>NC_085006.1:20305419-20402919 GCF_963854185.1 Sardina pilchardus
GTTGTAATGCTTGGGCTGGCAAGGAACTGAACAATCTGTTGTGGTAGTCTACACTACTTTTTTAAGTGTCAGTGAATGTAAGCAGAGCTTCAGACAGGGGTAAAGCACTATACTAATAGTAGAATAGAATATATATTTTTTTTGATCCCATGAGGGAAATTAGTTTCTCTGCATTTAACCCAATGTAACGGAATTAGTGAACACACACAGCCACAGTGAACACACAGTGAGGTGAATCACACACTAACCCAGAGCAGTGAGCTGCCATGCCCAACCAGCGGCGCTTGGGGAGCAGTGAGGGGTTGGTGCCTTGCTCAAGGGCACTTCAGCCGTGGTGGACTGGTCGGGGATCGAACCGGCAACCCTTCGGTTACAAGCCCGAAGCCCTAACCAGTACACCATGGCTGCCCCAACCATACCATTACAGTCTGTGGCCCTAGTCAACTGGCAGGATGACTGGTTTCCATGATCTTGTGTCCCGTGTGTATCGAACGGCACCCGGCTGTGAGGGACAATAATTGTTTCATGCTTCAGGAAAACACGGTGGGCAGCCTACTCCCTACTTCCACTGAGTGTAGCTATAAAAAATAGGGAGAAGACATTTCAGTTCAAGGTCAAACGGTTCAAACACCATAGACCAGTTTCCCCTGCATGGATTAAGACTAGTCCAGAGTAAAAGCTCTTTTTTTATGGTGTTCTTTACTGAAGTTAGTTTAGTCTAGGACTGGGACTTAATCCATGTATGGGAAACTGTCCATGTGAGAAGAATTCTAAGGCCAACTCGGGCTTATTGGTGCCACAAGAGTAACTGAAGAACAGACGTCAAGATGTGTTCAAAACATCTAAACATTCCCTTGACCCATCTTCAACCTCCTTCGGCGCATTTTGTATGCAAAGGAAAAGAAATTGATGCCACATCCCTTCTGTCCTCCTGGTCTCAATTGGTTTCATAGTCTTTCCAAACTAGAATACAAGCGTAAACTGACCAGAGAAATAGTGCCAAACAACCAAACATATGTGGCAAAAAATGACATTCCATGATGGTAAAGATGAACATACCAATACAGTAACATTTATGTTTGGAGCTGTCTCCTATACTGTTCTCCACCACTGCAGTGCAATTCAGAGGAAAGAGTAAACAGACTATAACCATTTATAGGAAATCGAAACGGTGGACTGTAGATTAGCCTGTACACTGAGCAGAATGCTGTAGATGAGTCAAAAAAGGCCTCAAGCCAGAATGTTCTCCATGTCGTTTAATCGCACGGATAGGTACTGAAAGGTACTTATATCATGGGAAAATGAATGTCCTTCATTTCTCAAAGACAACATACAGAGTGGTTGCTGAGGCAGGAAACATTAAAAAGCAATGAATCCATCAACATTTCAACTTTTTTCCACTTGGGCCCAGCAAATGTATCATGAAAAAGTATCTGGCAGCCCATCAGGTTGTCCTTTTTGTAGACCGTGATCCGGTGCTTTCTTCCAATCCCCTCGACAGGGCGCAGGGCATGAGTCAGTTGAGGTGACTGGAATTGCCCCACTCCTCTCTTCTCCTCCCAGTTTCCAAATATGTTCAGGCACGCACAACAATTCCCTAAAGGCTCTCTGTTTACGGTAAAACTGATCAACTAAGCACAATGTATCTGTAAAGAAAAAAGATGCCCAGTCCCTCTCTGTTTGATTAATTATCACTTTCTAGTTTGGTTAAGTTTGTCTCTCTGGTTCTCAAACTTTTCACAATAAATACGGCCTCAGAAAACAATTGGCGTTTCAACTAACATTATGACCGGCATTGAAATACAGTAGCGTAGGCCATTTAACTACATTGTATTGGATATTACTGTATGGTGCATACTGTTTTGCGTCTTTGTTTTTTCAAGGAAGAAAAAAGTAGTTTAATCATTCGAATCTTTTCTGAATTGTAATGAACATAAACGCAGCGCCAAATGAAACTTTTCACCCAAATGTCAATCTGATAGATATGACTTATTAGGAAGTGTGTGTGTTAAGTCTCCTATTCTGAAGTATGTGTGTGTGTGTGTGTGTGTGTGTGTGTGTGTGTGTGTGTGTGGTGTGTGTGTGTGTGTGTGTGTGTGTGTGTGTGTGTGTGTGTGTGTGTGTATGTGTGTGTGTGTGTTTGTGTGTGAAAGGGTAAGACAGAGAGAGAGATAGATAGAGATAGAGAGAGAGACTGCCTGCAGACTCAGAGTGTCTACTTAGACAAGTCTACACATGTACAGTTGGGTGAGCCACTCACGACCTGTCCTGCTTATAGAGGCATCTTACCCACAGCAGAATGTCGAAGGTTGCGTCACTACTGCGTGTGCGAGTTAGGCAAAAGCTTGATCTGGCCACAAGATTTCTTTCTGAGAACTCTGACCACGGAGTTTTGTCTTTACAGATAATGTGATCGTATGCTTCTTCAGATGCACCCTGTTCACATAAACGGTGTGTTTATCACCTTTGACATCTGCATCTGACATCTGACATCGGCGAGAGCACGCCCAAAATACCCAACATGTTCTGACTGAACTTCCCTCGTTAAAGTGAAAAACTAAGTTGAAATAATTTCACCCAATTGAAAAGTGTCAGGTGTGGTTCACAATTAGCAGAAGTCCGACTCTGAGACAATCGTTTTTACCAACCACGACGCTGGGATTAACAATAAACTGGCCTGCGGTAGCCTCATGTCATCACAAAGTTGATATCAAAGTGAAGTCCGACAAGTCCAAGAACCTGTAGGGTGACATTTTAGTGCTCTGCCGTGGTTGCTAAGGGACTTCTGTTGCTTTCGGTAAACTTCCTTGTCAAGAACTATAGGAGGAAGATGGTAAACGCAGCAGGGGCATATTTGCATCATGTTTTGGCCAGAGATGAGAGGAAATGGCAACAATAGCAACGGCGCAGAAAATCAGTGGGGTACAACAATCTGTTGATGTGCTTAGCGTATGCGCTCACGCACATAGAGTATCGCGCTGCTTGCACTTTCACGTTTAAGCCACTTAACGCATAGACATGATCCTCATCGCGATTAAATCAAGGTTATATAGAACGTCATCATCATCTGACAATCATCTTTGTCAGAGTGATCTTTCCTTACACTTATTCACCAAATACGACGTGTCCAATAGAATATGAGCATAACTCTGCCACACATCCTGTGCATTGTCACCCGAGGGAAGAGCAGGCTACTGTCGAATACCTACTTGCCAACATTAATTATGCGGGAAACAAATGGTGGGCCGGGGGGAAACAGCTGGAGTCTTCGGACCAGCATCTTTTACATGTTTTTTTTGTTTGTTCGAGAGACACACAATAGTGGCAAACAATATATCAAAAGCAGGAAAAAGACATTAGGGTGCTTGGCAGACTGAGACAATAGATCTTTGATAAGTTCCGTTTAACGCAAAAGAGTCTCTAATAAAATTGCGTAAATGTCGTGCGTACATCACAATGCTCTGCGGACCAAACCGGTGTGCCAACTTTCCTTTTACGCACGTCGCGCATTAGTGTCCCATTGAGTGAATAGGTCAGAGTTAAGCACGGACATATTCCTTAAATGCATTTTGTAGTCTGTTCCCCAAAAACATGATGTGTTTTCATGGATATGTCAAACTACAAAGGAAGACATACTATAAAACCAAGTTTCTCAACAAGCACCTATTGATACACGGATATTTCAATAACAAAATAGACACATTTTTAAAATAGTGACTATGTCTTAAGTTAGCAAAAATTTTGTTATTACTGTAACACCCACCTGAAGCTGCGAGTCCAAACAGGACTAGAACTTGTAGCCGATATACGCACATGAGGCAACCGGGAGTACCGACTCAAAGACGCACTGGGAGATGATATATCCTCAACTCAGCGATATCTGAGCTTAGCACTCCAACTCCTTTGATCGACTACACGCAGCGTTCACTCCAGACAAAATCCCACCACGACCTAGTCCGGGACCACCTCTTGGCACCTGAACTGTGGGAGGACACCTTGGCTCCGTTTCGCTGGCACTGCTGACATCACACGGAGGAAAGGGAAGGAGGCATGGCGCAAATACATACCTTGACAATGGGACACCCTGGCGGTTTTCAAAGAGAAGTGCACATACACTTTCCAATTGAGTGATAGGACTCCCCCCAGTGGATCATCTTTAAATAATAATAAAAAAAATTAGGCTACACTTTTACAACCACTCAAAACTACTTCAAACCAACCGCAAATTAAGATATGTTTCAAGCCCTTTAGCTTTAATGAGTAGATATGTGTCACCAGTGGTCTATTTGACAGAGGTGGGCAAGTCACCCTTCACGGTCCTATAAAGTCTTGAATTGAGCAAAACACCAATATCATGAAGGCGGTATTCTAATGTAAGATACAGCTAAATACATGGCCTTTGTTATATAAAAGTACTGGCTCCCTCATCTTATCCCAACAGTTTATCCTCAAAGCTCCTTAGCCCATCATTACTAATTAAACTTTGCCTTGAATCCACCGCAGGGGCTAATGTGCTGAGGCCGTTTGATTGTTAATACAACTGAATTAAAGCCATTTAAGAAAAAATAAGAGGCTAGATCAGTTAATCAGTCTGAGTCTGAAAATCCAAGGAGGCACACTAAGAAACACATGGTGTATGTAAGGACAAGGACCATCTGGGACAGGAGAAGGGGCATACTATGCCCCATCAAAGCTTTTAGATTGAACATAGCAGGGTCATTTGTAGATGCTTTAAGGATTTCCCTGTGGGAATGAGATGAAACACTTTAATTCGCATTTTCCCAAGAGCATAGAGATGAAGTGGGATTAGCACCTCATTTAATCCAACAGATTGGGTATGCCAGGGTTGCACATGTATCAGTCAAATTGAACCATGTATTGAACAGTAATGTCATTACATATATTAACCCACCTGATTTGATCATAAATAGAATTCTTCTATACTTTTTTTCATAAAATGTGTATGTAATATCCTATACTGAAAACAATCACATTTAACACATATGAATGTTTATTGAAATGATTGACAATTGTTGCCACTTTTAGTGAACATGCACACAGTAAAAAACACTTTGATTAACATTAAATGACAAAACTAACTCCCTCAGTATGTCGAGCCTGTTGGAAGTGTTTAAATTCATAAATATCTCTCTATAAATGACAAAGGTTGGTTCATAGGCACTAAGTGCATTTCATTACTGTATGTAACTCTGTCCATACAGATCAAGACCATTTGTTTTACTTGTACATTTCCCATGCATGGTATTCATTCACCATGATCATCATCTGACATACAGTAGGCTACTTTATAGTGACAAATCCTTGAGCTGGCCTGGTTGACCATCAAAATAAAACTTTGAAGTTAAAATCCCTGTCTGACTCATTACTGGCCCCTGGTGACAAGTCCAAAGTGGAAATTCATCAGGAGCATACTGTAAAGCAGGGATGGGCAACTTTCATGACTAAGAGGGCCACATTTTTTTACCATCACCATCAGAGGGCCAAATGTGGCCGCGCACTTCCGCACATCTGATGCTGCAAAATAATTCTGAATAAGAACGAAATATGTCCATTTTCATGATCAAATGCATTTTTAACATAGACTCCCTAACAACAAATACAAATATTTTACAGCCAGTGATGAGTATTATTTTCAGTGCAAAGGGCTCACATAAATCACCATTCAATGATGGCACAGAGCTGAAAAACAATGGCCCATCATGAAGTGCAACAAGCCTCATATTCAATGCATTTATGCTCCCACTCAATTTTTAAGAATTTATAGACATTTCCTAGCGTCCATAATGAGAGTACAGATGTAACATGTAACATCCATCACATCTGTACTCTCATCCAACGCCAAAACGTTAGCTACAGTAGGCCGACTTGCAGTCGATTGCATGATTTGTCTCAGCTCCCCCCCTCGACATTATCAGAATGTCAACAATTATGCGCGTCACCGTGCGTCGGGACAAATATACCGTTTCGAAGTTTTTACCTCCACTACGCACCCAAACAATTTCGCCATCTGATATAGCTTCTTTGCTTTGGCAAGCTCAAGCGAAACAGCAAAAGACGGATACCTGTGTAGTTCTGGCAATTAGTCGCTATTGTTAGTGTAGGCTAGCCTACTTTTGATTTGAGGTCGGCAGGCTACTTCTGATAACTTTTCGCAAGGTGTTGTAGTGTAGTGGCGACTTAAGTTTAAATCTTTCATGGCTGATATAGTTTTTAGCAAAACTTGACATGGGTTTGCCTTGCCATTCTATGAACAGACACTGCTTCCGATTTTGACTGAAAGGTAGCCTACGGTTTTCTAAATGAGTTTTCTACTTTTCTTCCATGTGTGCACTGTTTTTCCTCAGCGATGTTAAAGGTCCGTGGGCCCGAGATGGTTTGCTTAGGAGGCGCTATCTATCGGCGAACAGTATAATTACAATGACGGTGTGGTAAAAAAAAAAAAAAAACACGCATTTTTAATCACAAAAATGATCATCCGCGGGCCGCACTGAGTGAGGAGGCGGGCCGCATGCGGCCCGCGGGCCGCCAGTTGCCCATCCCTGCTGTAAAGCATTGAGTAGAGAGACTAATAGACATGCATGCTTTAATGCAATTAAGTTACATATGGGTAAGTGCAGCTCTAATTCACGGAATAGAAATGGGCTTCTATGGAATAGCTTAATGGAGGATTTGAAAGCATGCATCTTGGATTACCCAAGTAGTGTGTAAGTGGCTCGTGAATGTGGTTTTGTTTGTTCAATAAACATTCCATCTTTAATGGGCTGACTCAAACGATGATATATGGATGTAGTCTATATGGAGGCTTCCGTTTTTGGACAAAGGTTGTAAAGTTTGAGCGCATAAACGATTGCTCCGTAAAACATAGGCAACAGGCGTAGGTTATGCAGTGCACTCTATGCATCGCAGTATTCAGGAACATGGCCACGTAGGCTATAAAAAGACAATATGGATTAATATCCGGACATTAACTGGTGCATGAGGAAACTCTGATGCCTCGCTGACAACAAAAATGGCGTTGCTCTTCTGTAGGTTTACCGTCGCGTTATAGGCAAAAAACGGCCACTTAATATCCAAGTTGGATAAACTATGATTACGCAGTGGTAGGCTATACATCAGTCTATTTTAGGATAACTTCCGGTGTCTCTATGATTTTCCTGTCGTCACGTAACTATCTGCCTCCCCTTTCCAAATGATACTACAAATATGTATTTCCCCCATGCGTTTCCAATTCTCATCCACTCGTGAGGCGCCAGTCAGGTGCAGCTGTTAGAAAAAACACTGGCAAGCCAACTCAGGATTGGATGTTCCTCCAGCTTCTCCATCCATGATGCATTGTGGGATGAAATAAGATGCTGGCAGGATGGAGCTAGAAGAAAACGCATGCACCACTCTGGGAGAGGTGGCGGCTCGGCCAATGAGAAGGACCCTTGCGTGCAGCATTGTTAGGGCGGGGGAGGTATTTCGGGGGGGCAGATACCCGCATATTTGCTGTGAGTAAATCTTAATCGACAGTCTCAGCGTGAGATAGCAGGTGTGCTAAAAACGTGGAGCTCGACAACTACAACATACAATTTTCCGGAGCTAACATTGCAGTAAGCATCCTTGTGTCAAGGTAAGTGTCATGAACTAGCCTACTTGAGCAGCATTATTGTGAACGACACTGATTAAGCAAGTTTGTTTCAGAAACGTCTCTCTGTCACAAATCGATAGAGAATGTTATGCGGATTTATGGCCATGGCTGTAAGCTTTCACCCTATGTAGTTACATGCTTTAATAATGACCATTAATGTCTGTGCTTCAAATAGCATAACCCGTACAGATGGTGGTTGATTATAGGTTCATTTCTTACAGGTTACACTGAAACAAATTAACATGCTACATTTAGTTGCAATTTTCAGCGTCAAAAATGATTCTCGTTGAGACTTCATAGGTGGTTGCTAATCAATGATTGAAGTCCAAATAATTGGATCAATGCACTTGACCAGTCACATGACCTTTCCATACGCGTCAGTAAGTAGCAGTTTGTGATCTGTTTTGATTGTCCGGTTGCTTGCTGACATGCGAGACTCTCCGGTTAAATCACAGAGTGGTGATTATTGTCTCCGCTTGCTATCAGCTCACAGCGATGGCCTGTCGTCGCCGATGAGCTTATTAAGTAATTTATTGATTCCCTCTCAGTTCCCCCATCTTTGGCCCATGACTGTCTGGGAGGTGTGAGCCAAACGTCCTCCAAGTTAGGACGAGGAACCAAAACATTCACTCTCCTCTATCATGTAGAAGCACAAACAACGCAGAACGAAACCAGCTCATACATTTCCAATGCTACAGTTGTGGCCTACGACCATAAAGGGATGGAACTACCTGGTACAAAACCATAGCATCAAAACTATATAATATCTGACCACTGAAGTGTTTACAGGAGCCATGCTTCTTGCATTTGGTTTTTGGAATGTGGCTGCATAGCCAGCTGCTAATTGTCGAGCTCACTGGTGAAGGGTGGCCTGCGCTGCTATGAAGGAGGTCTGT
Organism: Sardina pilchardus; assembly: GCF_963854185.1. Lineage (NCBI taxonomy): Eukaryota > Metazoa > Chordata > Actinopteri > Clupeiformes > Clupeidae > Sardina > Sardina pilchardus. The sequence continues at coordinate 20,313,967 of NC_085006.1, forward strand.
GTTGAGTGAAAAGTAGAGGGGAGACGCCATGTTGAGGCCTGAATTACTCAGGCCCCCTGAGGCTGGCAGTGATTCTCAGCGTAGCCATATCTGATGTTCCTAAATGAGTTCAGGCAAATGGATCTTTTCATGAGCTAACTATTCTCAAAGAACTAATTTAGTGTCACACAGGGTCGTGGAAGTGGTGAGTGAGGAGTGGGGGGTGGCAGAGGGGGGGTGCTTCACTCTTAAATACTGAATGCGTTCACTGTCTCCCATGTGTTTTTCGGACTTCTTTTTCACTTTGTAACTCCTTTTGTGCTGGCCTGCAGACACCATGACTGACAGGAAGGCTGTGATCAAGAACGCTGACATGTCCGAGGACATGCAGCAGGACGCCGTGGACTGTGCCACACAAGCGATGGAGAAGTACAACATCGAGAAGGACATCGCTGCCTACATCAAAAAGGTGAATCTTCTGCCTTTTTGTTTTGTCTCCTGTAAACTGTTATGACTACTGTTAATGCCATGACCTCTTGTGTGCATCAATTGACTCTGAAAGCTGTGATTTTTGCTGACTTGACAATGAAGTCATGTTTCTGTTTCTGCTTCTATTACCCTCCCCTCCATTTTTTTTTTAACACAGGAGTTTGACAAGAAGTACAACCCCACATGGCACTGTATCGTGGGCAGAAACTTCGGCAGCTACGTCACCCACGAGACAAAGCACTTCATCTACTTCTACCTGGGCCAAGTGGCCATCCTCCTCTTCAAGTCGGGCTGAGGGCTTGGCCCTGGGGCGCAGTGGGACAGGGTGGTGGGAGGGTCAGGAAAAAAGATGAAGACCCGTCCACCTCTCCGTCACCCCCACACCCTACCTGGACTCGCTGACGCACTCGGTGGCTGATGCTCTATCCACCCACTTCAGATATCAAAACAAAAACGGCATCTCATCGTGCTGCTGGCTGTGCACAATTGCATGGACTGCAAACCATCCTTAAATGTGTATATGTTGCGGTGGGAATTGCTTTTTTCAATTTAGATGCCAGTATAAGAGAATGGGAAGTTTAAAACTTTTTTTGTTTTTTTCTTTTCATTTTTCCTCTTTTTTTTCATTGTTTAATGGTCTCTGAAACAAAACAAAACAAAAAAATACAAGTTTGTTAGCACTGCAGTTGTAAAAATGCTTTAAGTGGCCTTTTTGATTATGGAGTCACGTACAAAAAAAAATAAAGGAGAGCTAGACTTAAAGAATTAATGAATGTGTTTGTACATTTCAGCTTTTCTTTTTTCTAAGGATGTATTTGCTTTAAGTATGTAGTGCTGCCACGTAAAATGGTTCCCACCACCATGTGTGTTCTGACTGGTCTGTTGGTATAAAGATAGGAACTAGAAGGGATCAAGCACATGACTTGTGTATTAAACACATTACCCAGGGCATAGTCCAATCAAGTCACCTCCTCTACAAGTTGGTTGCTACGAATTGTTTGCCTTCAAGTCCATTTTGTTACGATAATTCTCGAAATTCTCTCCGTTTCCAAGTTTGTTCTGCAGTTGGCAGTGAGGTGGAGTAGTAGAGAGGATGGCAAGGAAAAAAACGACCTGCTGTTTCTCAAGCGTGCTTTTGGGAGTTGGGCATGTTTTCGATTGCCGGTGCTCACCGAAAGAATGTGCAGATTTTTTGGGGGAGGTGGATTATGGAGATGGCTAGCAGGATAGCGTTTGTGTGTGCCAAGGATTAGTCTCCTCCGTCTCATGATGTTTATGCTTTACACCTGCGAGTGGAATGTTTTTTTTTTTTATTGTTTCCCGTATGATCTTTTTTGCAGTATCTGTGTCTAGGGGTATCTCTCTTGTGTTAGAACGCACTCACCCACTCCCTTTAATGTTCAAAGGAGTTCAGGGCGTGGATGCTTTAGGATATTCCGGTGTACAAATGCCTCTCTCGGGCCTGTTTCGTCACTCTCTCTGCGCCTCTGCCCTCTGCATCTAGGCCCACCATGTTGGATAGCGATGCCTTCTGAAGCCGATCTCTGACGGACCCGTTTCAGACCGCAGCTGTTCGGCCTGTTGTGCTTTTAGTTTGGTTTATTTTTTTGTTCTTTGTCCTTTGCGTTCTGTAACCCTTTAATGAGTACCTGTATGATTTTGCACATTGCGCACTGCTCCCCCTCCGCAGAGGTGTGTGGCTACACTTGCACTTCATTTTGAGATGTACCCTGTTGCTCAGGTGCGACCCATTCCCAAACAGGAAACGCATAGAGACGAGTCTTGTCACATTCATTAAAGAGGTGTGATGAAGCCTGGGAAGTGTGTGTAATTCTTTGTCTTCGACTTCTGTTTTTTGTTGATTATTTACAAGCCAATGTCTGTCATTTTACTCAGGCGAAGCTGCTTCAGAGCCTCAACAGACTCTGCCATGTGGCACCATGAAGCTGGAAACTTCAATGTCTGTCCATAGGAGAGTGCAGTCTGAACATACCACTACTAATTCAAACTTTTATGTAGAACTTCTATTTTTCTTCTTAGATTCTAAGCCCCGTTCAAATACTTTTTTCTCTTGCAGTCCTTACAGGTTCCAATTGCATTTTTAGAACATCTAGAATGTTCAGTTGTTGCATAAGGCTTTTCCTGAGAGAAGAAAGGTTTCAGATGACACACTCTAAATCTCTCTAGAGTGATGTTTTGAAGGTTGAGATGACTTTACCTCAGCATTTACTAAATGGCCCAGTGTTGATTCATACAGCACAGCACACACAATCTTTTGCTGTTCAGATCCCTTATGGGGATACACTGTTAATCTGAAGCAACACATTATTTGGAGATTAATCCACATTCATTCCACCATTTATAAATTATATTGTCCATGCAATGAGCTGACCTTCTAAAGTCATCATGTTGCACATTGACCTCTTGGTAATATAAGAAGGAAAATTGCTTTGCCAATCAGCAAAACTAGATGATTCCCTATAGCTGGAAGCCTTAGCTTTATTCAAACTAATGTTGCTGTTATTACAGCAAAAACAACCCAAATTGAGCATATTTGTTTTGAGTGTGCGGTAGATTACTAATAGATAAAGGTAGGTAGGTGTGTGCGTGTGTGCGTGTGTGCGTGTGTGTGTGTGTGTGTGTGTGTGTGTGTGTGTGTGTGTGTGTGTGTGTGTGTACGTAAGGCAGGTTACACAACATTTTTGTAGTGAGAATGAATAGAAGCCTGCATAATTAGGCTGCTACAGAAATGTGCAGTCCTCCATTTTAGAGACCACTAGTGTTTGCAACTGGAGCACTTGCTCCAAAACATTTCTCACCATACACCCTTTTCAGTTATACTCAGCAACTGCCACAGTGTTTGCAGATATATTTACAAAAGTAGAGTAATCAGTCAGTAGAATAGGGCAACATATTCAATACAATATTCAATAAACAGTGTTGTGTATGCACCTCTTTTTAATTGCACAATTACACACCATCATTAAACATAATTTGAATCAATCTTTCATCTTAATCAACTCAAAGCACCACATGTTTTTTTTGTTGTTGTTTTTTTTCCTGGAAGCATTTAATATTTCTACTAGTTGACCACTAGAGGGACACATTTCCATGTGCAATGATGTGAGCTTTTTATTACCTCTGCCAGGGATGGTGCTTTCATTTGTCAGCAGTATTATTTAAAAAAAACGATCAAGGCACGTTTCATGAAATTTTGGTATGCATGTGTCATGGCAGAACTCTTAAGATTTTGGAGCAATCCTTATCATAAGGCGGATCAAGGATGACCTTTGACCTTTTTGGCCCTGATGGAGGTCTCCAGTACTACTGTGTTTAAAAACTGAGTATATTGTATATACACTGTAAATCTCAGTCATCTATCAAATAATGAATCCACGACAAGTAATCTAATTTGTACCCATTCTAAAAATGAATTAAAACTAGATTCCATGGATTTCCTGCTTTGAGCCAAAAATGTTGCTGTTTACAAAAACAGGGCAAAAGTAGCAATCACATTGGTACTGCAAAACAAGTGGTAGATAGACAGATAGATAGATAAATAGATACTTTATTGATCCCCAAGGGGAAATTCAAGGAATAGAATGGTATACTGGAGATCCAGATCAGCTGATTTTGGTAACATTAATGTGCTGCAGAATGTCAGTTGTTTAAAATACCAAGGATTGTCCATTACAGTAAGTGGAGTTATATATACAACAACACAGTATGTAATGTATATGTATGATCTGAGGATATTCAAAATGTGTTCATTTAAAGGATATGTAAAATTGGCTTGTTATCACAAAACTTTACCTAAAAATAAATTCTCTGAGCCATAAGAAGCACTGTGTTAAAACCTGACTACAACTACAGTACATATTTAGTAATCTCATGCAGTAGGAAAAAAAACAACATTGTGCGCATAAACTAGTATGGAATTTCGGCATCAAAAGCAATGACTAACGTTACTAGATCTTACTAGACAGAACAGTCAATTATTTCCAAAAATGGAGTAGCCTACATCGAAGTACAAAAGCTAGTTGTCTTTCTACACTACACAAAAGCACCATGCAAGCAATTTCCTATAAAACTACATCCCTTTTCATGATTATTAACAGCCAGAATTGCTAAAGTTAGAAGATTTGCACTGCACGACCAACATCTTGGGTGCAACATGATTTCAGTTAGAAAACAGAATACCATTTCTAAATTATACTGAACACTAGTAAGTAGCCAAGAAGAAGGGACAATTCTGATTCAAATATTATTTCATGCCCCATGCACCAAATGCTGTCATTTCTTTGTGCAAGTTTGGCCTAGTCAGTTGTATAACTTTCAAGGAACAACCCCCCCCCCCCCACACACACACACACACACACATGCCCACCCTCCCCCCAAAGACAAACCCACAGTAAGAGTAATAGAGTTACACTCGTTGGTTTTTGGGGATGGGGGGGGCCCAGTTGATGGTGATTTCCTCTTAAACCCCACCAACCCCAGCCCTGCCCTCTGTCCCTGACATGACTGACCCTGGCACTCCAATCCTGTCGTCTCAGATAGCAATCGAGTCTCAGGGACTTGAGGCTTTGGCTGTGGCGTTTATAACCCCACAGAGATAAGATGTGAGCGGTGCCTGACCCTTGGTGTGTTTTTTTTCCTTTCTTTTCTTTTTCCTCGTACTGATTTTTATGGCCCCCTCAGGAGTTGCGCAGGTACGGGGGTGGGGTGGTGAGTGTGTGGTGGTGGTGTGGTGGGATGGGACTACCTGTTGCTGTGGTTTGGTTTAGCCTCTATGGCATCTCCTTGAGCATCAGCAACCCCCTCCCCTGCACTCACCCCCACCCCCCATCCACTCACCCACCTCTTCTCTTCTCCGACATTGTGACCATCGACACCTGGAAGTGTTTGGAAGTGGAACGCAACACCGAACCGCTTGCTGCCCTTTCATGTTGCCGATCAAGTAGTGTGATTTGATTGGGTGTGGTGGTTCATGCAGCCCACTGCATTATCAGTCAGGCATTATGGTTTTGACGGGAGACACGATGCCAGTTAAAGAAGCCAGCTGACCGATTTAATGCAAAGTTAATGTACAGATTGTGAACATCCACCTTTTGACAGGACGGTGTCCTAACTGACTATATCCCGGAGAAGATGACACACCACTTGGCCGCCTGCCACTCGACATGTGGATGCACTCCTATCTCTTAGACACCCTCCAACCTCCAACAAACAAAACCGTGCTATGCCTGTCTGCGCCTTATCAAGATCACCTCAGCAAGTTAGTCATGAAGACTGGGAGCTAATAGGGGCACAATGGCCTGCAAAAGCCCCAACAGGGATTCCCTGCACAGTGGGAAGAGTTAAACATTATCCCGCGCTCGGCCTATTAATAAGCATCGATACCGCAGAACTGAGAGTGGCTACTGACAGACGACGGCCCTCGTCAGGCATGGAAGCACGGAGATAATGCTGCGAGTGCGACGACGTGTTCTTGGGGACGTGGAAAAGTCCCAGTGAGATTTGACGTGCTGATATCTTGTAGAGCAGATGTATCAGGGTATGGTGTCCGGTCAACTGTATCACTAAATGTCAACAACTGTATTTTCTGTTTTATAATTTCCCAGAGGAATAGGACCAACTGTATAGTTTTTCACTATCAACTGTATGCCACTCACATGTTCATGGTTTTTCTGTCTGGGTGGTTTGTCCTTGCAGAGTTCTCTGGAAGGTGATTGGTTTTGCAAGTCTCACGAGGAAGAGAGAGAGAGACCGAGAGAGAGAGAGAGAGAGGGAGAGAGAGAGAGAGAGAGAGCAGTTTGTTCTAATGGCTTCTCCTGAATGGCCTAATATCAGCCATGGGGCTCTTTGTTTCGTTGTGCATGGCATTGCAGGAAGTCTATGAGCCGTTAATGCACACACACACACACACACACACACACACACACACACACACACACACACACACACACACACACACACACACACACACACACACACACACACACACACAGATACTCAGGCATTGTATAGCTAAGTGTCATTCATGTAACCTTTGCCCAAACGAATGCTAGCATGACATTTCCAGAAACTCCACAAGTTCTGAACGCAAAGGACCATAACCTGTTTGAAATGGGGAAAAAAACAGTGCACACACACACACACACACGCACACACACACACACACACACACACACACACACACACACACACACACACACACACACACACACACACACACACACACACACACACACACACACACACACACACACACACACACACACACACATATACACATCATTTACTACCCTTTAGATTAAACCCACCTTCTCACTGCTCACTCCATGTCATCATGTTGTCATCATGACAAGACTTCTGTATGACTCATAAAATGGGGGCATAAAAGCAAGAGTAAACAGCTGTTAAAATACTATAGCTGGAGGATGAGCTCAGACATGATCCCAGAGCACTGCGGCTCTGTTTGGACCTAATGGGACCCTATAGACAGAGGCCAGTGGGAAGCAGGCCAAAGGCATCGAGGGCTTGCTTTCATGAGGCCATAACCTGCCTGATAACTTCTCCATGATTGACTTTTGCCCCTGTTGTCTCTTCTCTCTCTCTCTCTCTTTCTCTCTTTCTCTCTCTATCTCCCTCTCTTGCTCACTTAACTGTGTGCATGCCAACACACATACTCTCTCTCTCTCTCACACACACACACACACACACACACACACACACACACACACAAACAAACATGTCCTCCCTCAGCAGTTTTCCAGTTTCCAAAATCTTTTCAGTAACTACATTAGAAGTGCAGAAGGAGTTAAGTTGCATGACAAGATGTTTGATGCAATTGACTCATCTGGCATGATACAGTCCCTATCATGCGCTCTCTGGTTCCTACCGTCTCTCTCTGTCTCTCTCGCTGTCTCTCTATCTCTGTCTTTGTCTCTCTCTCTCTCTCTCTCTCTCTCTCTCTCTCTCTCTCTCTCTCTCTCTCTCTCCTACCGGCTCTCTCTCTCTTTGTCTCTCTCCATCTTTTACTAAAAACGCCAGCCACTTCCACACCCCTCTTCAAACACAATCTTAAATAGCGGAGGCTTTTATGGGCCATTGTCGTCGTGTAACTCCCTCTCGCCCTCCCTCTTTACAGGCCTCTCTGAGCGCCGCTGTCAAGGATAAGGCAATTAGCTTATCATAAAGGCATGATTTACAGAACGCCCGGGCGGCAGGGCCCGTGTGGCGGCTCGGCTTTGATTGGGCCCCGGCGTTGGCCCCGGTCCACCCCTCCTGGCCTGGACACTCACATGTCTCATGTCGGCTGGGTGGATGGACGCGTGTGTGGACCGAGAGGGGTAGGTGGAGATGCTAGGATGGGGCAGGGTGGGGTGGGGTGGGGTGGGGCAGGTGTGAAGCGTGTGTGTGTGTGTGTGTGTGTGTGTGTGTGTGTGTGTGTGTGTGTGATGGAGGCAGACTGTATCTAAGTCTTTACCCATGTCTGTGTTTCGAATGTTTGTTGCTGTCCTGATGAAGTGTCCTGATGAAGTGTGTGTGTGTGTGTGTGTGTGTGTGTGTGTGTGTGTGTGTGTGTGTCTGAAAATGTATGACTGTAATGTCAAAAAATGAGAAAAAGAAAAAGTAATGCTTGGTTGTTTCTGTTCTTTCCATTACATGTTTCAAATGACATGAATAACATATCAACAACAGGTCTCTGTGTGTGTATGAGCATGTACATTAATTTGCTAATGTGTGTGTCTGTGTGTGTCTCTGTGTGGCTGCTAGTAACCGCTCTCCTCTCTCCGTCCCCTCTCATCTTATCTTGGGCAATATCCTGCTAGTGTCGGGCGGCATGTGATGTTGAGCAACGGAGTTTAAAAAACACGCCGCATAGCACAGGTCTTTATGAGCTCCCGTGGCTGATTGTGAAACACCGCCACCTCCACCTCCACCTCCTCCTCCACCCCCACACCAACCCCCAGAGCGCTTCTGGCCTCTGCTCACTGCTCCAGCACCTGGGCCCGGTCAGTGGCTTGCCCCCTGACCCATGCCATTCCCTGGGTGATGGGCAGTGGACCGTGGATGACTGACGTTCCTGTTCAAAATGATCAGGAAATGACTATAAGTACGGTGGCCCGGAGGGGGTGTTTGTCAGGTGCATACTCCGGGACAAGGAAACATATATTCTTTTATTTTATTATTTTTTCCCATTCATTGACTCAGACACCTTAATGGTGTGGCTCTCAAATGGAATGCATACGGATGTGGGCGAGACAGAACTCAATTTTTTTTTTAAAAAAGGTTTTTTTTCTTTAGCAGCAGTCTCCCGTTCCCTTCAAGGGGAGGAAATGGTTTACATTGAGGAAAAGAACTGCATAAAAAAATAAGCAAAATATAAAAGCACTTAAGATGTTGCGGCGTAAAGACGAGGCATTGAAAGCTTACAGTAAGAGGGATGGATGGCATGCCAAAGAGTGAGCACACTTTGGATTTTTAAAAGGTGCTATAAACAGCCATCTCTCCTCCTCTCCTCTCCTCTCCTCTCTTCTCTTCTTCTCTTCTCTTCTCCTCTCTTCTCTTCTTCTCCTCTCTTCTCTCCTCTTCTCCTCTCTTCTCTTCTCTCTGGCCCTGTGCTTCCTTGTTTATCTCAGCTGCCCCTGACAACCCAGACTCTCCTCAAGGTCTGTTTGACTTTAGAGGCTCTGCAGGAGGTCGGGGACACCCAGCATGGGGGGTTGTGGTCGGTTGAAGTGGGGGGGTGCGGGGGGGGGCGGGGGGGGGGGGGCATTTTGGGTCTTTGGGAGGCAGTGGTCTCTGTGTAGGGGTCACGGTGTGGTTAGTTTGGTGGCACTCACTATGTCGCTCTCAGGACCTAACAACCGCCCCCCCACCCCACCCCCATCCTCCCTCATCTCTAGGTTTCTCTCTCTCTCTCTTTCTCTCAGTTTATCTCTCTCTCCCTCTCGCTCTCCTCTGGATTTTTCTTTCCTCCATGTAGCAGCCATTGGAGCGTGACGGCTGCTTAATGACTTTCTGGCTTCCCAGGTGTGGTGGCCGGGCAGCGCGATGCTGGTGACGGTCATGGCATGGTATGCATGGCAGTGTGTGTGTGTGTGTGTGTGTGTGTGTGTGTGTCTGTGTGTGTGTGTGTGTGTGTGTGTCTGTGTGTGGTGGATGGCGGGTAGAAGGGAAAGAGTGCTGCTTGGATGGGCGCTCTCTCTCTCTCTCTCTCTCTCTCTCTCTGTGTGTGTGTGTGTATACGTGTGTGTGTGTGTGTGTGTGTGTGTGTGTGGGAGAGAGGGGTGGGGGGGTTCTCTGTAAAATTCCGACCCCCCTGGCAGTGGTGGCGTCCATGTTAAATGGTGCAGAGGTGGGCACAGGAGTGAGGGATGAGCTGAGGGGGGGCATGGAGGAGGGCTGACGGGGAAAGGCCCATCTGATTGGATTCCTCTCCTTTTTACAGAAATCTTCTTCTTTTCCTCCTTTCTTTCTTTACCTCCTTTCTTTCATTTCCTCCTTTCTTTACCTCCTCTATTTCATTTCCTCCTTTCTTTACCTCCTCTATTTCATTTTCTCAATTCTTTTCTCCTTCTTTTCTTTCCTTCCTTCCTTTTTTCTTCCTTCTGTCCTCCATTTTTTATTTCTGACTTCTTATCATAATTCTATCATTCTCTCTCTCTCTCGCTCTACTCCACTGTTGGTTCCCTAACTCTATTACTTTCTTCGTCTCCATCAGTCTCTCTCTTCATCTATCGATCCCTCTCTATCGATCAGTGTCTATCCATCCCTCTCTTTTCTTACTCTCTCTCTCTCTCTCTCCCTCTTCTCTCTCTCCCTCACTATCTCTTTTCTCTCTCTCTCTCTCTTCTCTCTCTCTCTCTCTCTCTGTGTTCTTTCCATCAGGATGCCTCCCTCGGGTGGAGGTTAATGTGGTGGGGCAGAGTTGGAGATGTGCAGATGCATTCATTTACAGGAAAGGCAGAGGAGCGTGAAGACAGAGGCAGAGTCCACTTTTACCCGAGCTGGGGCGTTGGGGTCAGTCAGGGAAGAGAGCGATGAGGGCATCTCCACAGATACCAACACACACACACACACACACACACACACACACACACGCATACACACACACACACACACACACACACACACACACACACACACACACACACACACACACACACACACATTCAATGCCTGCTTTCAGCCTGTATAGTTCTGGAGGCCTGAAGATCCAGGTAAGCAGCTTCTGCGTTGTGTCTCCATGTCCATACTCATTCAGCCGTAAAGTCACCAGGAAATCACTGAAAGCCATCATTTCTGTTGCATCATGGTATGGGAAAAGATTACGGCTTTCCTGTAAGGTTAAGTTTTCCCAAACGTCCGTCATTTTTTTTTTTTTTTTGCTTTTCCAATTATGAAAACAGCAGTTTTGTTTTGTTGAACTCTGTTGCGTTAAATGATTAATCTTCAACACTTTCCTATGACAGTGGCCTGAGTCATATGCAGAGAGATACAATTATTAACTCGGTAATGACCTAGAGTTGGACTGGACCCAAACATAATACTCCACACACTCATACAACACTTCAGCCCAGTGTGTGGTCTTGGCCCAGGTAGTGGAGGATGCTGGAGGGCCTATGTGGCCCGGTTCTGGCCCTCAGCTGTAAACACACACCCAGTGAGGTGTTTTACACTAGTATGCTTCTTTATTCAAAAAGACTGACGTGCTCGTGATGAGAGTCTGTGTAAAAGTGGCTTCGGCGTGACTTCATGAATTTTAAGCGTGTGTCAGTCTTTTAAAATAAAGAAGCATATTACGTACAAAGTACTGCTTGGATGTGTGCTTTTCACATCAGTGTGACAATTACAACTTTAAAATGAAATAAAAAAAAATGTCATTACGTAAAAAACAAAAACAAAACCCATATCTAAGGCCTGCACTCACTCACTGCCCAATATAACCATTGTTGCAGCTTTTTTTCTAAGAGTTTGGGAACTCCATTGCTGCCTGCCTGTTCAGGTAAGCACCCTGAGACAAAAAAAAAGGAATTTTACAGTAATGGCTAAATGATGGGGATTTGATGCAAGACATGTGACCACACATGCGGTGACATCCGGTCAGTGCAAGATGGGCACAGGTGCTCCAGGCTGTCCAGGGAAGGCACAGGACAGACGCCACGGTTGATTGAGTGTGAAGCGTTTTCTCTTTACTCATGCGATAATAGATAACTTTGGCTTTAAGATTTCATGGCAGTGGGCCAGGTGTGTGTTCAAGTTGAAAATCTCATTAGCTGGCACAGATCGAATCGGGAGACTCTGACACACGCACCAAAAAAAAAAAAAAAAAAGGACTGACGCCAGACCAGAATTTTACCGTCAACTGACCCACACAAAACACAAAAAAAATAGATAATGAAGAAATGCCAAAGAAATATTTGATATAATATTTAACTCTTTCCCGACAGCCCAAATCAGTACGTAGGTACTGGTGACGTAACTGAACAGTTCTACCCTTTCTCTGTAATGAAAACACCCAAAAGAGTGTCAAGGGGGGTCTAAGCCAATCACACAAATTGTTACATACTGGATTCTTTTACATATATTTCCACTGGTTGGGTATAATCTTTATGTGTTACAGTAATACAACATCAACCGCAATTCCCTCAATTTCAAGATGGCAACCAATGTAAAGCAACTGAGATTCAGTGGAAATTTATGCAAGTGTATGCTAATTGGTAAATATAAATAATATAAAAATTCCATGACAAACTATATTTGTGTAGCCCAAGTGCTGTATGTGGCTTCAAGGAAAAATAGATACTTTCCCTGACATATGCTAGGTCACCCACAGCAGAATGAAATATCAAAGGAGTCATTTTTGGCCTATTTTTGCTCTGTCGGGAAAGAGTTAATTATAATCTTTTTAATATCTTCAATTTGTGACAAGGGTTATCCAAAGGCTTAGTTTATATACTGTATGTGTTAGTGCGTACGTTCATGTGCGTGGGTGTGTGTGTGTGTGTGTGTGTGTGTGTGCGCAGGTATGCGCGTGCACATGTATGTCTGCACATCTTCACTTGTGTTCACATATTCACATGAATTACATGCATATGGTTACATGCATATGGTGTGAAACTATCAACAGCGGGCCTATACATTAAAATCCCTGGGCCATCACAGTGTTTGTGAGTACAGTTCTTTAACAAAGGCCCTATTCAGCCTCCTCTCTCTGGCACCTGATGAACGAGAGCCTACAACACCATCGACTAATGGCAGACACACACACACACACACACACACACACACACAACACACACACACACACACACACACGCACAGAGGGAACCGGCTGATCTCTCACTTCGCCTGTTACTCATTAACATCAGACAAGACGTGTTACTAAAACAAAAAAATAAAAAGAGAAATAAAAATAGAAAAAACTCCCCAGTCTGGTGCAGATAACCTGCTACTGCTGATGCCGAACGTCAGATATAAATTACTGGCCGAAAAAGGGAGAGATTGTTGACGTTTAAGGTCACCACTGCTACTGTCACACACTTGGCTTGTGGGTCTGGTTTTATAGCCTTAATAAAAAGCCACCTAAAAAGGAGGTGATAAGTGATAGCCATGGTTGTGAAGATTTAATGTGCTGAAGTTTGTTCTTACATTTGACTCTTGCCTGCTGGGTATGCCTTTTGGGGTTAGATGGTTCTAAAGTGGTATGAGTATGTCTTGTTTTATTATATTTAGGCCTAACACAGGGATTATTTATCATTTACCAATGCGATGCAACATAATGCATTATTGTATGCAGCGTTGTCCAGCGTTACTTCTCTGTCTGTGTTTGGAATAGCTATCAGAGGGAAAAGAGAAGAGTCATTTCCTGAAGTGTGATTGTGAACGTTTTATGGAAGATCATTGTCGTATTGTGATTGTCATTATTTCATGTAACAGAATGTGGCAGAGACACTGGGAACATATGGACTCAGGGCACTGCTAGGAAATGTGGGCCCTGTAACAGACAGTAATTAGTATATTGGGTACACACACATAATACAGTATATAGTTTTATCACTAAACATAAGTCTGTCATGTGCGTGAAATCTACAATTTCCTTAGATACAAACTATGTGCATGATACACACAGAGAGTGTGAAGGGAGATTATAAAAATCTATTTTTTTTTATCATTATTACTGTAAGAGACTGTGACGATATTATGCCAGGATCTGTGTAGGAAGGGATTTGATTTGTTCTCTATTATAAATCAATGTGTATTGTAACATAGGGAACATCTATATTTAATTATTTTATCAATACATTCCTATTATTACTCATAACTTTGCAAATTATATTTTCTTTCTTGAAATTACTGTATTTGCAATAAATTTCAACTTGTATGTAACTACTCTTTATGGAAGCATATACATTATGTAGCATAATTCAAATGGCAATGCATTTTCCCATTTACAATTCAATATGTCATTGCATTATGCAAGTGACAATTCATTATGCAATTTACTAATATACGACTTTGGAACAGAGGACTATTTTGTTAATGTTTTCCATTATACATTTTATTTCCATTATGTTTTGCTTGTTTGTTTGTTTTTGTGTGTGTGTGTGTGTGTGTGTGTGTGTGTGTGTGATTTTAACGTGCACTTGCTGTGCTGTGGCCATGTTTGCTCAGCGTGCCCTGGCCTCTCCCCGCCAGAACATTCCGCTGGGCTCCGGGCCGCTGATGGCCTGCGTGCGTGCCTTCGCATTGATGAGGGAGCCGCCTCGTACGCAGAGGAAGCCAAGCAGGTAATTGCCTGCAGAATTTTTAATTGAGAGGAGAGCCAAAGAAAGGCCAACGTTCAGGGAGGTTGGACGGAGGTTGGACGGAGGTTGGTGAGTGTGTGTGTGTGTGTGTGTGTGGGGGGGGGTGGATAGGGAGAGCATGGACATTGTGGGCTTGGATGCGGTGGGGGGGGGGGTCGGGTGAAGTCACAGAAAAAGCTCTGGGAGAAGACCCCCCGCCTTCATTATTGCTGAGAGCATTGCGGGTCGTTAATGGTGGGGATGATCCACGGTGCGGTGCAGTGCAGCTCAGCGATTCAGAGAGTAGTCAGTGGAGTGTGTGTGTGTGTGTGTGTGTGCGTGTGTGTGTGTGTGTGTGTGTTTAAGAGGGAAGGAGAGAAAGACAGGGGAAAGGAGAGAGATATAACCATTTATAGTACAGTTAACTATGGTATGGCAGAATATCAGTTGTATCAAATGTGTATGCGTGTGTATGGGTAAGTGTGCACTGAAATGCACCAACAACACACATAGACACGTGCACATTGTGTGTGTGTGTGTGTGTGTGTGTGTGTGTGTGCATGTGTGTGCGTGTGTGAGTGTGTGAGTGTGTGTGAGTGTGTGGGTGTGTGTATGTGTGTGTGTGTGTGTGTGTGTGTGTGTGTGTGTGTGTGTGTGAGTGTGTGTGAGTGTGTGTAAGTGTGTGTGTGTGTGTGTGTGTGTGTGTGTGTGTGTGTGACTCTGAGTGACTCTGAGTGACTCTAATAGCGCTGTAGGATGGGGAGTATCCTCCTGCTCCTATAAGCACATCCACCTGCCTGCATGGGAAAGAGAGAGTTCTGGGAGAGTGAGCGAGCGCCCACTCCTCTCCTCATACCCACCCCCCCCCCCCCCCCCCCCACTAGCGCTGCCTCTAATTACCCAATGCAAATGTCACCCCGAGGGGAAATGACTCCGACTTTAAGAAAACAATCCTAACGGGGATCTTCTGCCAGTGCTCACTGGGAGCCGTGTGAGAGCCATGCGACATGGAACGACACTAACGACTCTAACTTTGTGTTTGGTTTTGGGTTGAAAGATTAGGTTGACTTTTTAAGCCACACGGGGTGCGTGCTAAAATTGTTCAGTGCCTATACCTGACAGAAAGTTCATAGGTTAATTTGAAAAGTAAGTTTTGCAAAAGATGCTGTTCTTGTGGCTGGCCCAAAGTTTTGTTTTTATTCACTTCTTTGAAATAAAATGAAACGTCTGTATGCAAAGGAAAGGCAAAATAATGGGTAGAAATGTGATTGTGGGCCTGTAGATTTTTTTTTTTGATTTTTAAAAAAAGAGATGATCATGTGATACATAGGCTACTTCCCTCCTTTGGTGTAATCTAGTTAGCTGTAGTGTGTATACTGTGAGGTATCTGTAGTGGGTATACTGTGATCAACCCCAAATGTTAATATGTATCCTTTCCTATTTTAAGTGAGTATACTGAGATGGTGGTGATGCTTTTGATGTGGGCATACTGCGTAGTCCCATGTGTCACATAAGAATACACCACTGCTTCCGTCGTGTGCTGACATTCCACAGTACATCAGATGCAGCGTTCTACTTTCATGAGCACAGACCGATGCTCCTCTGAAGGGTAAAGAACCCTGCTATGGTTTGACTTTCTATTTGGTCAGCCACATATTTTATTACAGTGTTTTCCCCCCACATTTACTTCTCCAGTTTCCTGCTTCTCCTATGTCAGAGGAATACACACCACTGCTCTTTCCCCCTTTCTGTCCTTAGGGGGCAGTAGTGAGATGATTCTACGACATGAAAGTCTGGCTTGTGCTGCGCCAAGGCCAGCAGTCAGCAAACTTGAGCACTTGTGTTTGTAACATAAAGAAAGTGTATATTACCTCACATTCAATTTCTTATTAGCAATGCTTTGCATGCCATATGTTCAGTTTTGTTCTCTTTGAAGGGATAACTGTGGCTGATCTACAGTATATTCAAACATTATATCATTCACAATACCTCCAGTCCCCAAGTCCTTTTTTGAATGCATTGCATTGAGATTCAGAATGTACAGACCTTGGCCGGGTTTCCCAAAATCGTTAAGAAGCTCTTAAGTCCTAAGAACTTCTTAGGAGCGTTCTTAGAACATTCTTACAACGCTCCTAAGAAGTTCTTAGCACTTAAGAGCTTCTTAACGTGTTTGGGAAACGCGGCCCTTGTAAAATCAATTAAGCTGTAGTGTGCAAAGAGTTAGTGATTCCAAGGAAGAGATTTGTTTTAAAGTCGGGTCTTTTCAATCACTTCTCAAGGCAACGGATCATTGCTTATAGTCTCAGGGCTTTATTTGCCCAGCTGAGACTCCTCTACTTCTGGGATTTGTTTACTTTTCATACTTCCCTAGAAATTTATAAGAATCCTTTGATTTCTCAACATAGACTAACATTCTGATCCGTCTGACATACTGTATGCACATGGTGGTGAGACTGTCACGGAGACTGTATCTCAGACATGCCAATGCTGATTTCCCCAAAACCATCCTTTAGTTGCAGCCTTCATAAGTGAAAAAACATAGCGATCAGATCATAGGCTCGCTATGACAATAGCAATGGCCTTTGCACAGCTTCCTTGATTTCACAAGGTCTGTCGCATTTTGCCTCTCAATAAAGACAAAGAGACTGGAGGATATTGTAAATGAAACAGCGTATGAATATATACCACAAACAGTTATCCATTAAAGAGATCAACTAAACAGGACATATAACATTTATAACAAATAGCACAAGTCTCACAAACAAATCATGGTGAGGTGGTGCCATTTACTGTAATGTAAAAAAACACAAGTATCAGCACGCACACGGTAGACAGCAGAGCTCGGCGCCATGGGGGCACTAATGGCTAACCTGGGCATGAAGGATGCCCTTTGTCTGGTGGCACAGCCAACATGGACCTTCCTCATTCCTCTCGGTTCTTCTGCGGTCAGTTTGTGTCACATCAGATGGGTATTTTCAGAGAGGGATGCAGAGGACAGATTATAAGGGCGCTTCGTGAGGAGGTTGGAGACCTTGGCTAGTATTTGTTTCCGACTTGTTCGTGTGTCAGTCGTGTGTCTACCTGATGGAGGAGCAGGTGGCATATTGAGAGACCTGAGAGAGCAGACAAAGCCAAGTTAGAGTTAGACACGATTTTTCCAATGGCATGGCCCACACACTATCTTAGCGTGTGTGTGTGTGTATGTGTGTGTGTGTGTGTGTGTGTGTGTGTGTGTGTGTGTGTGTGTGTGTGTGTGTGCTTGTGCAGTGTGCACATACATTTCAGTGTGTGCTTGTTAGTGTATCCTTGTTTATGCCCCTGAGAAGTGTCTGAGAGGCTGTCTGGTTCAGGTGTGCACATGCTTGTTTTCGTCTTGCTGCCTGAGTGTGTGTGCATGAATGCGTGTGTGTGTGTGTGTGTGTGTGTGTGTGTGTGTGTGTGTGTGTGTGCGTTTTTGTGTGTGTGGGTGTGTGTGTGTGCGTGCGTGCGTGCGTGTATCGTGCGTGCGTGCATGCGTGCGTGTGTGTGTGCGTGTTTGTGTGTGTGCGTGCCTGCATGCGTGTGTGTGTGTGTGTGTGTGTGTGTGTGTCCAGTGCCTTTTAGCTCATTTATTTTCCCTGAGTCATTAGTTTACCTCCATTGCAAGCCTTCCATTAGCCTCCAGCTGTCAGACGTTCTGCTCAAATCAAAACCAGTCCGACACTCCGTTTGATCCCAAACCCATAAGAAGGAAGACAGATACCCAAGCTTGAATAAAATGGAGATTCTGTACAGTTATTTCCAAAAGTTTTGTAGTAAATGAAGTTAAACTCTAAGTTTCACTCTCTTTGTCACAGGAAGTTCCAGATGTTGAGTTAGTAGATACAGTTTGTTCAGTATGATTTGATCAAAATGTGCGAAATAATCTGTAATTACTGCAAAATAACAACACCAATAAAATGACCTTCATGTCCTCAGAGGAAATCAGCTTTGAAGAAAGTTTATATGAACATCTTTGACAGCCTTTGACTGTGTTTTGTCAGTACCAGTTGGCTATAGGGCTTATTATCCAAATGCCCCTATGATACCTGGAGCTTTAGCGCTGTCATGTTGTCATCGCTGACACCTGATCATTCATCAGCTCATTGTACCGACAGCAGAAATGAACTATCTAAGCAAATACCTACAGGCTCTTTCAGCCTGTTGGGTTTCCGTTTTAAACATTCAAAACCTACACAGATGGAGATTTATCAGACTTTCGCATAGTGCTCTACGAAATGTCAACTTTTAAATTGTGCTCGTCCCCAAGTTACCATTGGCTTAGTGTTGCTTATGTGTGCCACTGGAAATGCCGGTATACGCACATGTTTGTTTATGTAGTTGAAAGGGTCAATAGAAAGTTGTGCAAACAAAACAATGAATGATCCAAATGATAAAAAAGTGATTCCAATATGAATCTGACAAAAGTGAGTTGTTTTTGAATATGCCTATATTATTTTTGCATGTTTCTGCATAGCATGAATGCATGTACCTTGTGTATGTGCATATACTGTTCATTTGATGATGCTAGAGGTGTATAATTGTACTGCATTAAAACAATGGACGTGTTTGTGTACCCGTAAAGCAGACATCAAGACATAAACAAACAAATGAACAAATAATCAAAAGTAAAACATCTGTATTTTTAAAATAATCCAAAAAGGTATATGGCTACATTCATATGTGGCTACTCAAAGCAAGTCAGCCGTGAGTCTTGCCATTGAACAACACAGAAGCAGGTTGTTGTTGAACAGTCTAACGTATATGAAATATGAAACCAGAATAAAAAACAAAGGCATGCACCCTGACTCCCTCCTCATGCTTTCCAGAGCAGGTGTCTCAGGTCGAATGAGGCCAGCAGGTCACAGTGCCCTCACGAGAGAGGAGATTTGTCCATCTCTCCTTCAGATCACACTGACCCCCCCAACAACCCATCCTACACAGTCAATGCAGCACCATCCCACTCAACATCAAGTTGTTTCTTCTGAATATATGGCCCAATTTATTTTGGGGGCATGATGTGAAACAGGCACGGACTGCTACACCTGGCTTCGCTCACACTGTTTTGGATGGGTAGGGAGAGCTGCCGGTGAACTGCGTGCAACAGTGGCTTACTCAGCAACCAAGAGAAGCAAGACTGAAAAATGATTGGAGGAATCATAAAAAGAGAAAGTGGTAGGGAGAAGAGAAGGAGTAGGAGAGAAAGTGGAAGGGAATGAAGAGAAAATGTGAAAGTAGAAAGAAAGAAATGCAGGAAAGAATAGATGGAGAGGGAGGCACAGAGAGAGAGAGAGAGAGAGAGAGAGAGAGAGAGAGAAAGAGTAATCTGCTGTTTTCCCTGCACAGTTTCCTGATGGATGGCCGAGCAGCTTTAAAGCCGTGCAGAATTCCTGTGATCTGACAAGTCCCCACAAAAGGAAAAGGGGGAGGAAAAAAACAAAGAAGAAAATAAAAATCTCTGGCCACACACACACACACACACACACACACACACCTCTTGCTTGCAAAAGCAAACAAGAGAGAGACATTTGGGCCTCGTTCAAGCAAAAAGGCCCTGCTGGAACGTTCCCCCTCGCGGGCGTGTGTTGACCGAGCCAACACAGTGTCCTTGCCACATCGCCTTCAGGGCTAACTCCCTGGCAGTCCCAGCCTGTTCCGGGCAGGCAATAGCGCAGGACCAGCTACAGGTCATGTTTGTCGACAGGGCAGGGCTCTGATACTCATTGGTCCTTGTCATGTTGGATCATTCCTTGGAGGAAGTCGGGAAGACCAAAAACTGTAATCACCACCCCCCCCCCCCCCCCCCCCCCGGGCCCCTGAGCACTGTGTGGAGTTGCTCTCTCACATAAGATGCTGCTGTCTTTTTGTGGAATGTATGATATGTGTGGAAAATAATATCCTTATAGAACAATAAAGACTATCTATCTATGTATCTATCTATCTATCTATCTATCGATCTGTCTGTCTGTCTGTCTGTCTGTCTGTCTGTCTGTCTCTGCCTCTCTGGTGCTCTTCTGAGGGCTGAGGGAGAGACTCATCCTGGCATGATGCTATGATCCTCACCAGGCTTCATTGGGTTGGGTTGGGATCAGTCTGGGCAACTTGCTTTGAAATGTTCAGTCTTAAGTTTAAGTTCACAGTGACCGGGCCATTGAATAAACCTTAGAGGATGGGCGTGTGTATAGGATTAGAATTGCAGATTCTACCTTTACAGTAAATGATGGAAATAGCAATCACTGATGGGTTCAATTATGAAAGAAAAGAGATACAGTTTTATCACTTTTTTTTGTCTTCACGTCATCAACAGATATCCATGTGAAAGATCGACACCTAATTAGCCCAACGCCTGGGGTGATTCAATCACCATCTCTGCTGTATCCATTTTCAGGTGTGATTAGTTCAAGTAAAACCCTTCAGGCTAAAAGGTCTACTCACTTGCCTAGAAGGCCATGACAGACATGATGTGACAGTAATATATAGCGCTGCCAATTAATATATTACAGTATTTATGTAATAATTATGTTACAATATTATATTAGAATAATTACACACTCATTTGACTGCTTTCTTTACACTCAACTGAAGGGAAATCAAGGGAATTGAAATCTTACAAATTCAGCTCATCATATTTTCTTTTCTCTTGAGAAAAGAGAGAGAAAAGAAAGTGAGAAAAAAAAGTCTGATATCCAATTGCACTCAGCGGGGTAAGGTGAACTGCTATGTGTGCTCATGATTAACGGCAAGCAAGTGCCACAGAGTGGTGTCTTTAACATGCATTTACGGTAGACACCTAATTCACTATTTGGCTATGCAGCATTTAGTGTTTATGTAATGACCCCCCCCCCCCCCAAAATAAAATAAATAAATAAATAAATGCGTTATCTATTACTCTATCGTAAGAATAAGAGGATGATCCGGTCTCTGTGGTGTGAAAAGAACGGAGTCTATGGTGAGGTCCGATGCTGCCCAAAGGAGAGGGGAGCTCTGGGGAGGAGAGCGGAGGGTAAGGTCCAGATCAGCGTCTGGAACGGAACATGGTCGCCACCGCCTCAGCCTCACGCACACGCCGTGCCCTTTCCTGACAGAAACTTTCCAAATGAGCTGCACTCTGCCCCAACCCGGAATGACTATGTGTTTGTGTTGTCATGTACGAGTGTGTGTGCGTGTGTGTGTGCGTGTGTGTGTGTGTGTGTGTGTGTGTGTGGATGTATGTGTGTGTCTGTGTGTGTGTATGTCAGTGTTTTTGTGTATGTCTGTCCCTGTGTGTGTATGTGTGTGTGTTTATGTGTGTGTGAGAGAGAGAGAGGGTGTGTGTGTGTGTGTATGTGTGTGTGTGTGTGTGTGTGTGTGTGTGTGTGTGTGTGTGTGTGTGTGTGTGTGTGTGTGTGTGTGTGAGCTGAGGTTGAGGGAGGTAACAGAAGAGTCAAATGGCTGACAAGAAATGTGTGGGTCACTGGCCAGGCTTCGTTTCCCCCAAACCTCTGGACTCATTACCTTCCCATTAGCGCTGGGAAGAGACAGCACGACCAAACCGGACAGATCTGGCTTTTGGGCAAGATGTGCATTTTCCCCTTTTTAAGAAGGCAAGAAGGTGGTGGTGGTGGTGGTGGTAGTCGTGGTGGTGGGGAAGGGCGGGTGTATTCAGGAGGTAAAGCTTATTAGTGGATTTTTGTAGTTTATCTAGCTCTGTTTCAATGTGTTTAAGCTGATTTTCTCAATATGTGAGAAAAAAACATATTTCAACAAAACACCTGTTCTCGTCCTGTGCCATCTACCTTTCTCAACAACAGTTCAGTGAACCTTGAAGATCTTAGGAAATGTTAGCTGAGGAAACAGGGATGTAGGAATAATCAGTGTATCAGTGGTCACCTGATAGATATTTGACAGACAGGCTGTTGAATCGAAGAACGGCCTAGCTGCCAATAGGAAGAGAACGTTGCATTTGCATATGCCCAAATGTGACATTGTATGTTCCTCATCTATGAAGTATTCCCAGAATATATTTCCAAACTCATTATGTTTTTTTTGCATCAGCATGTAAAGATAGATAAAGTAAGATAAAGTAAGAGTTTACATTTTGGTGACAATTTTGGTGTTTGGTCCGCAAGTGAGCCTCTTCTCAAATGGACAGCAGCTTTTCTCAGTTGTACACTCTAAAAAAGAAATGATGGGGCCAGTACTGGTTCTTCAGTGCAATGCAATAAGAACCTTTTTCAGTGCTTCAAAGAACCATGGAGACAACAGTTCACCTGATGTAATGGTTCAACGCAGAATTGTGACATTTAGAGTGCCAACATGTCTAGGATGCACACTGTCCTTGGTAGGTTGCTCCTTGGTTGCCCAATCCCGTTTGCATTTCATGTGAGAACGCGTCGCCTTGTCCGTGTTCCCCGCCACGCTCTGGTACCCCGAGTGCTTTCACAAGAGGGCAGATGGCCTGAGCTCTGGATAGACCATTTTGCTTTTTGTTATTATTTGTTGTTAATGGTTGACATTTAAAGTTCGTAACGCAAAAACGGACCGTGCCCAAGAGCAGTGCATGGGCATTTCAATAGGCCTGCGCTAAAAATGAAGTAGGTCTATAGGTTAGGCCACTGTATACAGGCCAATAGCTAGCATATACAATTCCTAATCCAATTCTGTATCATTCGTTTCCAGTGTTCATATTCCACAATATTCCACATACTTAATTTAGGGAACTTAACTGGGATTTTTTTTTTCTCAGACCAAATCCCAGCGTGCGGAGCTCAGGCACCCAATGTCGCAGGTTATGTGAAAGAATTGGCCTTAATATGACCTGCTGGGTTATCTACTCTCCTGTCCGCACCCAGAGAAAAAGATTTGTCCCTCGGGTTGTTGAGGACTGGGCCTGAAATTTGGACTGATAGCAAATTGCTATCCACCCGCAACCCCATTTTCAAGAAACTAATTTATTGCCCTTTATCCTTAGAAGGACAAACAGTACTATCTGACAGGGCTGTCACTTGCGGCGACGCTTTGGTTGACAGCTATTGAGAGCGGTCCTAAACGTGTATTACACCTACCCCAATAATGTGGGTCGATGTCAGTTCTCTCAGGCTCGAAGTACATCCAGGGCGCGCTCAGAGTGTACTATAGAACTTTTACAGGGAAGGTGGCGATCCAGGAGAATAATGTGATAAGTGTGCTATTGATTGCATGACAGTAAAGCTGTGCCGACACCCAGGCCACTCTGACAACTGGTGTCACGCAATATATACATTAAAACACTGGAGGGAATAAATGAGGGTGATATTTCAGATTTGAATTTCGTATACAATTTCCGATTTGTTGCACTTGTCTGTGTTTTGGAAAATATGCATAAGTTAAAAAAGAACGTTTCATCCTTTTCAGATGCTATTTTACACTACAAAAAAATGTTGTATCTCTGCCTTAAAGGCCTACATTAATACTTCTATATCATGTTTCTTAACATGACGCGCTATCATGATAGCTAGTGTGTTGTCATCCACAGTGAAAGCTACAACTTGCCCTGTCAAGTCAAGTAAAGGTCACCAGGTTAGCCTACATGCCTTGCTGTAGAATTCAGAGGCACCTGCTCGCGCGCACCGGGGGTCACCGACCACCTCCGTGCGCTCTATTCTGTCAAGGAAGCGTTTGAACTGGCCGGGATCAGAGCGATGTTCTGTCGGCGAATTGTGTCGCCTCGCAAGTGTTTATTCACAGGCTGTTTGAAAAGTGTATCCATCACGGGCGCAACACATCCTCGCTGTGGCAAAGCTGAATGGAGAAGAAGTGATCAAAAGCGACCCATTAGAACTTAAAACTATTGCCAAACTCAGACATGAGATTCACTATGGCTCAAATAATTGCCCTGATTTCCTCATATCAAGTATTTTGGTGTATAAAGTGAAATGTCAAGATTCAGACCAATAATAATAATAATAATAATAATAATAAGATCTTTAATCCCGCCCATTTAACGAAAGTAGGCAACAGGGTCCAAAGTTCACTAAGTTTGGCCGATAATGGTGGCCAATAAAAGCGCCTGAGCGCAGTGTGTAAACACTGTCTATATACCTTGGGCTCAGTCAACACAGTCCGCGCTGCTTTGCACCATTTGCATGGAAGGCCGCTGTTCCCTGCCCCCTAATTAGCATGCGTTATATTGCCCTCCTTACGAAAGCATCATGGCAAGTCATACCACTTGGGCCAACGGGGAAGTGAGTCAAGCAGGTGTCTTTGTGAGGAAATTCACATCAACACGGGAAAAGAGAGAGAGAGCCAAAGACTTGTCACATTTCGTTGTTTTTTTTGTTTTCTTTTGTCTACATGTGCAGTTCCACTTGAAATAGCCCATTGAAACAATACTATCGAATAGGACGTGGAAGTCAATAAAAAACTTTTTTGATGTTTGCAAAAATGGTGTCCAAGTTGACATCTTTACAGCAGGAGCTTCTAAGCGCCCTGCTGGATTCAGGAGTAACCAAAGATGTGCTTATCCAAGCACTGGACGACATGGACCCCACGCCGAACAGCTTTGGAGTTAAACTGGAGAATTTACAGATGTCACCGTCAAGTTCTAAAATGAATGGGAGCGACACGGACTCCAAGCCAGTGTTTCACACATTAACTAACGGACACGGGAAGGGAAAGTTATCCGGGGACGAGGGCTCTGAGGACGGAGATGATTTCGACACACCGCCGATTTTGAAAGAGCTCCAGTCGCTAAACACGGAGGAGGCAGCGGAGCAGAGGGCAGAAGTGGACCGCATGCTTGCGTGAGTTCAACAGTCCAATGATGGTTAAGTTCCTGTTTGACAGGAAAATACCAACTTTCAAATGTGCCAAACTTTCAAATGTGACACCTTAGTATTATTATCTGTTTAGACTACAGTTTCAAAAAAGAACATGCTTCTGTCTATGTAAGCCAAAATTACTTACGTCGAGTTGTCCCTAGTTTTTAACCAACACCAACTAGTCCACTCTTTTTCAGGCGTTTCAGCGGGCACAATGAGAAAAAAAACAAGAAAATTAAAAAGCTAAAATACTTATTTATTCGCTCCATAGGCTCAGGCAATTGCATCAGAATAATTGTGACAGTTGTTAATATCAGGTTGTTGCCATAATACCTGAACATGCGCCTAAGGCCTAGGCCTAATACTTCTAATGCAGCCTAAATTATGAACATCATGTTAAGAAAATTTAAACAACGCGCCAGTATCACTCCTTTTCTCTTTCTGGTTACTAATTATCTACACAGTTTATTATTCCTTCAGTTTAGCAAAATATCAACAGAAGAAGATCTATTTATTATTAACTAGGCGTGCGTCATGTCCAAAGATTAATTGAAATCACTCCTAAACTGTTGCATTTCGTAGTTTTGCGTCATGGCAGAAATACACCAATATAAGAGCCTATACCGAAAAATAAAAATTCAAGAAATATTACATGGTAATATCATCATAACGATATAAAAGAAACGGTTGCCCTTATACAATGGACAACTGCCAGAAAGATGTAAGGCCTATTATAGTTCTTTAATAACTTTTTATAAATAATACTTGTAAAATAAGACACCCTATCAAATAGGGCTTAGTACAGGTATAGCAGGAATGTAATGCATTAGTCTAAAAATACCAAATAAGAATGGCACATTTTTGTCACGGTGTTAGTTAATAAGTTACAATAATTGCAGTATTGCTGTCAACACGTAGTATACAAAAATCAAAACTAAACCACGTGGAGCAGAGTTATTATTAATTTTATTCTATAAATCATCAACTGAAAGATACACAGTGGCGTATGATTAGAATGAATGGAGATCTGGTTATTCATTGTCGAAAGTTATAAACCAACATCTCTACAAGCTTAAACGTTTGGCGTTCTCTAAATCAAACAGTCGACGTAGATTTCGTACAGTAAGACTCATAGTGAGGTCACGGAGCAATTTAAACTGAAATTACTGGGGTAAGTGACCATCTTTGTAGTAAACTATGCAACCTATAGTTTAATATGACGCACTATACCTGCGTCTCGCTCTGGCTCTTCAAGATCAACTGAAAATATGCAGAAAAAAAGCCTCGAATTGGCTCTTAATATGCTATCTGACCTAAAATATTTTTTAAAAGCGAAGTTGTGCAGTTAGCCCAAAATTTACTTTTGGGACATTTCCTTTATCCTTAATCGTGAGGAATTAAGTAGCATAAAAACTATGTCGTTCTTTTAGCTGCAAACTTTTGGTAGCCTATGGGCCTATACAGTAGGTCTATTAGCCTAATTAGTGTAAATTAAAAGATTATTTGAGCGTAGGCTATTGAATTGGACAACCCATTGAAATTCTAAAGACATTTCTATAACAATGGCAATTAAGTAGCCTATGAAAATCATGTTGTCCTATATGTTTTTTTATATTATTATTATTTTGTATGTTTATGTAATAATTTAGCTACATGTAGGCCTACATAGATGATGCATATATTATTTATGTATGTATGTCGTTATAGCCTGCATATGTGAGGCCTACATTTTTCGAGCCAGTCGTTGCCGATAACCACGTAGGCTAACCTTTGAAAGTATTTACAACCTATTGAACGAAATGATTAACGGTCGTTTATTAGGGTATACTTAACAGTTGTCTGTCGACGTACTTACGACCTTTTTCAACCAAAGACATTTACAGAACGAACAGCAATGAAACTTGGCAGAGGGGAAAAGAATGACTGTCTAGTGCAATAGCTTTGACCTGTCTGTCTGTAATTAGTGTGCCGTTACAGACAGAAAAAATAGAGAGCTTGCCCAGAAAGGAATGGATATTTAGCTTATTCAACAACTCCTCCATTTTTGGGGACTATTAGGCCTATTATTGTTAATGAATTTACAAATCAGTTACGTTTCCTGTTTGTTGTTTTGTACCCGTTGTTCCCTCAGCGAGGACCCGTGGCGCGCGGCTCGCATGATCAAAGGGTACATGCAGCAGCACAATATTCCACAGCGCGAGGTGGTTGACGTTACCGGGCTCAACCAGTCTCACCTCTCGCAGCACCTCAACAAAGGCACGCCCATGAAAACACAGAAACGAGCCGCACTCTACACCTGGTACGTCAGGAAACAGCGGGAAATTCTGCTGCGTAAGTTCATATTTGAGTTGGTCCTCTCTCTACTTCTCTGCTTACTTCTGTTACATTGCTTGTCAACTGAGAATATTTTAACTGGCCTCGAAGCGGTGCTCTGCACTTGCATGTTAACAGTAATTGGTCTATTGGTCTATTTCATTTTTTATTTAAATCATGGCAGATTCCTCAAATAATGAACTAATCAGATGCCATAATTAGAAAATGATTGTCATGCTTGTATATTTTTTCATGATTTCTTCCATGAATTTTCTGCAACAATATCATTATAATACATGGATAAAATATAGGTATCATACATTATGATTGCTTTAGCACTGTTTAATTTACAAGGGGTTCTGGGATTAGTTTGCATGGTAAATCTGACCATTTATTGCTTTGGCTTACAGCTTATAGCTCTAATCACTTATTGCATGATTACCCAGAAATAAACTCATGACATGTTAAATTCATTACAAGTTTTCACTGCTTTTCCACATTACATCGCCTGGATCAAATGTACCTTCTCTTATTTTTGCAGAGTTCAACCAGGCAAGTCAAGGTTCTGTCAGTATGACAGACAAAGGCAGTCAGGATCAGGTGCTGTTTTTTTTCCCAGAGTTCAATCAGACCGGGCAGGGCATGGCACAGCCTGGCGAGGACCCGGCTGGCGAGCCCGCCAACAAGAAACTGCGTCGGAACCGCTTCAAATGGGGTCCCGCCTCCCAACAGATCCTCTACCAGGCTTACGATAGACAGAAGAACCCCAGCAAGGAGGAACGGGAGGCTCTGGTGGAGGAGTGCAACAGGTGAGGATGGAGGAGACCTGTTGGACAGATAGGGTGCCTCTCATTCGTCTTTTTATACATACATCCTCCCTTCCTTCCTCGGTCCTCGTCCTCTGTGATCTACATAAAGAATGATGGGGCGGCAACAATGGGATAGTCAATCCAGTGATAGTTATAGATCAGTGGGAACGAGCCTGGAGGATCGAGCATCGAGGATCAAGGAGAGAAGTTGAGAGGCACCCATAGAGTAGAACTCCTCTCTCCTTCCACCCATAGAGTAGAACTCCTCTCTCCTTCCACCTATAGAGTAGAACTCCACTCTCCTTCCACCCATAGAGTAGAACTCCTCTCTCCTCCTAAGAACCATACGTAGATAAATAGATGCAGAGGGGTTGTGCAGAATTTCCAGATGATTTAAAATGTGGAAGTATTATTATGAGATATAAAAGACAACGTATTCAGTGTTTTTACATCTTTTTGCATATCCTGTATATTGGGGAAAATAGCTGCATATTGTAGAGCTCAGCTGGTCATACATACTGTAGCTATGACAAGATCTTTGGTTCAAACGACATGCAACTAGACTGTACACTCCCATCACTTTTAAAAAATAAAGAATACTTTTGATTTACTATAGGCAAGTGTATATCTTATCTGACATATACCTTTGACCCATATTCACTGGACATCTAAGACATTTTAGCAGTGTGTTAGTATTGTATACACTACGCTGGAGCTTTTTGTGGTCATTCGGGCCTGACTGAGCGTCCTCTTCCCCCAGGGCTGAGTGCTTGCAGCGAGGAGTGTCCCCGTCCAAAGCCCAGGGCCTGGGCTCTAACCTGGTGACCGAGGTGCGGGTGTACAACTGGTTCGCCAACCGCCGCAAGGAGGAGGCCTTCCGTCAGAAGCTGGCCATGGATGCGTACACGGGGCCCACGCACAGCATGAACCCCCTGCTCTCGCACGGATCGCCCCACCATCCGCAGACCAGCGTCTCCCCACCCAGTAAGATGCAGAGTATGTCTGGGGCACACACACACACACGGGCGGGCGGGCGGGCTGGCATTCGCACTCACTCAAGCATGCACGCTCACACACACACACACGCACACATACACTCACTCACGCATGCGCACACACACGCGCACTTACACACACACACACACACACACACACACACACACACACACACACACACACTCACTCACGCATGCACACACACACACACACACACACACACACACACACACACACACACACACACCGCACAGCACACAAGTGCACGCACACACACACACACGCATGCACACACACACAGACACACACACACACACACACACACATACACTTCCCCCACCCCCACCCCTGACCCATGTACATGTTGACACTGTTATTCACGCCTGCTGGTTACATCTGATCCCTTTACAGGTTTTCAAGTGATATACAGTAGTCTACCACCTCATTACAAAGATCAAGTCCCATCGTTGACACGTCCGCTGACAGGGATTTAATCAGTGGCCAGGGTCTGATCAGGGCTGTTGCCACTAAAAAAGGGATTTGAAAGGGAAGTTGATGAGATCAGTCACAGCAGAAAGTGTGGTGTGTGTGTGTGTGTGTGTGTGTCTGTCTGTGTGTGGAGAGAGAGAGACAGCTAAAGAGAGAGAGAGAGAGAGCAGAGAGAAGTGAAGGGAGAGAGAGAGAGAGGTGATCAATAAGAGTGAGTGAGCTGAGCAAATGCCATTGTTATTCTGATCTCTGAGAACACACTGAGAGAACAATCTGCATTGTACCTGCAATCTCTTCTCCTCAGTCAGCATGGCCCGCCAGCAGCAAGAGGCTTCCCTGTCCCCTGGCCAGGGTCACCTCTGGGTCAGGGCCCGGCCCGGGCCAGCGCCAGCTCTGGATCTAACACACGCCACCGGATTTTGTTCGATAATATTAAATGTTGTTGTCACCGTAGCTAGGTTTTTTTTAAACACTGTCTATTCGATGGCTATGGACAATGTTAGAACAAATGAGCAATTTTGAGTCTAGCTGAAGAAAGATGATTGTATCAGTACACAATCAGATTGTATAATGTCAGTCCGAGAGTTTTCCCCTGGGAAAAATGTGCAAGGACATAAGATGTCTTTTTCTCTTTTGGATAAAGACATATTATGGGGGGCGGGGAGTTTTTGTCTCATGGAAACCTATAGTGGGTTATGGGTAATGACTCTGTTTACTTGTGAAGTACTCCTTACAACATACCTGACCAGTCAGTTACCTCAGGAAAAAGAAGAGGGAGACATAAGGAGAAAGAGTGAAAAAGAAAGCCTGTGTGTGTGTGTGTGTCTCAAGAGAGGACACTTCTGTCCCAGTCCAGTCCAGTCCCAGGTCCTGTCTCTCTCTCTCTCTCTCTCACACACACACACACACACACACACACACACACACACAGCCCGGCGTCCTGCCGCCTTCCCTCCGGCGTCCTCAGCTGTTTTTGCGTGTCGGCCACTGTGCCGCCACAATAATGGCACAGCAGGCCGCCGCCTCGCGTTGCCGGGCCAACGGCCGCTATTATGCGTGCTTAATTGACAATTAAAATCCCCTGGCTACTACAACTCCCAGGCCTTTGATACAGTTTGGGTGGGTAAAAAGGGGAGTGTGGGGGGGGGGGGGTGGATTCTGCCCTCAACACCCCCCTTGTCCTCTCCTCTGTCTTTGCCCTGGCTCAGCAGGGAAGCCTATTGTCAGTGGTACATTAGGGGACTGCAATAACTGCAGGCGAGGTTCATTTAACTCCGCTGGCCCCTTTGAGAAGGGGAGGAGGAGTGGATGTTATTTTTTTTTTTTTTTTTTTTTGTCAGGGTTGAGGATGAGGATGAGCTCAATTTGAACTCTGCACCACCACCACCCCCACCGAGTCGAGTCGAGTCGAGTCGAGTCGAGTCGACAGCCCTCCCTATGGTCAGATAGCCCAGGCCCAGGCAAGCCCAGAGGAGCACAGGCCGCAGAGTAGCAGAGGCCGGCATGGCCCAGGGGTGCTGGGGCATTGCTGGGCAGACAGGGCTGATGGGGTATCGCCACTGTTGCTGAGAGAGAACAAATCAGAGAGAGAAAGAGAGAGAGAGAGAGAGAGAGAGAGAGAGAGAGAGAGAGAGTTGGACAGAGGCTGTGTGAGAAAGAGGTCGTCCCAGGGTCAGTCCAGAGAGAGACTCTTACCGGCAGGTTTTATTGATCGGGCCAGTGGACGACGATAAGGGGACATGTCGTTTCTGCTGCTGTTAGAAGGTCATTGGTGGCCATTTATTTGTTTGTGTGTGTGTGTGCATGTGTGTGTGAGCGTGGGCATGTGTGCGTGTTTGTGTGTAGGTGTGTGTATGCTTGTCTGATTCTGTGTGTGTGTGTGTGTGTGTGTGTGTGTGTGTGTGTGTGTGTGTGTGACCATGATCCTAGCCTGGGCCTGTTTGTGTTTTGGTCCCATTAGGAAAGCAAAGTCAAACAGCCAAAAGTCCTCTGATCTCACAGACTGGCCAGTGCCCCTCTTTTTACGATGCTTGTCTGATTCTGTGTGTATGTGAGTGAGTGTTTGTGTGTGTGGGTGTGTGAATTCTGATTATGTGCACGGCTGTGTGTGTGTGTGTGTGTGTTGTGTGTGTCCTCTGATCTCACAGACTGGCCAGCGCCCCTCTTTTTACGACGCTTGTACCTGCTCACCCATGGCACTCCCGACGGCAATTATCCTCCGACACCCTCAATGAGCTTTAAGTGGAGTCCTTCTCCGAATATAGACTCGCTAGCGATCAAAAAAAACAATGAAAAGATAATCAGTTTGCCCAGCGCAAACCTGCTGATTGTGCACATGTGTTTGAGTGTGTGTGTTTGTCTATGTGCACAGGGTTGAAAGACGAGCTAGGGGGGGAACTATGGGAACCCATTGTGGACAAACAGAGTCTGTTGTAGATGGAGATGTCACTGACTCGCTGGCTTGACTGTTTGCCATGTTCTGTTTGTTTGAGTTTGAGCTGAGAGAAAAGAAGTTTTAAGCACTGCCTGTCTACGGCCTTGTATCTACAACCCGAACCGAGAATTTTATCACCAAAGGATCTCCTCTTATCTCAAGTCTTATTTTTTTCACAGGAATAGTCGGAATTCCTCTAATTTGTGCTTTTATATATTAAAAATACGGAGCATACACTCATAACCGCTCGAATCCAAAGAGGTTATATAACTGGTTGGCAACTGGTTGATGAAGGTTGAGAATTGGCAGATTAATTTATAGACCGCATATTCTTGTAAAAGATGGGTGTGAACCTTAAAACCCGCTCCTTATGTTAGAAGTCCTTATGTAGCACCATTTTAACTGCAGTGCCCCATGTGACTGGTTGAGAAGAGGCCACGTTGAGCTGGAGTTTTGACCTCAGGTGGGGGGCTGGGCTTGTGGTGCTCATTGGGGTCTGTGCCCTCTGCTTGCACTGGTGGTGTTGGGGAGGACACGGAGAGGACACAAAGGCACATGAGGGCGTCCTGCCGGGCCTGGGGAGGCCCCCCTCTCATATGCGGCCGGCCCGCAATGAGCCATGCCTGGGGAAGGGCTTTGATATTACACCCGAGCCCCGCGGAGAACCAGAGGTCTCCAGAGAAAGAGAGAAAGAGACCCTCTGTGGCCAGAAGGTTTCTCGGGCCTCCACTTTACTCCTGAAAGGGGGAGAGGGTTTCTGCCGGCTTGTGTAAACTGGAAATGACTGCCGAGAAGAGATTTGGAATTGATTTAATCATTTATGAGCTTAGATTAGCAGAGCCTGAATTATTTCAGTAATCCAGATTGTGTACAACACACACACCTGCACCCCCCCCCCCCCCCTCTCCAGTCATATTGGGAAGCTTTCTATTCTTTGATCACAATTCTGTCAATTTACATGCTATATCGTTATGCTACTTACGCTACTAACTTGGTACTCATTCATGCCCTCGCTGTATGGGGTGTGGGGGGGAACGATGCTCAACCTTATTGCTTTTTATGTTGCTCTTTCTTTTTAAGCTTTTTTTTTTTTCACTGCCCCTTGTTGTCGTGGAAACGGAGCCCTTGGCCTGTGCTGCTCAGTAGAGCGAGACCCATTGGTAGTTGTAGGCGTTCCTGGACACTGGGGCGGTAGTGGTGGTGGCGGTGGTGGTGGTGGTGGTGGTGAGGGTACTCAGTCCTCAGTAGGCCTCTGATGAGTAGCCACCAGACAGCCCCAAAGCCAGACAAAGATGAAGCTGAATAGTCTGCCTCACTCATTCCACTCCTTCCCTCCCCACCACCACCACCACCACCACCACCTCCACCCTCCCTCCTCCCTCCTCCTCCGCCCTGCACACTTTAAGAGGCTGAAGAGCAGCGAAATAAACTCTGTTTATGAGCCCCGGGGCCATTGTGCTTGCTCTCGGGTCGTCGGCCAGATTGAGTGCTTTATTGTTTGCACCGGTGTTTACAAGTTGCTGAGCTGCGCCATGGGGTTGCCTACACATTGAAGGGGTGTGTGTGTGTGGGGGGGGTTTGGTGTGGTCAGGGGGCAGAGGAGACAGGTCAGGGGCAGTCCATCCTGGGAGATAAATGACGCTGGCTGGCTGGCTGGCTGACCGGCTGGCTGGTCGGGGGCAATAGAATAGATGTATGCTTTGACCCCGTATTTACGCAGAAACAATGACCTGGCTGGCGTCTTCATTAAGAGTGAGTTACTGACCACTCTGCGCATCAGAGGCCATTGGCGTAGCACTGAGGGTTGTTGTTGGTAGTGCACACATCTGGACTTAAACTGAGCACTGTATGCAACGTGTTACATAGTGATGCCTTGCTTGTCAGTGTAATAGTGATAGTAAATGTTGACATCCCCCCAGAAAGTGTATATGTGTGTGTGTGTGTGTGTGTGTGTGTGTGTGTGTGTGTGTGTGTGTGTGCAGAATGTGTAAGAGGGTAAGAATGTGTTTGACATTGGCGAGGATTGCATAATGTTTGTTCGGCAGGTATCTGAAGACAGGCCTGCATTGGCAAACATCCATTTTGATACAGAGAGGGCAAAATTCCTGTGGCCCTGACTGGTCAAGAGGAGATCTGTGTGTGTGTGTGTGTGTGTGTGTGTGTGTGTGTGTGTGTGGGTGCGTGTGTGTGTGTGTGTGTGTGTGCCAGTGTGTTTGTTTTGTGGGATGGGGTTGATGAGGAAGGCGCAGGGGTGTCAGAGACAATGCAGAGTCTCAATGTGGGATTAAGGTGTGTTGGTGTCTGCGTGATGTAACAGAAATCCACTGATAAAGCAGCAAAGACTACGTTAATCCTCTGGATACAGACAGGGACCCTGATGGATGCTATGATAGAGAGGACTGCCCCTTATCTCACTGTGTTTCTATGTGTGTGTGTGTGTCTGTTTCTGTATGTGTGTGTGTGTCTGTGCGTGTGGGTGGGTGTGAGTGTAAATATTCTGCCAGTTTGTGCAAGCTAGACTAGATTTGTTCTAAAATTA
This sequence comes from Sardina pilchardus, assembly GCF_963854185.1. Classification (NCBI taxonomy): domain Eukaryota; kingdom Metazoa; phylum Chordata; class Actinopteri; order Clupeiformes; family Clupeidae; genus Sardina; species Sardina pilchardus. Next base: position 20,348,610 of record NC_085006.1, read on the forward strand.
GCAGTCTACTCTTCCAGTAGATGGACTTCCTGCAAAGCCCATGGTCGGTACACTCAGTGTGTGAGAAGCCCTTATCACTTTCAAAGGAACACAATTGCCTCCCCCACCCCCTGCGTCTGACTCAGAACAGGCCGGCGGCTCAGGTGTTACGAGGAAGAAGAACCAATCAGGTTGCATGAGCAGAGTTATGTGTGTCGCTTACTGTGTGTCTCTGCCTCTCATACGGGTTGAATGACACAGATACTGACAAATGCTATCTCTCTTATCTGTCCATCTTTTTCTGTCTATCTCTCTCTTTCTCCCTCTCTTTCTTCTCTCTCTCTCTATCTCTCTCTCTCTGTTCTTCACATGTTCAGGTGTTCGATACAGCCAGCAGGGGCCTGGCGAGGTCAGTTCCTCGACGACCATCAGTCACCACGGCAACAGCGGCATGGTGACCAGCCAGTCGGTCCTTCAGCAGGTGTCGCCGGGCGGACTGGACCACAGCAGCCACAGCCTGCTGTCCCCGGACGCCAAGATGGTGAGTCCAGTCCGCACAGCGGCCCAACGCACAAAGAACACAGAGCTGTACGGTCCACCTGGGCCCTCCTCAGTCCATCTGAGCCCTCTCCAGTCCAGATAAGATAAGGGGCCGGCACGTCACGGAAGCACCGCGTGCTTGACACAGAAACGCTAATCTGGGTCGCGGCTCTCTCACACACCTACACACAAACGCCTACACACACACACACATAAGCACACATACACACAGCAGGCAAATACACACTTCCTTTCTTAAACGCACACATATTTGGACACGTCTACACACATTCACACTCCAATATAAATTTGCCAGTTGCAAAGAAATACACACAGACAGATAGAGAGACAGGAAGACAAACACAGATAGACACACACACACACACACACACACACACCCACACACACACACACACACACACACACACACACACACACACCCACACACACACACACACACACACACACACACACACACACACACACACACACACACACACATTTACATAGACACATAGACACAGACTCTTAACTACTTATATAATCAAATACACACTCGTGCACATAAACATGCAGCGCACAGACTCTTGCCTTCTCATACACACACAAGAACACACACACAAGCACACACACACAGATACAATACAAACAAACAGTTAGTCCCTGAGTATCGAACCTCTGGCACAATTGGCACTCTGTTTCTCTGTTGGTGAGGTGCGTTGATACACAGAGACAGGCCTTGGCCCATTAGTCCCATAGACAGCCTGCGACAGACGCCACATCAGTGTGTGTGTGTGTGTGTGTGTGTGTGTGTGTGTGTGTGTGTGTGTGTGTTGGCCAGGCCCAGGTGCTAAGCCAATATTCCTGACAAAGAGTCTTTCTGCCTCCGTATTGATTAAATGCCCCCATGGCGCAGGAGGAAGGGCAGGGCACTGCTTGCTCTGCCAGCTGAGTGACAAGCCCTGATTATGAGGTGCCTAGACTCCTCTCTCTCGCTCTCTGTCTCTCTCTCGCTCTCTCTGTCTCTATATCTCTCTTTCTCTCTCTCTCTCACGCGCGGTCGCGCACGCATGTCTTTCACACTTCACAACAGGAGAAAAATGATCAGAAACTCCACAACAAGCACCGCGCCGCCCAACCCCTCCGTCCTCCCCTGCGTCCCCACCTCTGTCCAAATATTGGACTTTGCCAAAGGCCAACGCAGCGCGGCGGCCTTCAAAAAATCAGCATATGTGGCCTAGCCGTGACGTTTGGCAAACAGTTTCTTCTGGCTTTTTAGTTTTTGTTTTGTTTTTGACGTCGTAAACATTTGTACTTGTCCTGCCATCGCTGCTAATCTGTTCCAGTGTTCGGCTCATGTTTGAACAGCTGACGATAAAAGTAAAGTAAAAGTAAAGTTTCTTTTTTTCATTTGGAATGTGGAGAGATTGAGATTGAGTGGTAGGTGTTCCAGGAAGGTGGCATTCCTGATAGAGTTGTGGCCAGTGGATCATGACTGGACAGTCCTTTGTAGATTAGCCACTAACGGAGGGTGGACAGCACGTCTGTGTCTGCAGACAGAGGGACAGTTGTGACGCTTGGGCGACTCTCAAAGTTTATTCAAATCGACGCTTTCCATTTGAGTGACAGCGTCGTCACTGGACTGACCGCAGCATGCTAAAGAAGGGAACGCATTCATTCATCTGCAACTTTTAGCTCTGGACATCTTCCTTTTCCTTTTATCGATTCGGATTGGGATTTGTTTTTATATCAGTATTTCCGTCTTCATTTGCTTTTGTGTTGCCTATCTTTTAACCAACAACATTGTGTGTGTGTGTGTGTGTGTGTGTGTGTGTGTGTGTGTGCAGATCTCTGTGTCGGGCGGAGGATTGCCACCGGTCAGCACGCTCACCAACATCCACAGCTCCCACCACCCGCACCAGCAGACCCAGAACCTCATCATGCCCCTGTCCGGCGTCATGGCCATCGCACAGAGTGAGTACCAGCCGTCCACTACTGCACTGCCGGGAGGTTTCACTGCAAAAGAGAGTGTATACAACACCAGCCATTATTCACAGAGTTGACATTTGACACAGTGTCCTAGATGCCGAGCATCCCTGGACATAACTGCACAACATTCAGTACAGCAATGTATTAGCAATGTATAGTATTGTTGAATTCAAATTGAATGGTGGTTTCAGTTAAATATATATATATACTGTATATATATGTGTGTGTGTGTGTGTGTGTGTGTGTGTGTGTGTGTGTGTGTGTTTGCCATTGAGTGACGAGAGCAAAATTCTTAAGTGTCCTGTGCGTTCCAATAAATGTGGTGTAGGAGAAAAAATAAACAGTTGCACACGTTTGTGACAAATTGGACATTGAGCTCTCTGAATGTTTACGCAACATTATACAAAAAAACAATATTCAAATACAAACAGTAGCTTCCCTCATGTGATCTTCTCTTGTTGTGTGTTTTGTGTATAAGCAATATGCGCAAGTACTGTATAGTTGTTGTATAAACAATATGCATAAGTATAGTTCCCTCATCTGATTCCCTTCTCTCGTTGTGCATTGTTCCTGTGCGGCCACGTTAGGTCTGAACTCGTCGCAGGCGCAGACGGTGCCAGTCATCAACAGTGTGGCGGGTAGCTTGGCGGCGCTGCAGCCGGTGCAGTTCTCGCAGACGCTGCACAGTCCCCATCACCAGCAGGGCCTCATGCAGCCCTCGTCTGGACACATGAGCCAGCAGCCCTTCACCGTCACACACACACACAGTGAGTAGTACACGCATGCCGAGCACTTATGTACTGTACACGCACACACACACACACACACACACGCACACACACACACACACACACACACACACACACACACACACACACACACACACACACACACACACACACACACAGACACACACACACACACACACACACACACACACACGCATAAACACACACCTTAGCACATCATGTGCACATCATAACATACATGTATACATACTGTACACACTCGTGCAGAATATGTCTTCTACAATACTATGCTTTCATAAGCCACCAGACTCTGCTACCCATATATGGTCATAATGATGCACATGCACAGCGTCATCATGTACTGTTTGTGTTCACTCACACAGTGTGTTATATAACATAGCCTCCTCTTCCTACACACGCTTGTGTGGGAAGATTACATTAGTCGATCTGTGCGTTCTTGCCGGATATGTCGTTGGATTGCGAAATGATACAGTCAAGGCAGAAGTATTCCACAGCTCAAGTGTGCTAAACATCCCTCTCTCCCTCTCTCTCTCCCTCTCTCTCTCCCTCTCTCTCTCCGGGCTTCTCTGTAGTGTACCCACACAAACAGGAGCCCCCGCAGTATTCTCACCCATCACGTTTCCCCTCGGCGATGGTTGTCACGGACGCCAACATCAGCACCCTCAGCTCAATGTCCTCCAGCAAGCAGGTGCGTCATCGCCTCCGTGTTGCCCCTGACAACACATTCTGATTGGTGGGCAGTCTTGGCAAATGAAAATGTCAGCTCCATGCATTGTGTCTTGACCTATTCATTGCTTCTCAGAGCTATCTTGATGCATGCTCGTCGTGATTAACACCACAACTGAATCCCACATTGCTCTGTCTGTGATCTCTTCAAATCTTTCAGTCACTACTAAAAAAAATAGGCATTTGAATGACCAGTATTTGATTGGGACTAAATCATATCACAGATAGAATTTTTTAAAAAGCCTTTGAACAACTTAGGTCTATTTAGTTAGACAGCATCACATCACAATCAGCAATACTAACACACGGCAGTCATGATTGACACCTGTTAAGGACTTAAGGCTTATAGGTGCACATGCACTGACCTTAGTGGAGGAGAGGAGGAGAGTCAATCTTGTGTTACATATCTGTGTGTGTGTACAGTATGTGTGTGTGTGTCCTATGTTGACGACTTGTTTAATCCCTGTCACATTAGGATTCTCCGGTAAACAAGATGGTGCAACTGGGAGGTCTCTCCTGGGTAAATATAGCACTATACTTGTGTATTTACACGTTAACTTAGATTTAATCAATTATGTAGATCAAACACACACTGTAGCACTGACTGGATGGCACCTCAGGTTTCCCTTGGCTGATTTGAGTAACAACATCCAATAAATCTTTGAATTAAACATTATAGTACCGGCAATCAATCCCGTAAACGACTAATCAACACTTCTCATCCATTCTGAAATCCCATGTCTATCCAAAAGACATAGACAAGCAGGTCAGCTGTTTGTCGTGCTCGTAGACTATAGTCAAAAGAGAAAAACGAGAGGTCAGCCTCGCTCGTTCGCCAGCGGCCCACTCTCAAAGTCATTTCCATTTTTCTTGGCGTTTGACCCCATCAATTTCTGGGCCTCTCAAGCGAGCAGGAGCCGCCTCACATCCCAATCAGTGATCCAAGGGAGTGCTAGTGTGGCTACTCCTCAGAATTCCTATTTCCTTTGAAAGACCTGACCAATCAATCAGCGGAGCTTTCAGCCTGAACACTGCTTGATTAACGATGCCTCCTTTCACTCTCCTCTCTCTCTTCTTTTCTTTTTCCCTCTCTTTCTCTCTATTTAGCTTTTCTTTTTATTTATCTCACTCTCTCTTGCTTTTTCTTTGTTTCTTACTCACTTGCCCTCTTTCTGTTTCACTTTCTCTCCCTCACGCCAATACTTTCTCTCTCTCTCTCTCTCTTTATCTCTCTCACACACACTAATACTTTCTTTCTCTGTCTCTCTCTTTTTCTCTCACACACATACTAATACTTTCTCTCTCTCTCTGTCTCTGTCTCTCTCTCTCCCTCTCCCTCTCCCTCTCCCTGTCTCTAATCTCTCTATCCCCTGGTGATCTCCTGATCAGGCACTACTCCCTACCTAGAGCCCTCCTTCTCTCAGATCAGGAAATGACCCTGTCGCAAATCAAAGACTCCAAGTGTAGGTGCATGCCCGGGTCGAGCTACTTCCTTTCTTGCTGTGGGTGGAAGGGGGTGGAAGGGCGTATGTGCATGCGTGCGTGCCTGCGTGCTCACTCTGTGTGTGTGTGTGTGTGTGTGTGTGTGTGTGTGTGTGTGTGTGTGTGTGTGTGTGTGTGTGTGTGTTTGTGTGTGTTTGTGTGTGTCTGTGTCTGTGTGTGTGTGTGTGTGTGTGTGTGTGTGTGTGTGTGTGTGTGTGTGTGTGTGTGTGTGTGTGCTCGTGCAATTACGCCTCACATCCCCTTTTCCACCGTCCCTCCCTCCCTCCCTCCCTCCCTCCCCTCCCCCTCGATGTTCGCTCTTGCCTGAAATGCCATCCGTGCTTCATTTTCACACGCTCAATTTCCCACGCCGGGCTCCGAGCCCTTCGCCGCAGCCCCTCACTCACACTCCAGCTCCGGCCACAGCTCCAGGGTCGCCTGTGGTGGCCTCTCTCAGCCTCCGTCATGTCCGAGCTCCAGGACGAGTCTCTAGGCTTTCCCTATCTCTAACTAAACCCCCCCCCCCCCCCCCCCCCCCCACACACACACTAGTCACCTGCCCTTTGTTTTCTCACACTGCTCAGACTAAAGAGACAATAGCACACATAACTGACCATGTTTGTTTTTGGGTTAGTGCAGCACAGAGTCATGTCGATGTGTGTACAGTTGTGTGTGTGTGTGTGTGTGTGTAGGCTATATATCTGTGTTTGAGTACGGATACATTGAGATGTCAGCCAAAAGTGAAGTCTGTGGGAGGAAAGTGAAACTAGCAGAGTTAGGTTTTTTTGTGTGTGTTTTTTAGCATTGTAAACCTTTTCAATGCTACTCTTATCAGAGCTTGTATTTGGTCTGGGTGGTGTTGTGAAAAGCTATAGTGCTCTCCCCTCAGGACATTAGAGACCAGCCTTTATTACCTTATTATTTACCCAGAACCCCCCTCCAACAAACACACACACACACACACACACACCAGAGAGGCCCCCCACCCCACACACACACAAACAAACACACACCCCCGAAACTCACCTGCACTTAGAGCCCAGCATCTAATGACCACAAACCAATCAGCTGTCCCTCCACCTCGCCCTACAACCAACAACCAACCTCCACCCTTCCCCCCACCCTACCGCTACACCTACCACAGGTGAGGCTGTTTGCTGGACCAGAAGGTCACGGCGGGGTCAGGCTTCCTCCCACCCCACCTGAAAGAAAAGGCAGCAAAATAACATCCACAAACACGCAGGTGGGGTGGAGGTGGGGGGGGGGGGCATGGAAAACAGAGAGAGGAACAGACAGAGAGAAGGAGGGAGAGAGAGAGGGAAAGAGAGAGGGAGAGCAGGATGAGGAATCTATTTGGTCAGGTGTGGCGTTGGTGTGTGTGCTGCTGATAATTTCATGGTGGCCTTTTCATTCACACACAAGAACGGGAAGTTCACGGGGGAAACAAACGGCTCTCACACACGTTCTCTGCTTTGCAAACAACCAAACGAAAACGGATAAAAAAAAAACTCAGCTGCTACACTAGCCGTTAGCTTCCCCACACCGAATGCTTTTGAATGTGTTTAAAATGTAGATGTGTATTGAAATCAGATGTGTGATGGTTGTACATTAAATCTAATCAGATATCCTCATTTACCCATCTTTCTTTCTCTCTCTCTCTCTACTCTCTCTCTCTCTCTTTCTCTCTCTCTCTCTCTCTGTCCTTTCTGTTTTCATTTCGCAGTGTCCCCTGCAAGCCTGGTGAACGAGCACACCTGACTTCATCGGAGCCTAGCAACTGAGGCCACATTTTTCCACCCATGCGCCACCGTATCCGTGGCAACTCCTAATAACTGGCAACTGCTCACCGGCTGATGAGTCAGTCAATAAATCAGGACTTGCTGCCGGGGCAGAGGAACGAGGGAAGAGAAAAAAAGAGAGAAGAGAGAGAGAGAGAGAAGAGAGAGAGAAGTGCACTGTGTCTCCAGTCCTTCAAGCCAAAGCACGGGAAAGAAGCAGACTGGATTCTTCTCTGCTGGACGATCAACTCGGATCACCCTTAACCCTTCAGCCTATATAAGTTCTTCTCAAGCAACAGTATTCGTTGTCACAGTTGAGTAATGTTCCCTGGGGGTGGAAAAAAAGAATAACAGATGTGCAAGTGATCCTAGCAAAAGTGACGAACAAACGCACAGAAGGCGTGGCACATGCATAACCAGACTGGTGGTCAACACTGTTTGAAACGTTCTTTAAATTGACACTGTGCACTCAGATCACGTGCTCGCCGGCACAGAAATCAAACCGCCACCAGGGGCGCTGTCGAGTCCCACAAGAACTGAATTGTATGGTAGCCTAGATTCTTCTGTATCGCTCTGCTATCATGAAATATCTTTGAAGTCTTTCGGGGTTGTTTTTTTTTTATTATTATTGCCATGAAGCATTCACTCTACGCTGTACGCATGCACCCATATTGTATATGACAATCAGTATCTCAAGCTTTACCTATATAAGTTAGAGTGAGTTAATCGCACACTGACAAATTTGTAAGCACAGCCTTTCCTGCAGGTTAAGTCTTCCAAGCAACGTGGAAAGGGATACAGTGCTTTCTATGCAGTGTACAGTCATCTGTAGATATGAAGGAGATGTGTTTTGCTGTGTGTGTGGCATGTAAATATTTGACAGTTTGGACGACTGTGTGGAAAGGTGAGAATATACTGTGTGTAATTGGTATGTATTTTTGCTTTACCGAGTTTTGTTCTGTGCATGAACTGTGATTTTTTTTTTTTTTTTTGTTTATGACAATCTTATCACCACACACTATGGAAGGACTATGCAATCAATGGTACTGCAATCAGTCGAGTGTTGAAGAATATGGAGGTCCTAGCAGATCCTTCCCAACAATGTGATGGAAACAAATCAGTGCTGATTCTGATTATGAAGAAATAGGAAACTTTGTGAAGATGGACATGGCGTCCAAGAGTAAGAAGGACAAAATTGACTCTGGGTTGAAGAGTCTCTGTTAGAGTTACCCAAATGGGTCAGCTTGCATGAATGTAAATCTAATTGCTCCAGAATTATTCAGACTTTTGTAGCACATGTTTTTGTATGTCCAGGAAATGAGGTTGGGCTGAATCTAACACACATATCTCAAACAATTAATGCTGGTTATGACGTATACCTCTGTGAGTGAAATTTCACTAGAGGCATAGCCTTCACAGTTTCAGTTGGGCCATCATGGGGAATGCTGTATTGTCCCCTCAGCACCAGTGGACCAATCAGTCGGAAGGATTTCTATTTGTTTGATCATGGAGTCATTTGCTTAAGCCCATGGTCATTTTCAGCATGTTCAGAATGGGACATTGGAATGGTAATTTTAGTGGTCACACTTTGTAGTTCCCAATAATAGTATCAGTGGTAATCCACCAGAATTTCTTTGGAAGTTGGAAAGGGAGTGTAAAATCATTTAGGCTATATCTGACTCTAGAGCAAACAGTATTACTTAGACACGTGTTCAACCCCAGACACAAAGAAACCTCATTGTGAAACAAGCCTGAATGGATCTGCCATGACTCAATTTAAAATTATTTTTCAATTCCTTATTCTCAAATGGTTATCTACAGTTGATAGTGAATTGAAGATGCATTGTCTGTGATTTGTAGAAAGGTTTCTTGAAAATATTGCTCCACATTCCCTAGCACCAATGTAAAGACAGTTTCTAAAGGTCACTGTTGATATATATATTTTTTGTGATGATATTTTGTCTTATCTGCTGCAGACCAACCCACTTGCCAGGGATTGACTGGTTACAGCTCACAGTTTGTACTAAAAACACAAAAATATGTGATTCCTGTTGTATTATTTTTGTATAAATATGAAAATTAATCTTTTAAAATCATTATTTATACTTGTACACAAATAACTTGACATTTCAAGTAAAGATGTTGTTTTCCAAAATGACATGTTGTTGTCCTTCTTAAAGAAACTTTTCCTAGTCTGGCGGGAAAGAGATTGGTGCCAAGTCTTTGGTTTTGCTGTGACTTGTTCCTTGTCCTCTGGAGCATTTACCACTGATTTTATTTCACGTCACACGGTGGAGGTCTTTTATGACATGAGGGTTAGGAATGTGTGCCCATTGATCACATCTAACCTCCCAACCTTTCCCAAGTGTGACAAGCACTGTTTGTATAAGTTATCTGATGGACCAAGATCCTAAGAGTACACTATGTGTCACATTGTCAATGTATGTGTGTGTGTGTGTGTGTGTGTGTGTGTGTGTGTGTGTGTGTGTGTGTGTGTGTGTGTGTGTGTGTGTGTGTGTGTGTGTATGTGTGTGTGTGTGTGTGTGTGTGTGTGTGTGTGTGTGTGTGTGTGTGTTTGCGTGTGTGTATGTGTGTTTTCAGGTGGTTGGAACAATGTACAATGCAATTCCCCGGAGCCCTTGAAGCAGCGAGCCCATTTGTCTGTTTATGGGCCTTTATGAGGACTTGTATCACGGCCTGATAAGAGAACAAGTTCTAAAGTACCTGCACTTTCATAACACACCTTATTCGAACAGGAAGTCTGATTCAAACATTTCAAAAGAAGACTGCGTATTGCCATGGTGTATCCTAACATGCACTACAAAGGCTAAACTAAACAAAAAAAATAGGCTACACTCCAAAGGCTGCATTAGCATTCTCAGTTCAAAAGTCTACTGAGCTTACAACCAATTGTAACAGTGTGTGTTACCAGGACAAATGCTGCTAGGCTACTGCTAACTGAGTTGGGTTTATGACCACAGGCCAAGATAATCACAACAACTATTGCTTGTTCTGCTTGACAACGGATAACTATTCCTACCTTAACCTTAGCCTCTAATACTACAACTTCTGCTTGTACTGTAAATGCTACTGCTGTTAATACCATCTCCATGTCAAACATTTTCTTGAAGTCATTGCATGTGTGTCCCACTTACATTAACTTTATGACACTGGCACTGAGTAAATCTTCAAATGACCGAATTTCCCTCACAGGATCAAAAAAGTATATATTCTATATATACTATACTAAATGAAAACACTACACCACCTCCATACTCCATAGATGGTTAGGGTTAGGTTTTTTTTTTTTTTTTAAAGAACAGAAAATGTGAAGAATTCCATGATGAAATGTGTGGTGTTCAACCGAGGGAAACTTCAACATGGGAGTCTGTGCTAACCCTCCCCTGTGCTGCTCTCCTACCAGTCTGGAAAAACAGTCCAGACATCGCCTCATAAGAACACAACCAAATCAAATCAAATCAGAAGATGCCCCTTGTGTGGTGGGAAAATATTTTGGGAATCATGTCAGAATGGTGGCATTGATCCGGGTGCCACTGTACAGGGGGTGCCTGAGATTATTTCACTGTGTTTTCTGGTGACAACCATCAAAACGCAGCCATCCACGCAATTCCATACTGTTTGCTAAATGTTACAAGCTTTCCAACAGCACACAAAACTCACAGGGATGCATACAAAAGGTAAATGCACAATTCCCCAGTGAATAGTCATGACTTTGCATCAGCACAAATATGATAACAAATATTATATGGGCTTAGTCCTCCTCTGATCCCCTTGAATTACTCCCTCTTTATTAGCTTTAATAAACACTACCTAGCACATCTAGCACAACAACAGATCTGAAGTTAGGCTGCAAATCGAAATTCTGAGGGCTTTCACTGAACATTAAAATTCAATGCAAAAATCGTTCTTAGTGTAGAATGATATTTTAAGTCTTTTTTGCTCTAGCCTCATATCATTTACATTGATCTGATTTTGCAGACTGCATTGGATTTGATGTTCTGCCAAGAAATGGATAATATTTTACTTTGATTCAGACTATGCCCTACATTGTCGATATATGTCTATTGAAATACTTCACCTCATCTGTGAAGACTGTTTGTATTTTAATCTGATTCAGTCGTCATCTATTTATTTTGTTTGAGGTCCGAAAACGTCTATCTATATGTTAAGGAGTTCACTGTTCAATATTGCCTCACCATTTTATGACGGTATGAACACCTTATCACGGAGACATTTTCTTTAATCTTGCTATTTATGGGTCAATATAATCGGACATTGTTTGGCGTCTAGTATAAGGGCCTTTTAGTCAGTACTTGAAGCAAATTGTACCTTATGGCCAAACTGACTGGACATTCATGTACAGGGAAGTCTAAAGGAATCAATTGATTTACTGCCATCCTGGGGAGCTTGTGGTAATGTGGTTTTCCAAACACACAATGTTGTGTCCAAGCTGTTTTGACCCAAGCAAGTCACGCCCTCAAAGGACAGTTGCCCATAGCTATGAAAGAGTGCATCCTGCTGGGCCAATTCTTGTAATCCAATGATGTCGCTCTGTGTGCCTGTCAATGACTCCTTTGATTTCGCTCCTGGGGAGCCACTAAAGATCTTACTGCAGGCCCTTTTTTAACTGCGGCTCCCCTGAAAAGAAAATAGGCCCTATGAGTGGAGGGCTCAGAGTCAGAGACCACAGCTTATTAGCATCCTTTAAGGAGACACAGGGGAGTTTACAATACAACGCATTCGTCCAGAACATGTCTGTGGGTCATAGAGGCCTTTTGCAGCGGCCCTTTTGTGATGACCTTTTTTTTGTGAGTATCTGTGTTGAACAGACTGTGTTTGAAAACGGAGGGAGAGGCATGGCTGATTGAAGAGGTTTTTTTTTTTTCTCTCTCTCCAAAACATTCAGGATGGATTTGACACTCATTTGTCTTACGCCACCCTCAGCATGGTTTTTATGGTGTGGCAATGTCTGACCTGTAAAAGTTTTATTGGGTTAGTCATGTGGTGTTGTATCTCATGGCAGATAGCTAAACTAATTCATTACAACATACACCACTGTTTGCAATATGACCGGAAAAAAAAAGAACAACCAGTTTCTATGATGGCATTTTTGATGTCATAAGTCTTTTCAATTATGGTCATGTATTCATGATCTTCTCCAATATGGTCTTGTAGAGTGTGGAGACGCTAATGGTTTAATTAAGTCGCACTAAAGGATGAAAACAGATGCTTCACATCAATGATAGTTACATCAATAATTTATTGTGATTCTGACTAATCAGCCTTTGTTAACCAAATCCACTTTCACCGTCTCATCTTTCATGCTGTCACCAAGGGAATTCTGGGTAAGAAAAACTTGGGTTAATGACCACCCGTGTATTGTTATATGTTGGTGCTGAATTCAAGGGGTTTTCTTTAAAAAAAAAAAAAGGCAAAACTGAGGGAAAGTTCCATAATGTAACGGAACATTATGATAGCATTTGTGTAAAGCTGACACAGGTTTTACAAAAAATCTTTTTTTTTAAGAACTACTTCTGTAGATCAGAAGTAGAGTAGAGTCCATGGCTACAGAAGTACAGCACTACTGTATGCCTGGTCTCATTCCAGGAGGGGGGGGCGGGAGGGGGGGGCATCCGGACAAGGTCACAGAGGTCAACATGAAGAGCAAGCCGGGTGCGGGGGTCGGTGCGAGAGAGGACAGAGGGGGCAGTACAAAGGGACAGAAAATGGAAGTATCCCGGTGAATGCCGCTGCGTGTTTAGCAGGCCGGGGAGAATGGGTGCTACATCAACTCCAGCTGGGCCCCAAAGGGTTAACGGATAGGGCTGCCCAGCAGGGGTCAGAGGTCAGGAGGCCGCTCTCTGCCAGGGCTAATTGGCCACACCGTTTCAAACTGATACCAGGGGGACTTTTCTGTGTCGGTATAGCACTGTGCCAGGCATTAGCAGAAAAACACACAAGAGAACTGCAGCTGGTCCACAAGCTAAGAGAAGTGATCAGATACATTTGTTATGATATTGACTTAAAAAAAGAAGAAATCCAAAACAAATCTGTGTAACAACTGTGTAACATCTGCGTAACATCTGTGTGCAAACACAGCAAATGAGATATGATACTATAATGAATAATGATGATAATATTATTATTATAAGGATGTGGTTTGCCAGCGCCGGAAATCTGCTCACTGGTTTGTTTGCTTCAACTATCTGTGAAGGTGTGTACCCAGTGGAAAGTATTTTTTTTTTTCCGACTTGGCTCTGGTTTGGAGTCTAATAGGTATACAGTACGCTGCTCAGAAAGTCAGTGCAGTAAATCAGATCATTAAGCCTGAGCACTGACATAAATTATTTAATGCATCAATCAGCCTGTAAAAATGTAAGGCAAGTCCTCAGTGAAAAGGCTATGTAAATGAACAAGCCATAAATGCCAAATTTAAAGTGACAATGAGACTGATGTTGTCTCTTCACAAGACCCCTCCACCAAACAGGACAACAAACAAATCTTACATATTGTTGATAAAACTTTGAATTTGCTAAAAAAAAACAAAAAAAAAACACTAATAAAACTCACTCCTGTCAAATACAACCCATACAAACTGACCTCATAGACATGAACAAAAACCTTGACACCTCACAAAGATTTACAAGCTCACTGAATATCTTTGAGTTGACCAGGTATTAGGTCAAATGACTCACATGGGTGCACCAAGAATCAATCTTCCACTCTACAGAGAGCTAAAGAGCGAAGACACCAGAATGAGAATAGGCCTCTTTTTCTCCGTGGTGAGGAGGGGGGGAATCGAGGTCATTGTTCCTAAATGGAGGCAAATGATATGCGGCCATTCTCTGGCTTTCAGGCCGGGGAGACTGATCATATGGTACTCAGGGATTTCTGACGGCAGCAGTCACTGTGCTGGTACCACCATGGGGGCGATGCTGCCAGGGCGCCGTGATTTATGGAGATTGGCGAGAAGCTCTGGGTGGGTTTCCGAGTTAATTTTTTACCCAACTCTACATGCCACTTGGTGGCCTGCTGGAAGAGGGATCTGTCCCACTCCCCCTTCAACCACATCCCATCTCAAACACCGCCATCTCTCACCAACAGGGGTGGGAATTGAGCCTGATGGCGTTATAACAGAGCTACACCAGAGAGGTTGGATAACCTTATTACAAAACTTTGGAACATCTGTGGAACTCTGTGAGTATAAAGGCATGTGTGTGAGCAGTGTAACTCCATGTCAGGAATAAAGACTTCAATTATGTTTTTGGATATAATTTGATGGTCATCAGTACCAGTCCTAATATAATCGTTTTTTCTGATATAAAGGGCAATAAATCACTTATACATGAACACATCTTACCTGGGGCAAATTTTGTAATACTTTCCCTGATATATGGGGCAAATATAACATTATGATATGGCAATATGTTGTGTTCTGCAAAAAAAAAAAAAAAAAAAAAAAAGAACAACCCACTCCAAGCTCGACAGTCATAAATCTAAACGCAACAAGTCCTCCTCATGCATTTGTCCAACCCCACTTCCATCACTTGATGCAGTGAAATGATAATCACTGACAGCCACCGTATATAAATGAACAGCATCATTAGCATCAGTGTGGTCTTTACATGCGGCTCTCCTCTGAAGTGATCTACAGTATGCATGGGTTGTGTTGGAGGGGAGCCGGTGATGGATGGCACGGGAGTTTATCACAGCGCTCATACAGCTGTAATTCTCTCAGAACAAGACCCAGAACACAAAGAGAGCACAGTCCGTCCCTTTCAACTCCGCCTCACCATGGGCCGTGGCACAGCAGATTAAATTTATGATATGGGACACACACAAAAGCTAAAATGGTTCAATTATCTTATAAAGATGTTGGGTGATTCTTAGAAACATGCTCAGGCTATTAGGCCTACAGTTAGTATTACTAATCACTCAAGCAGAGGTGGAAAAGTCCAGCTTCAGAAAGTAAAAGTCCATGTATTTGGATCTACCTGTGGACTTGGCACAGCTAATCGCACCAATTAGCTGCTCTGGCTGAAGAGTTGTATAATTTGAATGGTTGGCACAGATATGTGGTATTAGCCATTAGCCAGATCTATTATCTTGTAAATGTGTAGGGTGATTCTACTAAAAAATGCTCAGGCTAGGCCTACTGTTGCTATTATTAATCACTCACTCAAGTTAGACTGTTACTGAAGTTATTTGATTTTATTTCAGTAAATGCACAGTTCTGAAATAAATGCACTGCGGTTGTCCGTGATCTGTTCACTGCAATGAAAGTAGGGTTGACCAAATGCCTAGATAGGATTTTCTGCTAGATTTATGGCAGTCCAGCTTGGAGTGGGTTGTTCTTTCCATAATGTTTGATATGTTTTGGGTGTGTTAGGCCTTTGTTTGATGTCAACTGAAAGAGAAACATAATTTCAAGAGGTAATAGGACCGTATTCAGATTAATTGCATGTGTTTAACAAATGGATGTGTTTTTGCTGTTGTAATAAAACCATGACTTTACCAAGAATCCCACAGTAGCTTTCAAGCCTACCTGAAATGCTTTGAATAACTAAACATAATGGCGCCATCATGTGGATTCAATTGGAAAATGCCTATCATTGTAATGGATCACTGAGTAGTGGATCAGAGGGTCGTGATGGTGGTGACTTGAAAGATGAAACTTTTTACTGTATCAATATTTTACTTAATTTTGTAATAATTTGGTTCATTTGGCTCATTTAATGTAGCTGTGCAATGCTTGTGCAAGCCTATAGCCTGTATAACAACAGATACAAAGACTAAAAGAAAATTATTTAGGAAGTACTGTAGGATGCATGCATGCTATTCGTGGAATTTGTTCAGATTTGAATTACAAATTTGTTTTGAGGAGAATAAACAAGTCATTCTTATCAAAACATATGACCCGGAAGTATGTGTGACGTCTGTGCCGATGACGTCATCCATAGATTTGTTTCGCTAAGATGGCGCTACGGCCCGGATCAGGGGGAGGTGGCAGGTACAATTTTTTATCAATTTATGTTGTAGTTACTGATTCGTTATACGACTCTATATGTGCCTGTACGAATAGAGAACAACCCGTGCGTGTGTTACAACTAAATATTCTGTATCTTTCCAAAGCTTTGGGTACAGCGTAGCACAGCATAGCTGGGTGATTGCTAGCTAGCCAATGTAGCTGTCATCCCCCAGCATACACAGCTGCCTAGCCAGTGTTTGACTGGTCTAAAAGAATGTTACCGTAGCAATGCTAGCTACCATTAAAAAGCAAAAATCTTTGTATGCCTACCTTAGCTAGTTAGTTGATGTGGGATTACCTCGCATATTGTTATTTGTCACCACTGATGTCATTCGTTTTGGGTTAACAAACCTGACGTTAGTGACTCATTCGATTTCCCTGATTGCACCTGTAACGTTATCCATTCAGACACTGTAGCTAACCGCAGCTAGCTGTCTTGGTTATTGAGGTAATGGCACAATTGCCCCTTTACGATTTACAGATCATTGGCATTTCTTAACCAATCAGGAGGGCTTAGAAATGACACATTGTATGTCTCAGTTCACACTCTTGGCATGAATACATCAGCTGTATCTCAATGTAGCCTAATACGTTACAGTGACAGGTGTCCACATTGGGTTACGTCTGAATGTAATGTTAGCCAATTTATCTAATGAGTTAACCTTACCGTTATCTAGATATCCTTCAGCACATCAGAGAAAGACATCACGTGAAGGCAAATATTGCGAAATTTCATAGGCTACATGGCAGCTTCATTTGGTTGCATTAATTGTAAAGGCTATGCCTTGAGTTGTTTACGTTGACGTTTCTCTTGATCTTTTGTTTGTTTGTTTGTGCTTAATCCTTGTTTTTGCCTGACAAATACGCACAGTAACCGACTAATTTGATCGCAAGTTCACGTTGTGTTGGAATATAAAAATGTTACTATCAGTATGGGGGCCACACCAACCTTAATGTTAGCTGGCAGGTCTTGCAATCACATCTGCCATGTAATGCAACATGTGTGAAGCCAGTGAATAGACTAGGGTGATCGTGTAAATTGAATTGAAGGGGAAAAATACAGACATCCTCTCAGCTAGATTCAACAGTTTGATATGTTTCCACAAGGGTCATGTATTGTGGGAGACCATTTACACTAAACATGATCACTGGATATAGTACTATCAAACTCAGCCATGAAGCCTAAAACTGTGAATTGCAGTGCCCTTTACCCTTTCTGAAAAGAGAAGGTTTTCCCCCGGCTCCTAAATCCATCTGCCTCTCCTCCTGCCTCTTTCTGTGCGTGTTTGTGTGCTCGTCTCATACATAGCTGAGGCTACAGCCATGCTGCTGAGATGAGCCTGTGAGACCCTGCATGCCTGTGGCTGTGGGGATCACACCAGATCTCCTGGCTATGATGAAAAGGCCTCCTTCATTACTTTTTCATAACCGGGGCTTGTGCCACCACTGAACCGTGTGAATAATGCATGGATGTCTGGTGTCGGTGGAGGCAGCAGGTAACATTGATACCTGACACCCGAGACTGGGGACCATTTTCATTTGAAAAGAATTCTGGAGATGCGGAAGGAAGAGCAGGCAGCCTCGGATTGTCTTCCTAATGAAATGAATCAAAGCAGCGAGGCTGTGCTTTTAGTATGGGCGGGCGGGAGGCGGCGTATCGTAGCTCTTGGCTCTGTTTCATGAGGAATCAACCACTTTCTTGCCAATTGGCTCCCTCCAGAGGGAAATGATGAGGTCTCGGGTCCGGTCCTCTCTGTGTGACGCTAACCTCTTGCCCAGGCGTTTGAAGTAGGGCAGTGTGTGTGTGTGTGTGTGTGTGTGTGTGTGTGTGTGTGTGTGTGTGTGTGTGTGTGTGTGTGTGTGTGTGTGTGTGTGTGTGTGTGTGTGTGTGTGTGTGTGTGTGTGTGTGTGTGTGTGTGTGTTCGGCCGAAGCAGCAGCCTGCACGAGTAGTACAGCTCGTCCAGTGACATCAGAGCCTTCTGTTAGCTTTACGGATTAGAGCGGCCTGTATGTCCAGGCTGCCATCAACCCCATGTCCAGTGCCGTCGCCCTGGAGACCAGCAGGGCTCTGGTCCACGTGGCCTACTCTACCGGCCCAGTCAGCTGTTACTAGGCAGCAGTGACAGATGATTTAAAAAAAAAAAAAAAAGGGTAATAATGAATAAGTCAATCCATATGTCCTGTTACAACAGTCAAATTAGAGAAGTTTTTTTAGGATTGTCATTCTTGCCAGTATTATTCGGTTCTCTCAGAAGTGTGTCTGAGATTGTGTTTTGTGTTCATTTATTTGATATTTCTTTACTACAACAATGGCCGCCTACTGCATAGATTAGGCTAATAATATCTGGCACCTTTTGTTGTGAAACGTCTTGTGCATAGCACAGTAAGGTAAGCCTCTGTGTTTTTCCCCATTTTCTTCCTTTAATTCTGCTGGTTGTGTCCTCAGATGACTCAACGCCCTGTTTGTGACAGATCACAGCTAGTCGTGCTGCTCAGAAGTCAGGGCCTCTAGTGTGCTTAGTCTGCTGTGTGATCTTAGGCACACACACACACACACACACACACACACACACACACACACACACACACACACACACACAGACACAGACACAGACCACTGTGCTCTGCTCTCTCTCTCTCCCCCTCTGAATCATTATCCCCAGTCTCAGAAAAGAGCTGTCACGCCACCTTTCCTTGTCTTTTTAATACCTTGTTGTCTTGCGGTGTTGATGTCAGGTTTTTTTTTTTTTGGGGGGGAGCGATCTCAGGTGGTCCAGAACCACAGTGCTGTCAGACTGGTAGGCCATGGCGGTGTTTTCCACTTTGAGGAAGAGAGAGAGCGGGAGGGAGGGAGGGAGGGAGGGAGGGAGAGAGAGAGAGAACGGTAAAAGAATGTAAATCCTATCGTTACAGCTGAGGTGGGATTTCGAGGTGGAAAAATGTTCACGCGTTAAATAGGGCATTTTGTTCTAAACCGCTCTTTTTCGTAAGAAGTTCCCGCCGCCACCGAACTCAAGGCC
This sequence comes from Sardina pilchardus, assembly GCF_963854185.1. Taxonomy (NCBI): domain Eukaryota; kingdom Metazoa; phylum Chordata; class Actinopteri; order Clupeiformes; family Clupeidae; genus Sardina; species Sardina pilchardus. The sequence continues at coordinate 20,367,944 of NC_085006.1, forward strand.
TGAGAACAGACTGCTGCGAGTCTGTTTTTAGCATCAAGCAGAGCAGCAGTTGTGCTGCTGTATTCAGCTGCATGTGGAATTAGCCTCCCTGCTGAATCTAGTCCTAAACATTAACACTCCTCCATATGGACAAATAAACTGGAAAAATGCTGGCAGATATGTGAATGAATTAAGACGATACAAAGCTTCCCATCTTTTCCACAATCCACTAACAGAAGACGGTAAAGCGTGTGTGTTATATAGTCCTGCTTGGCACCCGGCTGCCGCCAGACCTTTAAGAATTTATCACAGGTTCTTCGCCCCCTGCCAGTGTGAGATGGCTGCTCCCTAACAAGACGCTGCACCCACTCTGCCCCAAGGGTACTCCTTTACACAAGGGCATGGCTGCGGTGGCACAGGCACTGGTCATTCCTTCTGCTACCGTTCCTGCACCTTAACCTTTAAAAGTATGACCGGAACGTTGGAAAATTATTAATATTCTAAAGAATATCTCTTAGAATTTTAGAACCTTGATTTTTTGCGGAATGGAAACTTATGTTAGAATGTTCCAAAACCCACAACTTTTTAGATGTTGTTAGCCTCTGCTGCTAAACCTGAACACCCATATGTATCCTCCCTACATAAGGAGAGATGGCAGTAGAGAAGAATTATTCATGACAATCAAAAATAGGCACAGAAGTAAACATGGGCATCAATAATGAATGAGGTCATTGAGCCTGCCTAGTGCGTATATAAGTACTGTAGGTGGCTAGTTGCTCTAGTTGGGTGGAATGTGCAGGGAACAGCATGAGCAACCATAATCTGTTTAATCGGAGTTTAAAGCATCAGCCCAGCATTTTCCTCTGTATTCATAAGCAGGCTTCAAAGCCGTGCCTGATGTGACGGGTCCAGGCGATGAGAGACAGGCCTTAAAATAGCCTCAGGATATTTTGAATTCTCTCTCAGAGAATAAATAGCAGATGTGATTGTTCTTTGTTCTACTTGTAGCCGCAGCCTGGTTTACTTCAAGTTGCACAGCACCCCAGCCAACTGTTGCTCCGAGAGAGACAGAGAGACAGACAGCAGTAACGGATAGAACGCTTGAGTCATATTTCCCCACGAACACCACACGTGTTAAATAATTAAGGGTCTTTTTGGGTGCAGGTAGGCAGGGGGGCCTGCATGTTTGATGAGAGGCGTCTCATGTTTACAAGCGCGACGCGTGCTCACGCAGAGAGCGAGGGAGACAGAGTGAGTGCGAGAGACAGATAGAGAGAGACAGAGAGACAGAAAGAGAGAGAGAGCTCAGCGGGGCGTCCTCTCTCCCCTCATCAGCTGCAGCCCCCATCACCTTTCTGATCAGCACGACCATGACGTCTCCCCCAGTGTGTGTGTGTGTGTGTGTGTGTGTGTGTGTGTGTGTGTGTGTGTGTGTGTGTGTGTGTGTGTGTGTGTGTGTGTGTGTGTGTGTGTGTGTGTGTGTGTGTGTGTGTGTGTGTGTGTGTGTGTGTGTGTGTGTGTGTGTGATGTGTACGGTTCAACTCTCTGACATTTCAGAGTGGCTGTGACAAGAGACACCCCCCCCCCCCCCCTCTCTCTCTCACTGACACAGTTGATGGTGCTGCTCAGTGCTTAATCTTCTTCCTTAATCCACCGTGTTATTTATTTATTTTATTCTATCAGGGGCGTGGGAGTGGAGTGGTAAAGAAAACCGATAATGACTACTGCAGATGTCATGGAAGCCCATCGTGTCAGAATGCTCTCTCCTAGGCACACAGAAATACTTAGGAGACTCTCTCACATTCAGTCACGTAGTTTTAAATCGGAGAAGAGAAGGCCAACTAAACTGTTGGGGTTTCGTTTTCGATTGCAGTGGTTTCGAACGAGCCATCAGTTGGTGTCATAAGCTCCCAGTTATGCTGGGAATGCAAATTGAGAAGTATTCTATTCGCAGAAATGCTGGCATGACTCACACATGTTGATTCCCTACAATGTGACCTATCCTATCCTGGCCGAGTGAGTATTTAACTACAGTAATTTCCCCCATATAAGCCACATTGTGTAAGCCGCAGGACAGTGTTTTATGCAAGTTAAAAGAAACAAAACCATATTAACACCATAATTAACTGCCCCCCTGTATTAACCTCATAGCTGAAGAAATTTTGCTAAATCAATGTATAAGCCGCGGCTAATAGTCGGGAAATTACGGTAGTGTTTTATTTTGTCACCGCAATGCTTTGGTTCCATCACATAATACGCATTGAGCTCTGTTGCGATTATGGTTGAAATGGCTCTCCTTTTGCCCCCTGTCTCTGCAGCTGGACTGTGTCTTTTCCTCTGTCTGATGTTTGTTGTGTGAACATCAAACAGCTGCAGCAGCACCAGCAGTCTCTCCGGTGCTCGTTAGACACCTCTGGCACTGCTCACAACAGGCCCTTTCCATTTATATTGTCCATCATTCAGAATCGTGTAAAAATGGACCCAGCCCCTCTTTTGCTCTCCTATGTGTAAGGGGACTTTCTAGACCAACTAGTTGCTTCGTTCCGGAGAGAGTGAGTTCTAGAATCCTCGACCGCGGCGTCGGTCCTCGAGTTCTGTATCCTCTTAGCGTAAATCCCTTCCTGACATTTGCATCCATCCACACAGCTGGATAATGCCTTCCTCATCCTCCTCCCCCTCTTCCTCTTTTAGTTGACCACTCTCCTCCTCCGCTTCCTTTTTTTCATTTCACTTGACACCTCAGTAGGACAGCTCTAACACACACACACACACACACACACAAATGAAAGTAATCTACCCTGAAGGATCAACATTTTTAAACAAACAGGCCTAAATGTGATTCTACAAGCAGTTAAAACATGGTCGGGCGAGGAGGTGGTATTGATCGGTGGAATCATGCCCTCAACTTAGAGAGTGTGCATAGTTCTTCTGAAGGATATAGCTATTGCGGAACACAGCGATACAGCTATTGGCAAAGCCCATTAAGGCTGCATGAAGTCAATTGTCACTCTTTCTCTCTTTGTTGACAACATCCACATTTTCCTGTCTAAATTGTTCAAGGTGGTTTGAGATTTTTCTCGATTTCTTTCCTTTTTTCCCCCATCCCATCTTCCCTGGGATGTTTGTTTGTGTGTTTGACAGACTGCTGCAAATTACTAAGAAAAGAATGTTCCCTTCCAAAACGAGCTCCTGTCAACCGAGCCCGTTTCCCAATCGATAATTGTTGCTCACAACGGCAGCCGAGTGTTATCGAATCAGACTCTCCTGAAGCGTGTTGGAACACTGCCCCATCCGTGGAGACTGTGTGTGTGTTTGTGTGTGTGTGTGTGTGTGTGTGTGTGTGTGTGTGTGTGCCTGTGTGTGCCTGTGTGTGCCTGTGTGTGCCTGTGTGTGCCTGTGTGTTCCTGTGTGTGTGTGTGTGTATGCAAACTGGAGCGCTCCCACTCTCTCACCCACTTGCATGTACACATCTGCAAATTGCCTTCCGGCCAACGGTCTCGGAATCCCGCTGAAGTAGTGATGATGTGTTTTCTCAGACGCTCACGTTATTATCCAAGCTCAGGCAGCCTCACCGTCATCTTAGCAAGACAGCCATTTAGATTTGACTCGACTCATAAAGCACAAGCTTAATTGCATTTAGTTAGTGAACAATAAAATACAAGCATTAAATTAATGAACAATAAGAGACATCATAGTAATAATTAGTATGGAAGGGAAAGGATCAGAGGAGTGAAAATATGTGCCAAAAAAGAGGGTGAAATTCAAGCGTACGAAAGACATGCAAAAGACATGCAAAAGCTTCTCGAGCACCTAAGGAGGTGTAGGTGGAGCAAGGTGGAGCATCAGTGTAAATTAGCCTAGCATAGCATACTACCCTGGAAATCAACAATTTGAATTGTGTTCGCGAGATACTCTGGCAACGAGCAATGATGCACGTTACGTTTACCCCGAAGTTCTGGGGTAACCAATCAAATCGGAGTATCTGAGATAGGCGGGCCAGGGGCGAGCTAAACTGATGACGACAGCGCTACAACTTTAGAAATCATAAAGATTGGTCGTAGAACCTTAATCTGAAAGATTACTAGGGTATGTATTTTACCAGGCTACTAGCGTACGATTTGGAAGGATGTTTCTTTTATGTGAGCTCCGAGGGTCTGTGCTTGAACCTGTGCATCATCACGTGGTGATGATGAGGGAATTTGTGAAGAGAGGTTTAGCACAGGTGCTAACATGGGGACTTTATTATTTGTGCGACGTTCTCCTCACCCTGTCACGATCTCATTTAATTGTGATAAATAAAGTTTAAAGATGTTGAAGAAGTATCCAGTCTAAAGAATTTAGAGACACCTCCTGTGGATTTCCTAACCAGTAACCAGTTTTTCTTTCTTCTCCCTTTCTCTTCAGTTTCATGTACCCTGTAGGAGGGGGCCTGGGACCTCCACAAGGTGAGCTGTTCTTGTCTTATAAAGTCAACTGTGGTGTGTCTTTTCCTTTTGCAGAGCACTTCATTTCCTACATTTTTTTTCGAGAATCTTGTACAGGAGGTGATGATATCCATCCTATTTAATTCAGCGCATTAGACATGCTATTAAATAAGGTTATTAAATAGGCTTTGAGATCCACAGTATTGAGGAGATAACTGCCACATTATGAGTTTTTATACGTTAACATAATTTCCCCCCGAGGTGACACTCGGTGTTCAATATATCAACACCAGAGAACTGCAAAAGATCGGCCTCCATTACTGCAATACGCGGTCATGGCTTGTAGCTTCGCCTCTTCTCTACGGCTGTCACTGAGCTGGAGCCGGTGACAACGTTGTTAAAGGGAGTTATTAGAGAGGATGTCAGCTATACCTGCAAGCTCTTAGGCTCACAACCACATATAACAGCCCTGTTGTGAGGTTCAGTTATAGCTTAATACCATGGTGTGATGTCTTTTTTTTCCCCTTGCCCTCATTGTTTCAACGCTCCTGGTGCTGCTTCTTGTTGTCTACCTCGGTCTTTTTTTTTTCTTTCCTTCCTTTTTTCCCCTCTTTCTCTCTTCTCTTATGATTTCTCTCAGCCCCCTCTCGGTAATAAATCATTCAGCATCTCTCGTCCGCAGACGCGGCATCTGTGCAAACACGCATTTTATCTCCCCTCCCTTTCCCTCTGCCCAGCATAGCAATCTGTCATCATGGTTGCAGTTTGCTCTTTCTCTCTCTGCCACACACACACACACACACACACACACACACACACACACACACACACACATATATACGGACCCACAGACACACACACACAGAGACACACACACAGACACACTTATACACACACACACACACACACACACACACAGAACAAACAGACTTGAGCAGGCTATTTCTAGATAGCCTCAACGCCTAGCGTGGAGCTCATCCTCAGAAGCCTCACCATCACACTGAACCGAAGAGCCGCTCTTATAGCGCACAGCCAGTAAATAGTGTTCTCAATGCTTCTCTTGTGTCTTCTGCTTGCGATAATAAAATTAGGTGGAGGCTCTTTCCTAACAGAAATCTGCGATGGCAAGCCTGTGAGCGGGGTCTACTGCTCTCCAGAGTACTCGTTAGTTGCGCTTCACGGACCAATTTGAAAAATAAATGCTGTTGCCTTATCAGCGTAAATGGGAAGTTCCATCAGCACTGCAGAGTGAAAGCTCGAGGGAAATGTGCCCATCTCTCACGGAGTGATATTGGGCTCCTACTTCCTAGATGTTCCATCCCTCGGAGTCAAGGCAGGAAATGGGACAGTTGACTTCATATTGCTGAACGATTCCCAAAAATTGTGAAACATTAAAAAATGACTGCCACCAGGTGATCCATGTCATCATCCCCGTATGCTGGGATCTCCTGAGAAACATCTGCTGTTCTGTGCTATGTAGAGAAGCCCCTTGATAAGGGTCTAAAAGGTTGTTCACACCAGGAACGATAACCATAGATAACAATAATAACGATAATGAGTAATAAGTGTCCACACTGACTAACGATAAGGAAAGTCACTCCTCATGGTGATGGATGTGATGGCTAAAATTCCATGCATTCTGATTGGCTGTCAGCTTTTTATTGTTCTCAAAATCGCTCTGAAAGTGATCCCCCAACGATACCGTTCTTCATGTCCTCATAGTTCTAGTATACGTATGTGTGGACATTGTCATTCATATTAACTAGAGCGATAGCTTTCTTGCTATCATCGTTATTGTTACGGCTCTTGGTTTGACCAGCCCTTAAAGGTGCGCTATGAGATCCTGCATGATCTTAGCGAGATTTCATTTTTGTCTCAAATCGCAGACAAATGTTTCTCCCCTTGATCAGCTTGCTGTCTGTCCCCTGAATACGATGTGAAAAAAACCCGATCTCAAAAGACAACACAGGGCTGTGATCCTCAAAACAAACGTCAACAACATAGGGGCACAGGATGTGCACCAAAACATAACAAACCAAAGATTCTAGAACAGAGGCAGATGGATCAGTTACTGTACGTCAAAAGAATGAAGTACGCTCTGAGTTCGACAGGGCGCCATTGTGGTAAGCTCAGCGCAGCATCACAGTTATCTCACTGGCCTCCTGTGTCCACCCTCTCTGCCCTGTGCTGAGCAGGTATGATGCCCATGCAGCAGCAGCAGCAGCAGCCCCAGCAGCAGCAGGCCTTCCCCATGGTGCCCGTCATGCAGCCCAACATGCAGGGCATGATGGGCATGAACTTCGGAGGCCAGATGGCACCTGGTGCCATGGCCATGCAGGTGGGTGGCGTCATCATCACACACACTTCGCCTTTAACCAGACAGGTAGCAGTGTTTCCCCTATAATGTTTTAAGCAGTGGCGCAGCACCACGGCTGGATTTTCAGCACCACTGCAACATCTTCGCATGATCAGTGATGTCACCACAATTAGGCCTACTTCCACATTCTAAAAGCACAACAGTCAACGTCATCGTTGAAAATTGGGGTACTTGACAGACCCTAGCACCACTGCTGGAAAATATTCTAGGGGAAACACTGGGTAGTGTTAAAGGTGTCACATGCAATTTCAGGTTGTTGTTGTTGTTGTTTTGTTACTGGGCTCATCCTACAGTTGAGGAGTATAGTAGGGTATGACTGAGATGGCGCGATATTCTCCCTCTTACAAGTTAGTTTGCCATCAAAATGACTTTGAAGCTGTAGGTATGAAAAAAAACAAAACATATAATGCTTTTAAGGGTGTGAAAATCAGTTAAATTGAATTGAGTTCCTGGAAAGAACTTGAACTTATAAACTCGTAAACCACTACCGTGAAATTGTGCCCGGTGTTAATGCGACCAATTTGCTGTCTTCGTAGGTGTTCGTCACCGCAGTTAGTTTTTACGCCCACAAATTGATTGTCCGTCAATAATAACTTGTGAAATACACTAGAAATATTGTGTGTTTGTGAAGGTGCTCGAGAGACATTTGATTTGGAAATATAAACCTCCTGGTAGATGGCAGCAGGCTAATCCACTGCGGCACCTCGCTGCTCATTTTGAAGCTCGGAGGGGGCGGGGGGGGGGGTTGAAGCTCGGCTGATAAAGGCCACCGAGAATCTTCATCATGTCTGAGCCGCCGTTGATAGCCGCTCCCATCCCGCCGCAAGCCACGTCTCACATTTAACACCGACGCTGGCGATATCGGCCGAGAGAGACGCTGCCGTTGCTGCAGCCCTCTCATCCGAGACCGGCTCGCCTTGTTCACAAATCTGGCTCACGCAGCGCAGGACAGAGCAGGTCTTTACCTTTGATGGCGAAAAGAGCCGCTTGTGTGTGTGTGTGTGTGTGTGTGTGTGTGTCTGTGTGTGTGTCTGTGTGTCTGTATGTGTGTGTGTTTAGCGGAAGGGTTAGTGTCAGCATGAGCGATCGTAAGAGCTGCAAATGTGTGTTGCTCTAAGACTGTGCAATGTCTGCTCGTCGTCGTGTCCGATGCTAAAGCAGACAGACTGGGCCGGTGTGAGGGTGGCCAGGCCGGTTGTTTATGTTTATGGAGTGTGGTGAGCTTATTTGAAAAGCATTAGGGCCACAGTGTTAATGGCTGTGTTTTGTCTGAGTGCACTTGTTGTGTTTATGCCCCTCATCAGCACAAGTGGCTCCATCCATTCGCCCTCTTATTTGTCTCGTTTGTTTGTCTATTTACTCTGTGAAACCTTGTTTTTCTGTCCTCTCTCTCTCGCTCCCTTTCTCACCCTCCTCTCATTCATTCTCAATCCGTCTGTCTCATTTCCACCCCCCCCCCCCCCCGCCTCTCTCCTTGACCGCTCACATTTGTATTTGTCCTCTCTCTCTCTCTCTCTCTCTCTCTCTCTACATATCTCTATCTCTCTCCCTCTCTCTCACTCTCTCCCTCTCTCTTTCCCTCTCTCTCTTTCTCCCTCTCCCTCCCCCCCTCTATCCCTCTCTCCCTCTCTCTCTCTCTCTCTCCCTCTTTCTGTCTTTCTCCCTCTCCCTCTCTCCCCCCTCTATTCCTCTCTCCCTCTCTCTCTCCTGTAGGGAGGGATGCCTATGGGGATGCAGGCCCCAGGTATGCAGTTCATGGGCCAGCCACAGTATATGGGCATGAGAGCTCCCGGCCCACAGTACCCCGCAGACCTGCAGAAACAGATGGCCGAGGAGCACCAGTGAGTGGCCACTCATACTGCCACTGTGTGTGTGTGTGTGTGTGTGTGTGTGTGTGTGTGTGTGTGTGTGTGTGTGTGTGTGTGTGTGTGTGTGTGTGTGTGTGTGTGTGTGTGTGTGTGTGTGTGTGTGTGTGTGTGTGTGTGTGTGTGTGTGTGTGTGTGTGTGTGTGCATATCTGCATATTTGATATGTGTCAATTTGAATATGGTATGCAAAGATTGCATGGTTTGTAAGAGTACTACCTAATCTGTACGGTGTAGAAAGAGTAGTGTGGACTGGGTAGGGTGGGGAAATGAAACGGTATGTTCTTGAAGAAAAATGGAAAATAAGCCTTCTGATGTAAATTGCTTTTTGTTATAACGTAAATTGCTTTTTGTTATAACAATAAAAAATATATGTCAAAAAAAAAAAAAAAGAGTGCTGATGTTTGAAATGGGCAAGTTGGAATGGATTACCTTGTGTTTGTATGTTTTGTATTCACTCCGTGTGTTTTCTGTGTCCCCCTCCTCAGGAAACGTCTGGAGCAGCAGCAGCGCCTCCTAGAGGAGGATCGTAAGAGGCGGCAGTTTGAGGAGCAGAAGCAGAAGCTGCGCCTCTTGAGCAGTGTCAAACCCAAGGTAGGGTCAAAGGTCAGCCTTTTTATCTGACCATGAAGTCTCCAATTGAGGGACATCCGCTGTCTACCACGGTCAAATGTATATGTATATGTTTATGTATATTATGTGGCCATCAGAACTTGAATGCTGAGGGGGCTTGTGGGGTTTGGGCAGTGAGGTCATAAAGGAGGTCGTGGTTGCCGTAGTAACGCTATTTGTGTTTCTGAACGCTCGCCAGACCGGAGAAAAGAGTCGAGACGACGCACTTGAGGCCATCAAAGGCAACCTGGACGGCTTCAGCCGTGACGCCAGGATGCACCCCACCCCATCCTCTCAGTCCAAGAAACCAGGTAGAAGCACACAGAAGCATACACACACGCACATACCTACACACACACACACACACACACACACACACACACACACACACACACACACACACACGATTATAAACACACAGCTGCCTCGCAGTTCCATTTCTCACTGTCTGCTTTCCAACTCCGTCCCACCTGATGTCGGACTCAACCAGCCTAGCAAAGCATCGCATCACAGCACAGCACAGCACATCACAGCAGCTACCTCTTTGGATACGGTGCAGCAACTGGCATACCTCACAGGAAGCAAACACCACAGTCCAGACACACACACACACACACACACACACACACGTACACACACAGACTCAGACACACACACTCATGCACGTTCCCTCGCCCTCCTGAGGCGACATTGACAAACGGCTCCCCGTCCTGCTTCTGTCTGTCGCAAGAGCTCTCTCCTGCTCTCCTCCTCTGGTCTCGGCGAAGCCCGTGTCATGCAAGCTGGCGGGCAGACAGGCACGCTGGCCGGCCGCTGTGTAGCGATCTGTCCATCTATTTACAGCTCCTCTGGTCCTCTCGCCGTGCGTCACCGAACCTCGAGATCACCCTCCCCCCCCTCCCCGCCCCGCCGCTCCCCCCTCTCCACAGGAGTCACGGGGACGATGGGGGAGAATGAGCTTTCATCATGCGCACTCGATCGCTGACATCCTCCTCTTCCCCCTCTTCATCCTCCTCCTCCTTCATTGTTTAGTCGCCATCACTCAATCTGTCTTTCTCTCTCTCTCTCTCTCTCTGTCTCTGTCTGTTGCTTTTGTCATACACTCCTCCACACCTGTCTCTTGACACCTGTGCTTATTAAGTGACAATGCCACAAACATTCTTTTTTTTTCAGTTTGCTGTGTCTGCTGTAGTCGTTTGTTTGTTCTTGTAAAGTGTTGTTAGTTTGTTTGTAAGTGTTGAGGTAAACACTCGACAGTTTCACCGTGTTTGTTTTGTCTCTGGTGTCCTTGACTGTCTCTTAGCATGTTGCTGACGTCTCGAAAGTGTGTATCTGAGAGCTTTGTGGTAGTGCACATCAGGAAGTTGTGTTCCCAACTGACAGAAGAAAAAAAGCGACTGGATAGGAAGAAGACAGCCCTGTTCAACCACAGGCATTATCCGATTGCAATGCAATTATTTGACACAAAAATGCTGTTTACGGATGTTTGCATTTGCATTTTGCATCCACGGAAGACAATCTTTCCAGGGGCTCATTCCATTTTGCTGTGTGCTATGTACACACGAAGCGATCAGTAGGCTAGCTTGCTTGCAATTTAGGGATGCCTCCATTTGACCAAACAACTGCATTAGCCACATTGAGATCATTTTAGACAGATAGCACACCTCAAAAGGGTCTTTGGAGTTACCGATTATCTAATTTCACAGTAGCTGTGGGACCATAAAGATCCTAAAGCTTGTGTATCCAAAGAAAAAGAATCGCCCCCACAGCAGGTTTAAAGGGAGCCGCTGTGTATCCAGCTTTTCTGATGTGCACTCCCACAGAAGTAGACTTCACTGTTTCAGTTTTACTCAGTAACTCTACACTGTGTTCATTCACTCGCACGGTGTTGTACTGACCTCATCAGCTGTGAGAATGAGTGTTTGTCTGTGCGTGTGTGTGTGTGTGGTGTGTGTGTGTGTGTCTTTATGTCTGTTTTGGTGTGTGCTACTCTCATCCTCTCTTCATTTTACAGACTCATCGCCACTCCACTCCTCCTCCTCATCCACCACTTCCTCCTCCTCTGCCCCCCCTCCCTCCCACCCCCCTGCCTTCCCCGAGGACAATGACGAGTTTAGTGACTTTATGCAGGGGCCCGTAGAGGCCTCCTCCTCTTCCTCCACCTCCTCTTCCTCCTCCACTGTGCCCCAGCCCTCGTTCCCCACGGCCCAGCTTCCCCCTCAGGGTTCTGTCCCCGCCCCCAACCCTCTCCTCCAATCCCAGCCCACCCCCACTGCCGTCCATCACTCTTCTGTCATCTCCAGCTCCCAATCTGCATTCCAAGGTAAACTACTGTGTTCTTTCCTCTTTTCTTTTTTTTTTTTTTGATTTTAGTATTTCTGTTTTATGTTTCATTTTTAGTCCAGTCGCGTCTCATCACTCACTGGCTTACTCCCTCCCCGTAACCCGTAGTAACTGGTACCCCGAGAGAGAATGGCGGGGGGGTTGTTTGGGGTTGGGTGGGGTGATAAGGGGATGTAGTTGTGGGAGTGGGGTATTTCTGTGGGGGTAACTCACAGCGGGGTGGTGTTTAGGCCCTCCACGGCTCAGTGGTGTCAGTGCGGGGGGTCCGCGGTGCTCTTGCGTCAGCAGTGCGCCCAGAGAGGCCTGGGCCCCGCTCACAGACAGCCTGGCATGTGGAGCCCAGAGGCCCAGGGGCAAGCCCGCAGGAGCAAGTAAACAACTCTAAACGCTCAGCTTAGCTCAGCACACACTTAGAAGCACACACTCGGAATGACACTCAAACACACACACACACACACCCCATAATCAGACAGACACAAGCACACACACACTCTAGACACACACACATATAGACATACACACACACACACACACACACACACACACACACACACACACTAGCAACAGTTCTGTTGGTTCTGGGTGTTACTGTAGGCCTATAATTATCATTGGTTGTCCAAGATTGGCAATCAGTGTTAAGTTTTCTGTGAAGAGAAGACGTGGCCTATCAGAGTAAGTGGGAAAGGACACGCCGCCTCCTCTCTGACCTCCAGACACAGTTAAGATTCTCCCCGACAGCCCCCGCTTTGATCTCCCCTGTAGTTAGTCATCTGCGATGAGGGAGAGACGAGAGCTGGAGGACCAGGGCAGGGGCATCGGCGGAGACATCTCTCGGTCCGAACGCCTCCTGCTCCTGCTCCTGCTCCTCCTCCTCCTCCTCCTACTAGTGTAATTCCCAGAATTCCGCCCCCCATAATCCCTTCAGGGCTGGCTGACCCACTTGCGCTCCGTTCGGAGCGGGCCAATTACATTGGTACGGAGTTGTTTGTCCCCCCCCCGGTGTGCTGGAACGAAAGCGGGCATTGGCTCGAGGACAGGAGTAGGTAAGCGTTAACAACAACAAGTTGCATGAAAAAAATAACAAAGCTCTTCAGGCCAGGAGCTCCGGTAATCGTAGGATTATTTAAAGGGCCAGACCAGTGATTTTTTTACTTACTGTAATTATTCCACTTGTTGCTAACAGTTTCAAAACAGGTGTTTAGAACCGATAATAGCAAAATTAGCCTTGATAGTCTAGCAAGGCAAAAACAGCAATCTTACAGTGAATAGGCAGTTCAGATTTGACAGTCTGAAAAGTATGTATTGCTGTAAAATGACATGCGCTCCCTATCCAGCAGTACTCGAACTGATCTGAAATACGTTTTAAAAAGTGTCAAAAGAAAAAGACATTTCTGTCTTAAGTCTGAAGACATTTCATGTTAATGTGTTCCTTCCAAGATCTTGTTATAAAGATACCTTTGAGTCTTGACTGCAAGCTGTTGCTTGCAATAAAATGTCAATGGGCATCCCTTCATTGCTTTGTGCAATCCCAGAGAGCTGCTAAACCATCAGCCACCTAAATCATCTTGAGGGTTTCCCAAAGTAAAACACTAAGGGCATCACTAGTGGTTCCTCCATCAAATGATCTCTATGGTTCTATAGTTAATGTCATTTCAAGTAATAGTTTTGATATGAAACTGAGATAAAGACAGTTTTATTAAATTTAATAGAGTTCCATTCTCCTCTCTTTAGTATGCTGTTGATGATCTGCTGAACAGGTGTGGAATTGGCTTCTCAATGCATGTATTTAGGTCTGCTTAGAACCTTAGTACAGTATACTGTTCCACAGCACGTTCCTTGAAACTTGCCAGTCAGACTTGCAAAGTGTTGTGGGTATGTCAGCGATCAGGGAAAGCCAAAAGGAGGGTGGGGGGTGGGCAACAACAACAACAACAACAACAACAGCAACAACATCTTCTTGGTTCTCAACTTCTCAACTCCTCACCCACCACCCCAGGCCCGTCCTTGGAAGAGAAAATGTTCTCGTCCTGCGACTTAACCGCTCAAGGCAAAGCGCAGGTCCACTTCAAGCAGCGCCAGCCCCTGGCCCACATGGGCTCCCGGGCGGCCTCTCCGGGCCGCGCCCAGTTCCAGCCCAGCAGCACCAAGGCCCGCAACTGGGCCCAGGCCTCGGAGGACCTGAGCTCAGCATTCGTCACCACACACCAAACAAGCCCAGAAGCTCCAGCAACAGCAACAGCATCAGCATCCGCATCAGCCACTCCCGCCGAAGACAAACCGGCTCCGGGACAAGACGGCGGTCCAGCCCAGGCTACAGCCACTGGTGGTGAGGAGAGCGATGTCTGTGGGTTCTTCTCTTGGGGCCTTCTCCTGCTCCCTTCTTGTGCTCCTGCCGAACGTGGCCTGCTGCCACATTACCATATTAACACCCTCGCCTCAGTCGCCCGGTGAAGGTTCTTGCCGTCGCACTCTCTCTCCGCTTTTTCACTCTCTCTTACTAATATTCACCAGCCACCTGGGGCACACGGGCATCAGCGGAAGGCACCTGGTGGTTGGCATGGCAATGACTGCGATTGATTTTTTTTGTTTGTTTGTTGGTTTGTTTTCATTTGATTGATTTTATAAACTGTGGCATCCGATAATCAGACCATTTCAAGCCTCATCCGCAATCCAATCACTGAAATCACTGTCAGTTTACCCTGGATACAAATGAAAAACGAGTCGCTACTAACCCTCTCGGCACATGCATGGGATTGCTGTATGTTTTTCCCAAGGAGTCTCTAGACTTGGATTTTCTAACCAAAGGAGACATTTTCTGTGTGCAGCAACAGAACCACCTGAGCATCTTTAAAGTCTGCTGATTCTGTAGCGTCTCCTTATGACTCCTGAATACGATGAGTCAGACACACACACACACACACACACACACACACACACACACACACACACACACACACACACACACACACACACACACACACACTCAGCATGCTGGCACAGCAGAGAACCCCTTTGGGAAAGCTAACACACACACACACACACCTGATTCTACCTGAGGCTACCTCTTTCTCTAAATCACCTGCTTTTCCCTCTTTCTTTCTCTCTCTCTCTCTCTCTCTCTCTCTCTCTGTGCATTCGCTCTCCTCTCTACTCCAGCGTGAACTTCCAGAATGAGTTCACCAGGCAGACAGGTCGTGCCACCCCGGGCTCCATGTTTCTACAGAGTCTGGGCTTTTGTTGTTTGGTATTTCTCAGACTATACTGTAGTCCACACTCCTGTCTGCCTCTGGTTGAGTGGGTGTCACTCCTGCTGGGTGAACGACTTCTCCCTGTAACACTGTCTGCGTTTACTTCCTTTTTTTGTCCATCACATTCTTTCTAGAGATTCGGATGCCTTGTCTCTTGCACTGAGCTGCCTGGATTCTAACCCACACGATTGAATGGATGAGAAGGAGCTGTCTGGTTTTTAACCCGCACGACTGAATGAATGGATGGATGGATTGATGAATAAATGGATGAATGGATGAAGGAGGTGTCTGATTTCTAACCTACATGATTGAATGGATGAAGGAATGGATGGATGGATGAATGAATGAATGAATGAATGGAGTCAAGGGCTGGGATCAGGCTCTTACTTGCCAAAAACAAACTTTTGCTGCCTCCCATGTCTGTCCCTATCCGTCACTCACTTTGTTGGATGGTTCGTTCCAATTTCCCAGAATCCTCTCTGCTGTTGTTTTGAATAACAGCCTGCGGCATGTTTGCATTTGTCAGATTTGTGTTATTCGGTGGAGTTAATAGGAACAGATTAGCTAGCGTCAGCCATTATCGTCATCCCTCCCGTACCCAGTGGAGATTTATGGAGATGCACGGCTGTCACACGCCAAGAGATGAATAAGCAACAGACTACCTCCAAAGGCTGCCTCCAGAGACTGCCCACACCGGCCCCTTCATGGGACAATCTCTGGCCTTCAGTTAGTACTGTATGTACAGACAGGCTGGGTAGGATACTTATAGTGTGGTGGCTGCGGTTTGAATATCTGAGAGGACAGGATATTAGACTCATTAAGATGCTCTAAGCAGCCCTTCCAGCGTTATTACAGGAAAATGTTGATGTGAGCAACATACACACCGAATGTGTGTGAGTGAGTGTAAAAAGAGAGTGAGAGTGAGTGTAAAAGTGTGTGTGTGTGTGTGTGTGTGTGTGTGTGTCTCTCTATTAGCAGGTGGGGGGGTGTACCCACAGCAGGAACATCTGCAGCCCATGGTGCCCTCTTGGCTCTATAACGACAGCCTCATCCCAGGTGAGACTAGCTTGGCGTCCTTTCACACACTCACTAGACAACCAGGTGTACAAATGCCTTCTACAGTACACTAGGCATGTTTTATATACAGTAACGGTGCATGATCTGTGACTGTAAGAGCTAGATTAAGTCAAGAATCGACTAAGTGTGTGCGTGCGCGCGTGCGTGCGTGTGGTATTTCAACACATTGTTGCTGCGTGTAAATGCTCACACTGACTGATGTTGTTGTGTGACGTGTCCTGCAGAGATGTTTAAGAAGGTGCTGGAGTTCACCATGACGCCGGCGGGCATCGACACCGCAAAGCTCTACCCCATCCTGATGTCGTCGGGGCTGCCCCGTGAGGCCCTGGGGCAGATCTGGGCCCTGGCCAACCGCACCACGCCGGGCAAACTGACCAAGGAAGAGCTCTACACCGTTCTCGCCCTCATCGGGGTCGCACAGGTAGACGATTTTGCTCCTGGCATCGGACTGAGGTCTCATCTTCTTCTTCTTCCATGGCATGTGGCAGGAAGTGGGTGGAATACTTCAGCCCCACTTCAGAATTGTTATGGTTTTTAGCTTAGGATTAGTTGGTCTAATTGAGGTTAATAGTTACAGTTATGATGTTTAGCAGACGCTTTTGTCCAAAGCGACATACAAACAAAACAACACAATGATTAAATTTAGCAGTTGATCAGACTACAGAGTCAACTAAAGAGAATAATAGTATTAAGATATGTAAGACACTTGCACTGTGTTATATATTTTTTTTTTGGATATTTTTTTGGGCTTTTATGCCTTTAATCAGATAGGACAGTGTAGGGTGACAGGAAACGAGTGGGAGAGAGAGAGTGGGGTGGGATCCGGAAAGGACCACGGGGCGGGAATCGAACCCGGGTCGCCGGCGTGCGGTGCAGGCGCCCCAGCCAGTCGCGCCACGACTGGGGCCTTGCACTGTGTTATTGACATAGAAAATGTTTGATTGGTTTCCGTGGTCAGAAAAATGTATTTCAATAGATCACCTGCAAGGTTATTGGAAGTTTTTTGCGTCAATTAAACTTTTAAGTCTGTGTTAAAAGGGTCAGTTGACGAAGACAGTTTAAGAACTTCTGCATTTAACACTGAAATTGGACGGCATTATCATAATTGTTTCTTAAAACTGTGTGCTGTTTTTTTCCAAGCGATTAATATGGCAGATATTTAACATTTCTGACACTGTCACTTCGCCCGTTTACTCATTTACATGTAAATGATCAAGCTAATTAGGCCCTGAATGGTGTTTCATCCAATTATGGCAATTGTCTCCAGGTCAGAAAAGGGGGCTGTTGGCTCAGTCCTAATGTGTGAGGAGGTGCACGCCACACGTCTTTTAACCTCCTAATCCTCCATGAATTTCATGACTGGTGTCAGGTGGGTCTCGTAACTCATAAGGCTAAGCGATACCCAGACACAACATGGCATGTTATGTTAAACTGACACCCTCCACACACACACACACACACACACACACACACACACACACACACGCACGCACACATGCAGAGTACACCTTAACATTAAAAACAGAATAGCTCTGCTCATGGGACCAGAGGGATAATTGGAACACAGATGAATGTCAGGCTATAACCGCATCCCTATATAAAATACATCCTCAGACACACACACACACACACACGCAATCTCTCTCTCTTTCTCTCTCACTCTCTCACTTGCACACACACATACACACACACTGTCTATGTGCGTAGGTTGTATAACTGCACCAGAGGGTCCTGTGCTTAGCATGCAGACACACAGACACACACATTCTGTGTGCACAGGTGAGCTTATCCCCCACGGCCATATGCCCAATTATGTGCACACACTACAACCCCTTTATAACCCCACCCCCCCACGCACACACACACACATGCTCACACATATGCACGCACACACCTCAAATACAGAGATGCACACCTGTCCCACACCGACTGTGTGCATAGGTACATGCAGTGTTTGTACATACAGTGTCATGCCCCTATATACACACACACACACACACACTCCTCTCTGCTGGTGGGAGTTGTCTTATCTCTTCAGGCTGGCGGGCTGACAGCCAGCCCTTTGGGTGAGAAAGAAATGGAGAGAGAGAGAGAGAGAGAGAGAGAGAGAGAGAGAGAGAGAGAGAGAGAGAGAGAGAGAGAGAGAGAGAGAGAGAGAGAGAGAGAGAGAGATGAGAGAGAGAGAGAGAGAGAGAGAGAGAGAGAGAGAGAGAGAGAGAGAGAGATAGTGTTAGTATGAGATTGAAAGAGGGGGGTAAAGCTGGTAATAACAGGCGTCTTTTTCTAATGCAAATCTCTTCTGTCCTTTGGGACGGCACTCTCCGGAAACAGTTGGTAATGCCTGGCTAAGTGTGAAACTTGACTTTAATGAATAATTGAGGGAGGCATCTCTCCCTCCGTCATCCCCCCATTCTCTCTCTTTTTCCTCTCTTTCCCCTCACCTCTCTGCTGTCTCTCCAGTTTCTCTCTGTGACCGGTTCTTTTGTTCTTTGCTCGTTCTTCTCTCACTCTCCGCGTCGTTCAACCTTGTTCTCTCCATCGCTGCGGAGAGAAGAAAGGAGAGGGAAGAAAATGAGCGGAAGGGCAGAGGAAGAGAGACCTTCCTGTGTTCTTGCGCTCGTCTCAGTGCTTTAATTGCTGTCTTACAGTGCACTCACTCTTTTCATAGACACACACACACACATGCACATACACACACGCACACATGCACATATATATGTACACACACACACACACACACACACACACACATGCACATACAGTATATACACACACAAGCATACACACACAAACACACACACACACACACACACACACACACACACACACACACACACAAACACAAACACACACACACACACACATGCACACACATAAATGCACACCTAGAAGCCACTCAAAGCAGGAACATGAAATGCTGATGGTAGTGGTGTGTGTTTTTGACTGCTGAGCTACTGCTGTGGCACTGTGTCTGACCTGGATATGTGGGGGCCCAGGGTCGAATCCGACCTGCGATCATGTCCCGATCCCACCCCATCTCTCTGCCCTCCACTCACTTCCTGTCTATCTTCACTGTCCTCTCGGAATAAAGGCAAAAGCCCAGAAAATGTCCTTTTAAAAAAAAAATATCATCCATGGGTGTATGAAGTGACAGTTTTTACAAGTCTATATTTTCTCTCGTCCTCCTCCAGAGTGGCATCCCGGTGATGAGCCCTGACATCCTGAACCAGTTCCCCTCTCCGCCCGTGCCCAACCTGCCAGGCCTCACCATGGCCATGCCCACCGTCATGTCCCAGCACCAGCCGCCAATCATGGCCCAGCCGCCCGTCTCCATGGCGATGCAGAACCCCACGCCGGCCGTCTCCATGGCCATGCCCGCTGCAGCGCCGGCCATCTCCATGGCGATGCCAACTCCTGTGGCACCTGTCATTGGCATGACCCCTAACCCTCCAACAGCACAGCCCACATCCGGGTTCATTGCCAGCTTTCCTCCAGTACAGGTGAGGAGGGCAGGCCACACACCACCTCCATTCAAAAGGTGTTGATGGGAGGGCAGTAATGCCAGGCTATAGACCTCTCTCACAGCAGCCATTTTGTTTTGGTGCTCATTTTTTATTGTATTTGTGGGTAACTATATATATGTTCACAGCAGCCATTTTCACATGAAATGGTAAGGCAAGCATCTAACATTATTAGATATATATTCATGTCAAAATGGTTGCTATGAAAAAGGTCCATTTAGGATCTTCCGTCCATTCAGTGACGAAGATGCTAATTGGCTTGCTAACTTACAATGTTTCAGTGATTCATGATAAAGTGATGTATTAAACCAAAACTGAGACAGAACTTGAGACAAAATCTCTGATGACCTGTATAAAGATAATATCTGTGGTGAATCTTGGCATATATGCACCCTGTGTAGCGGCATAGATTTTTAGCTTTTTAGCTGACAAGTGGTCAGGTCGTGTCCACTCCTAGAATGACGCTTCCCTGTCAGTGTCTGCCATGCATCTGAACAGTGTCCCGTCCAAACCTGAAACAATGTCATATCAGCGCTAGAGCTGACTTGTCTCTTTGCTGTCGCTATCTTTTCAGGGGACCAAAGCGGCGGATGACGATGACTTCCAGGACTTCCAGGAGGCCCCGAAGGCAGGGGGAGGAGACGACTCCTTCGCCGACTTCCAGAGCGAGTCAGGGAGCTCCTTTCCGGCTGCAGCTGCCCCTCAGAGCAGGTAAAACCCTAAAGGCCCAAGGACACTTCTACAGATGCGGTCAAAATTCACCATACATCTAGCCTGGCATAGCCATACGTAAGCTTCCGCTCAATTTTCATTTCCCTTCACCTCTGTACGATATTAGTACGAGGGTATGGCACAACCAGGCTACCATACATCCGGTCCGAACAGCCTTTCTGTGCGCCGTGCTTCCATGCAAAACTGGCTCTGTAGTACAACGCCGATTTAGTTGGTGGACAACCGTACCGTACGACCGTACAGCATTAGCCTGCCCCTGCCCACCTAGATATTCTCTCAGGGATATCTAATCTGGAACACCACTGTTCATAACCGTTTCCCTCGGACAAGAAAAATGTCAATCAGAGACGAGATGGGAAGACGAAACCGAAACTTGTTGTGATAAACAGAAGTAGCTAAATAAAAATTGAATATCCACGCACATCCTACGGTATGTTAAATTTGCCCGGGTGCAGGATCTTCAAGAGCCGTAAGCCGTACAAAAAAGATAAAAAAGTATCCGCACACCAGTATAGCTCCCAGTGAAATTTAATGAAGCAACGTTTCGAGCCAAAAGCTCTTCCTCAGGCTTATCAAACAGAAGTAGCAACACCTGCAAACGTCAAAAAATGTATGCAGAAATGCAGAATGTTATTTACCAGGTAGACCCACATACATTGTTTCCTGACTGTTGATGCTGTTTATTGATTTCATATGATTACGTATCATTTGATTTACTAATTTCATTGACCGTGAACTGTGAATTGCCTGGTGAATGTCAGAGTGTGTTTATAGAGAAAGGATTTGTCCGCATCTTAGTGACTTGCATGATCATTGACATTATACAGCACACCCTACATATTGACTCAGTGGTTTTGAGCCCGCTCCTGAAGGGCATTCAAATTAACGTTTGTGGTGAACACGTTTCTCTGGACTGTTAAAGTTACCCGCTACCATGTATGTTTGCGGAGAACTCAAGACAAAGATAAAACCAGAGAGGGTTAATCAGGATCTTTGAGGAAACTGTATGCAAATGTATGTTTGCGAATGTGAACACACCCCTGAGGTGCGTTCAAATTTGCCAAACAGTGGCAAACGTTCAAGGTGAACATGTTTTCCTTGAACGGTTGCAACATTGCATTCTAACGGTAATTGCATTGTTGCCTTCATCAAACTCACGCCCGGTTACAATGTATGTTCGCGGAGCACTACCTCCTGTTTCCGATTGTTCGCAAACGTTTGCCGAAAACTGTTTGTGAATGTGAACGCACCCCTGACCGTAGCTCCCACACCACACCAGTGTCCAGCGGAGACCCCGTTCCCTTTCGTCCCCGTCTCCGCCGCAGTCCCCTCCCTTGGAGAGTGGGTCGGAGCGGCGTGCAGGAGCCGGTCCATTGTTTGGCCGCCGTAGCATTTCTCTGTCACCGCGGCGCCCGTCTCCTGGTCATGCCGATAAGGCCTCCTTTGTAACGCCGTGTAATAATCTGCCTGGGCTAACAATTAGGCCGTGCCATGGCTGTTAATGAATTCATTTCAGTAGGATTACAGATAAGCTCGTTTTCCCCAGTCCTCCCTTTGTGCTCTCTGTGTGTGTGTGTGTGTGTGTGTGTGTGTGTGTGCGTGTGTGTGCATGTGTGCATGTCTGTGTCTGTGTGTCTCAGACTGTGTTTAACGGGGTCCTCAAAAAGAAAACCACTCCGAGGGGTCTCGAGCTTCCTATGAGGGGAAGGCACAAGGCTGCTGAAAGGCAATTATCTTTCGGTTTTGCAGCCGAAACGAATAATAAAAAAAAGAAAAGCGAGAGAAAGAATAAAGAAAGGATAGCGTATCAATGTGACAGGCAGACACACTCGTTCAACAAAGCTCGCCTCACTCCTCAGCCTCAGACACGAGAGCGCTGTTGTTTACGGAGGCTGCATCTGTCGCTCCCAGGAGCTCGGGATCACTGTCTAATTAAAAAAGAGGGGAGAAGGAGAG
The DNA here is from genome assembly GCF_963854185.1 of Sardina pilchardus. Taxonomy (NCBI): domain Eukaryota; kingdom Metazoa; phylum Chordata; class Actinopteri; order Clupeiformes; family Clupeidae; genus Sardina; species Sardina pilchardus. The sequence continues at coordinate 20,390,077 of NC_085006.1, forward strand.
AGAGAGAGAGAGAGAAGGAGAGAGAGTGTGAAGAAGGAAATCAGGGAGCAGGGGACAGATCAGGTAATGAGCATGAGGAAGGAGAGATAATCTCTGGCCAAGGCCCTCGATGTAGGGTTGAGGACAGGCAGGTGTTTCCAGGTAGCGTTGGGCGAGAGCCGCGATACTCGGTGGCTCCAGAGGACTCCCAGAATCCCTTGCAGCGTTTGATTTTTCTTATCTCACACACAGGTGACCAATCAGTTTGAGAAGCTATGGGAGGGATCATTGCATTTTAATGGGATTTTTTTTTTCTCTCCCTTCACTGTCAAAGAGAGCGAGTGATAGAGAAAGCCGAGCGGAGAATAAACGAACGAGGCGGGCGGAAAGAAAGCGAGGGCCAGGGACAGGGGGACGGGGCGAGAATGAGTTTCGCCCCCCCAACGGTAATATTCCCGTCTCTTTCTTTCTCTCTCTCTCCCCCCCAGTGCTCCCGCCATGCTGACGCCCGTGTCTGGATCTTCATCCTCCTCATCGTCAGACAAGTACGCCGCTTTCAAGCAGATGTCTGTGGAGCAGCCGCCAGAGCCTGCACCTCCTGCCTCAGGTATGAACGACCTCACTTCCTCCTCTCTGGGGCCATCAGAACGGACCTCTAGAACAACACACATGTTCACTTCTACACATATGCACATATACTTTTACATATAACTTTACTCCAAAGCGCTTAGACACATACACTTTTATATGTAACTTAACTCTAAAACTAAATAAAAATGCACATACTGTATATATATATATATATAACTTAGCACACCCTGTTATCCAAAGCAGTATCAAGCTTAGTCACGTCCTTCATGATTACTTAGTGTACGTACGTCCACCCTGGACTTTCTGGTATCAAATATGTTTGGTTTTAGAGGACATGAACATTTTCACTTGATAAATTAAATGGAAGAGGGTAAGCGTTGTTGTTTTATTAATTGTTTGTTTGTTTGTTTGTTTGTTTGTCTGTCCTCGGTGCGTAGATGGTGGGGATAAATACAGCGTGTTCCGAGTGCTGGAGCCCACAGCGGAGAGGAAACCCGTAGGTAAGTCCCAGCTCCGCACCCTCACTCAGTATCAGCAGGCAAAGCCTTCAGTCAACAGAGCCGTAGTCAAACAAAGGCCTTCAGGTGTGGAGTCGGAACCTCAGTCAGAGCAGTAATTGTAATGCAGGTGGAGCAGCCGAGGTTTTTTTTTTTTTTTTTTTGTGTTTTCAGTCTTTCCGATATTCAGCTCACAGGCCTATTCAGCCGTTTTGAGTCCCTGGGTTTGAGTTCAACAAGCCCATGCGAAAATCCATCAGTGTTCCAGCTTCACCCATTTCGGTGTTATCCCAGCAAGAACTAAACGGAAGGATTTTTAGCCATCTGAGCCAGACTACCACAGGCATCAGATGTTTTTTTGTTGTTACCAAGCGAGGTGTTTTGTTTCCTGTCTTTTTATGACACAGGAAATGACTAAACTGGCGATTTTAGACACCTGAGCCCGTCTCCCGTAGACACCTGAGCCAAACTACCATAGACACCTGACCCAAACTACCATAGACACCTGACCCAAACTACTGTACCATAGACACCTGAGCCAAACTACCATAGATACCTGAGCCAGACCACCACAGACACCTGAGCCAGACTTTCATAGACTCTGAGCCAAACTACCATAGACACCTGAGTCAATCTACCATAGATACCTGAGCCAGACTACCATAGACACCTGAGCCAAACTACCATAGACACTTGAGCCAAACTACCATAGCCACCTGAGGCCAACTCCCACAGCCATCAGCTGATGTTAACTGTTCCCAGGTTAGATGTGTTCCTGTGCAAGTGGACTGCCCTGCTAATGTGCGCTGTGCTTGCTGTTCCTCCCTCACTAGAACAGAGTCCACTGACCCCAGCTCTCGGGGCCCCAGTAAGTCCTGTGTGCAGTGCAGTGCAGTGCAGTGGCTTCACTGTCCACTCCTCCTCAGCCGTGTTTTTCCCTCCTTTACTCCACTCTCTCCTCTTCTGAGGTGTTCAGCCACCTGGTTCAAACATCTTTTGATCTACAGCCTGGATCTCGCTTTCTGTGGGCGCTGTCCGACAATTGGCTACAGCGCCTGTACTACATTTGGGACCAAGTGCCTATTGGGGCCCGGGATCGAGTCCGACTTGGGTCATTTACCGTTCCCAATCCCATCTCTCTCTCTCTCCCTCCCACTCACTTCCTGGTCTACTCAAACTGAGAAGAACATCTCCTTTTGACAATTCCACCTGACTTCCTTCCACCAAATGCCTGACCCTTTGGGCCTTTTCCTCATGTTGTGGTGTCATTTGGCACATTGGATCAAGCTCATGAAGATCTAGGAATTTTGTTCATGCAGTTTGTGGTTTGTGTGAGGTTTTGCATGCATGCATGTGTGTGAGTGTCACTGCCCTTCTCAGATAGTTGGAGGAAAACTGTTGGCACCACTTTTTCTTCTTCTGTGGTTGTTTTTGGTGACTACACATTCTGGTCATTATACGGAGCATTATACACAGCATTTCTGTCCCAACCCTCTTGCTCTCCTGTTTTTCTCGCAGGCGAAGGATTTGCCGACTTTAAGTCCGTCAGTGTTGACGACGGCTTCACCGACTTCAAGACGGCCGACAGCGTCTCTCCACTAGAGGCGCCCGACCCCGCCAAAGTCTTCCAGCCCGCCTTCCCCCCTCCCACCTTCCCCCCTCAGCCTCACTCTCTGTCTCAGCAGGCCTCGGCCCCTCTCTCTCAGCCCCCCCGCAACCCCCTCAACATGGCCGACCTGGACCTCTTCTCCTCGGCGCCCTCTTCCTCCTCCTCTTCCTCTCTCCCCGCCTCGGCGCGCCCGGCCGAGCCCCAGGCCCCGGCGCCCTCTCTGCTGCTGCCGCCCGCCCAGGGAGGCTCCGCCGCCGTCGCCGCCGCGGGCACCACAGACGACTTTGGCGACTTCGCCCTCTTCGGTTCCTCGTCCTCTGCGGACGCCGTGACGGGTTCCGGCACGACTCCGGCGGTGGCGGCTCAGCAGCATCAGCATCAGCAGCAGCAGCAGCAGCAGGACGACTTTGCCGACTTCCTGGCGTTCGGAAGCTCGTCGGAGTCCCACGGAGGCGGCGGCGGCGGGCCCCAGAGGCAGCCCAGCCTGGGCTCCTGCTCCGGCCCCGACCGCTACGACGTCTTCAAGCAGCTGTCCCTGGACGGAGGCCTGGGCTCCGGCTACAACGACAACGACAGCGGCAGCGGCAACGGCAAGGACGGCATCATCGGCTGCAGCGGCCTCTCAGGCGGCGGCCTTTCCGGCGGCGGCCTCTCCGGCTCCTTCTCCTCGCCCCGCGGCAGCGACGCGGCGGCCGACGACTTCGCCGACTTCCAGGCGTCGCGCCTGGGCACGGGCAGCACCACGGCGCTGGGCGGCTCGGTGTCGTCGGACCGCTGCAGCCCGGCCGAGCGCGCCTTCCGGCAGGCCAAGGAGGACTCGGCCTCCGTCAAGTCCCTGGACCTGCCGTCGCTGGGCGGCAGCAGCAGCGGCGGCGGCGGCGGCGGGCGCGAGGAGGACGCCCTGTCCCTGCAGCTGGACCTCAAGCTGGTGGAGGCCGGCGGAGACCTGCGCCACGGCGCGTCCGACAGCTCGCTGGACCTGCCCGGCCTCTCCTCCCACCAGCCACACGCCGCAGGTGAGGAACTGGTCCGCCTCCTCTGGTGAGGCCACGCTTTTCTGCCTACCCGTAGGCCCGCCTGTAGACCAATCCCCTCTCTCTCTCTCTCTCTCGAACCTCTCAGTTCTAGTCCCGACGCCCCCCTATCAGTTCTCTCGTAGATAAACCCAGCCCTGGTATTGGTAGGCTCCAGTCAGAGAGAAGCAGCACAGCAATGTTAGCGTTAGCATCAGCTAGCATACCTGGCTCTGCATGCGCATCACCTAACCTCACCATCGCACATCACATCACCCCCCCTCATAACACTCATATCATCGCCATTGTGTCCTTCCTGTTGCACACTGCTCAACTGTAACAGTTTACAGTTACACATTCATTTTGTTGCATATGTATTTGCTTATGTGAGTGAGTATGTATATTTATTTATTTATTTATACATGTTTATTGAGGTATGCCAAGTTGCAGCCTTTATTTATTTATTCATTCGTATGATTTGATGACAGCCGAGTTTGGATCGTTTTGCACGCTGTTCTCTAGATGGCTTTCTACTGTGGTGCTCTTTTTTGTGAGTTAGTGTGATGCACTTGCTAATAGATGTTTAATTCATATCACAGCTCCACGAATGACTAAGAAGTAAAGAAAAGAAGACAAAGTTGCCTGGAGCCTCACATGCTGAAACACAGTGCACACTAGTAAACATATCTCTAGTGCGTCATACCGCTATTCTATACAGTTTCAGTAACACATCATACCACTGTTCTAGCATGAGCATGGACCGTTCGTAGATAAGGCAAAAGTTAGCAGACAAAATAGCCGACCATAATCTGATCGGTGATTAAAGTTCATGCCAGTGTAGCCTGTGTAACTGCTCCGATCAGTTTTCCGCACGGAACAACTGAAACCTAAACAACGGAATGGTTGTTTTCACCTGTAGATTTTCTTTTCCAGATCGTAGCTCAGGTATTTACAACCTGTTGTAACTTTGATATATTTCCGCAACTCTATCGATAGAGCCAGCTTCTGTATCAGGATCGGCAGTGTACTTTCAAAGATTGTGCCCCATGTACTCCGATCCAGTACATCCGATCCTGATCTATCTGTGAGAGCATCTACAGTCGAGCAGCGTATATGCCCCCACTCACTCGATAGCCCCCCCTGGTCCAGTGGCACTCCAGCCGAGCTCCTTATGCCAGGGACGACAATCTAGGCCAGTCTAGTGTTTACCATCCCATCTGGTATGCCGTGACTCCCAGTCTTGTAAGAGCACTTCACAGAAGCCCCTTATGAATGTAGAGAATAGAGATGAGCGAGCGGTCAGACAGCAACACCGTCTCAAGACGTTCCAGAAGCACACTCGGAGACGGGGGAAGTGTTAGTGCCCCCCCCCCCCCCCCCCCCCGCTAGTGCTCGATGCGCTTGGCATGCATCAGCTGTTTCGGAGCTGAGCGCTTTTCCTCGCGCCGGGCCGATTCGTTTCGTTTGAGTGTTGTCATTGTCGTCATCGCCGTCGTTTGTTGCACTCGTTGGTTTTCCATAGTGACAATGAGGCCAAAGCCTTTATTATTGCTTCCTGCATGGTCGCGAAAACTTGAAGATGAATTCGGTCGGTGTCGGCGCTAATGGATATTCCGTTCAGCTCCACCCCTCGTTCCCCCACAGACACACACACACACACACACACACACAGACACACACACAGCATCCGTTATTTATATATTCGCCGCGCTTCTCCTCTCGCTCTCGAGGGCCCGTGGTACTCAGCCTCCATTCAAGATCTCTTACCGTGTGTGTGTGTGTGTGTGTGTGTTTGTGATTGGCTCTGAGAGTGCGTCTGCATTTTTATGTGTGCATATGTTCTGTGCATGCAGAATGATTCATGCGTCTGCTTGTTTGTTTGTGTGTTTTGGCATTGGGCTTGGGCGAGTGTGTGTGTGTGTGTGTGTTTATGTGTGTGTGCGCGCGTTCATATCTGACACATATCTCATTTGTGAGCCAACATTCTCATATCTGTCCATTTCCACGGTGCTCATCATGGTGTTGTTCCCTCGTCCATCACAACAAGCATATCAGCATCACGTGGCCCCACATTTTCAGTCCCTTAATACACCTTCATACACACCCTTCTTCTTACAAGCTGTTTTCCCCCATCCACCAAATTCAGGCCTTTGATCGACCCACCCCCTCATCCTTATGGAATATCCTGATTAATATATCGGCATACAGTATATATCCAGTTAGGGCAAGTACACTGGAGCAGTGTTCCTACAGCTCTTATCTAGCCAGCTGCCCTTCACTCCTTAGAACACTTAGAACCTCCTCCTGTCTCTCACAGGCCAGCCCATAGTATACCTCTGATGATCTAGTCGGCTGGTGCTCCCTCACTGAAGATCGTAAAGAACACCATAGCAGTATTTAGTCTTTTTTATTGGGGGGGCTTAGAGGCTCGGAAGAGTCCCAGTCACTTGCACCGTGCACCTGAATATTTGCGCCCCTAAAAGAGACCGTATGTATTTGCACCCCCCCCCCCCCCCCCCCCCAACTCCACCACGTCATATTTGGTGTGCAGTGTTCAGGAACGCAGCTGTGCACAAGTGAGCCCGGTTTTTGAGAAAAGTATTCCGATCCTTCCTACCGGCTTCATGTGTGGACTGGTTTGTTTACCCAAGAGGAGTGGAATCCCCATCTTGCCTTGCTTATGCTGCAGTGTGCCTGCCTTTTTTTCCAATTTGTGAAATTGACAAGAAAACAAACGAGAAAACAAAACAAAAGAAGTATTGTAGGATGAAGTAGGGTTGCATTTTGTGTTTGTATCCTGCGTAAAATGTTTATATTAAAGAACGGGGAAAAAATAGAAAAAAAGCAAACTGTATACATATGAATTTAATAGTGTATTTTTTAATACAGGAATAATATATGATATACTTTTAATTTATTTTCACTATCACTAGACGTCTCGATTGTGTTTCCGTAAAGTATTTGTGTCCGAACCTATTTATCCGACTGTAAGTGAAAGTATTTTCTAACGGTTTCCTGACCTGAGAATTATGGGTGAGAGAAGCAATGCTCTTTTTAGCAGTTGAGGCTTTTTAAGCATGGCAGTCACACACTTGCAAATAACTCCCATTACCGTCTCTGACTGCTCATCGAACAGTGTAAATTGTTCCCATATTATCATCCTGTGGGTGTTCCGCAGCAATGAGCCATGTTAGTGTTAATCTCTCCGCGCTCTTTGCTTGTTCTCTACAGTAGTAGTAGTGTGGCCCTGATTGTGCGCATGCCCTAACCTTAATGCAGTCGGTCTCTAAAGTGTCACGGGGGGAGTCCGTCGACGGACTGCCCAGGATCCGGACGCATGCACAGAGGAGCGTATAGTTAGTCCATAAACAAAGTCGATCGGACTTTTATCAAAGTCTGTGTCCGTGGGGTGAGATGACAAGAGAATCGGGGTTATTGCTGTCTCTCTGACCAGCCCAAGTGTACAGTTTGTACTGTGTAGGCAACGTTCAGACAGAGAGACTTCGCTAAATGTTCAGACTTTGCAGTTGTGCAGACAATTGTTTACATCCAAACCTCTTGACGACCTTGACGGTCTATTGATACCCCGAAAAAAGGAACAGCCCACAGACTTAAGTACATATCCTAATTCCTTAGACTTCAATACAGTTTTAGACTTGCGTCCAGACTCTTTTTGAGATTTGTCTTTAAAAAAAAAAAAAAACCGAACAAAAAACAAAAAAAAAAGCGGTCCACATTGGTCCACAAAAGGTCCGACATGGTGGCGGAAACATAACCAAGAGAGCAGGAAAGACAGGACATGTTTTCAGGCCCTCCAAAGGCCCTGTGTCTGCCTGCCCTATAGGCCATGTACTCTGCTTCAAATTCTGTTCTCTTCATCCGATGAGTGTCCTGTAAGAACCTCTTATGTACTTCTTGATCTTGATCTGTTAACCCCCCCCATCTCCACCGACCTCCCCATGCCCTCTGTGGAAACTGCAGTATTCTCACCACCGATTACTAATTTTTGAGTCTGTGAATGTGCCTTCTTAATTCTGCTCTCTTGTATCTGATGTTTGGGATTTTCACTCTCCCTACACTCTCTTTTTGCTTTCAGTTCTCCATCTTTATCTCTCTCTTTCTTTCTCTCTCTCTCTCTCTCTCTCTCTCTCTCTCTCTCTCCTCTCCTCTACTCACTGTCTCTCTTTATTCCAGCCTCTTTTTTTTGTTGATATCATTTGTCTCTCTGTTCTTTTACTCTCTTTCCCTCTTCACTTTTCTCCCTCTTAGAAAATCTTGTTTGCCTTTTTGTTCTTGATTTTTTTTTCTTCTGACTAGCATGCTCCTGTATATTTAGAACAAAAAAAACAACCAAATCAACCTAAAAACAAAAAAAGAAAGAAAAAAAAACAATCCACTGTTAGTTTGACAGACTTCTTGTAACAAACCTCTTTCACAGTATTTTGTGACTTCTTTCTTCTTCTTCTATTCCTTCCTTTCTCCTTTCCCTCCTTTCTTTCTTTCTTTCTCTACCAATGTTGTGGCAAATAAACTGAAATAATGGCACAGTCTGACTGCAATAGCCTCTTTTCTCTGCCTCCGCCTCCGCCTCTGCCTCTGCCTCTGCCTCTGCCTCGCCTCCTCATCATCTCCTACTTAGCGCACACAGGGTAGCCTTAGCTGAGGTCCCAGGTGCACAGGCACGCTGAGATCTCTCCTTGTCAATTTCACAAATTGCTTGTGGGTATGTGTGTGTGTGTGTGTGTGGTGTTTGTTAGTGTATGCATGTGTGTATATGTGTACATTCACGTGGACGTGTACAGTACATGCATGCATGCACGTTTTGTGTGTGTGTGTGTGTGTGTGTGTGTGTGTGTGGTGTTTGTTAGTGTATGCATGTGTGTATATGTGTACATTCATGTGGACGTGTACAGTACATGCATGCATGCATGTTTTGTGTGTGTGTGTGTGTGTGTGTGTGTGTGTGTGTGTGTGTGTGTGTGTGTGTGTGTGTGTGTGTGAGAGAGAGAGATGCACTTTTGTGTCTCTGTTTGTGTTTTGTTGCTGTGTGAGAGAGTGAACACTGACGTGTCAAGCCACCTGTTGATGACATTGTGTTTGAGTGGGTGGGTGTGTGTGTGTGCGTGTGTGCGTGTGTGCGTGTGTGTTTTTGACCATGCATTTGTATGTAAGCAGAGCCAGTGCATACGCAAAACATGTGTGTGTCTGTTTGTGTATTTGTGTATGTTTGTGTATTGTGTGTCCAATGCATGCATGTGTGAGCAAGCTGCATACATGTGATTATATGATATAACCCATGTATGCAAATACACTGAGTCAGGTACATGAATTGATGACACACTGTACATGCTCATTGGCACTGACTGTCACTAGACTGACTGTCACACTGACCGGGTGTCTAGCAGCCCTCCTTCACTAGTGAGTGGACAGAGCCTGGTAGAGTAGCACCTCCTCACTGCCCCTGCACACCTGACCCACGCTGTCTCCTGTCTCCTGTCCTCTCATCTCATCGTCTCGACAGGCACATCAGGCCTGACAGGTGGTCCACCACTGGGGCGGCATTACACACAGATACACACACCTACACATACATACAAATATACACACACACACACACACACACACACACACACACACACACACACACACGAACACACGCACAAACACACGCACACACACGAACACACACGAACACACACACACACACACAATCACAGTCTGAAGCAGCAAGCGGAGAGGGTATTTTTAATGTCCGTGTCTGTGGGTTACATGATGACCTTTTGTATGTTTGCTGGATAACAAAAGCAAGTCCGCCCTGCCGGCAGCAGCAGCTGGTGGAGGTAGATTAGGCCTTCAGAGATGAGGGATCTGAGAAGCGGCATCTGCACTCCACACTGCCCAGCTCTCACTTACTACAGCCGCCAATTTAGATCAAATACTGACGAGTCCATAGAGGAGAGGGCAGGGCAGGGCAGGGCACAAGATCTCTGGGCTTTGTGTGTGTGTGTGTGTGTGTGGTGTAGACACTATAAAGCAGACACAGGTTTTGAGGTAGAAGCCTCCTTCACTCTAAAAGATGTAATGGAAGTGTGAGGGTGACCACTGATTAATTTCTTGGGTCATATTCAGAAACATCCTTTGTTGGTGAGGGTCACTAACCAACCAAACATTCCAGGCTACAACATCCCAAGAATTTGAGAGAAAAAAATATTTACTTTCAGATGTTACACACTTGAACAATCCCTGTGTTGCGGATTATAAATATATATATAAAAAATCCCATTTTGCACCTTCCATTTTTATCTTATTCTTTTTTTCTCACCTCATGAGTGGCAGGTTAAGTCCTAGTATAAACTAGTTAAGTATAGTATGAACTTTACACCCTTTCCTGTGAGTGTTGCAATCCTGCAGCCCTGACTAATCTGACTGGCCACTGGAGGAACAGACTGCCTCAGTGGGCTGTGTATGCCTGAACATCCAGAGGGGTGCGGATGTGAAATATCGACTTGAGTTGAAATTAATGAGGTGAAATAATGCAATAAGGGCCATTTTTCTCCCGAGGAACAAAAAAATCAGTGTTGGAAAGCTAAATGTGGCGATTTATCGGTCAGGGACTTAATGGGCGGTGAAATTCAGCACGATGCTAAGAAGTTTGTAATGAAGACGGAAGATGGAGGGGAGATCCGGGCAGTGTATTTTCTGCTGGTTTAAGCACCCCCTGTGTGAACGAGCCACTCAGAGAGAGAGAAAGCAATCCGAGTGTTTGTGGCCCGTGGCCAGTTAAATTCCCCCCCAACTCTTTGATCTTAAATCAGAATGGATGACCGTTCCCTACTGGGAATTTAGCTCAAAACACAGCAGAATATCTGACCCCAGATCCGAATTCTCTTCCACTGAGTGGAGAGTTGACGGAGCATCGGCCTCCAGTCAGATTGAGTGTCCACGCTTGTATGAAACTCTGGAACACTCCTGCGTTCTGCTCTGGATTCTTTGATGACCTTTGAATTCAGTTTCATGGCCGTGTCAGCTTTTATTGCCTTTGAGTATTTTTTATTTTTCTATGTAGACAAGCAGTCGGCCTTTTTATCTGAATTAGACTGGAACGCAGTCAGTGCACAGAAGGTTGAAAGGGGAAGAATCCTTTATGTGCAGTTTCTTTCATTAGCACTGGAGTTCAAAGGGGCTGTAAGAAGGAACCTTAGGAATGTCCTTGCTTTCATGCAGTGGGTTCTCCAACGAATGTGAAGTCAAGACAAGTCACTTTATTTATATAGCACATGACATTTCAAACAACAGGAGTTGACTCAAAGTGCTTTACAGTTGAGGATGTTAAGAGTTGACCATAAGGAAATACATTTGAGGAGCATGGAGATACTGACCAGAAAAAAACTAAAGTAATGCATTAAATATTACATAAAAATGTAAAAGTTAAATAAAGAAATAAAATATTAAATAAAATATGGAGTACTGAAAGGTGAAATAGAGATAAAATAATTAGAAGTGAGGTTTACATGAAAAACAAGATAAAGGGCAGAAAAGTGGATCTTGACAAGGATCAGCCTGTGGTAAAAAGCAAGGGTAAAGCAAAGGTGGGGTCTTTAAAACTGGCCATAGTTGGGCTGTTAAGTTTAATTTCGCTATGGCTCTAAGCTGATAAAAGCTGACCTCCACCGCACTGCTGCCTTGTTTCCAGTATCCAGCAGGACACCAAGATATCTTACTACACTGTGCACATGTGCAGACAGAGGACCAAGTACATTTGTCAGCCTGCTAACAGAGCTAGGGGAGCCACATTTACTTTTGTTGTCATTCAGTTGGAGAACATGATTTGCCATCCAGGATTTAATGTCATTCAGAAGGGACATGTACCATAAGGCACAAACAAGCAGGTAGAAGAGGAGATAGAAGTGTATTATCTAGGTGTCATGTCACCCTTACGTAGATACCTTCAAGTAAAGTGTTACCATTTAAATGTTATTTCTCCACCAAAGGAACCGTTTTGTTGTATGAGACAAGAAAGGTGAGGGGATACACTGGTGATGACAGTCCTCAAACGCAGTAGATTGGAAAGTGTTCTCCTTTACAGATTCCGACGACCTCAAGTTTGACCCGTTCGGCACGGCCAGCAGCAGCAGAGCCAGCTACGACTGGTCCGACCGGGAGGACCTCTCGTCCAGTCAGGACCGGCGGCCCCAGACCACTGCCCAGCGGCAGGAGACCACCTCCTTCGGCAGCTCGGAGAGCGTCACGCAGCCGAACGTCCCCAAGGTGACCACCTTCCCCAGCGAGGACAGCGGCTCGAGCGGAGGGGGCGACCGCTTCGAGGCCTTCGCCCGATTCGGCACCGGCGACGGCGGAGAGGAGGAGGACGACGACTTCGGCGACTTCGCCAGCACCGTGTCGGAGAAGTCCGACTCCCCTCCGGTCGCCGGCGAGACGGGGTCGGAGGTCACGGCCGGCACGGAGGGCTGGGACGAGTTTGGGGCCTTCCAGGGTGACAAGCCCAAGTTTGGCAAGCTGGACTTCCTGAAGGCCAGCTCCCAGGCCAAGGTCAAGTCCAGCGAGGAGATGATCAAGAACGAGCTGGCGACCTTTGACCTCTCTGTACAAGGTGAGTCACTCATCCCTTTGCTATATATGACCATTCACAGCGAAATCAGTCGTTTTGCGCACATCGTTATTTTGAGAAAATCAACAATAACAAACTTCCGGGTTAAAATGTTGAATTTCACGTTTTCGCATAATTCGGCTGTATACAGTCTACAGTTTCATATCGTGAACGCATTTCACTGAAAAACGTACGTTTTGACTGTTAAACCCGGCGAAGATTCAACACATTTGCTGTCATTCCCGTTGTGCACGCGCTGCTTAAACAGGTGATTTCTCCTCTTCTGGCATATCGTGACAGGAGAACCATGTCCACTTTGGATGCTGTTATCTTAGCGATAGTTTGTGTAATACCCTCAATATACATATCGTTGGAAAGCTTAGTTTATGGCCGTTCACGTGAGCACAATAACTTAATTTACTAAATTTTACCGAAACGACTGGTTCCGCTTTACAGGGTCACATATATCCTCACCTAGGCACACTCCTCTCTTGCAATAGGGACAATTCATTCCTCTCTCTGACTGACACAACAACATGAGTCATG
>NC_085006.1:20405419-20415419 GCF_963854185.1 Sardina pilchardus
GTATCGGCTTATTCTGCACAGCTCTTGTCTGGTAAGCTGAAGCTCATATTGTTGAAGGAGTGTTGACACTCGATTAACTCGCTCTCAAAATATGAGGGTGTTCACAGACCAAATCTGTCTGGTGTAGATATTTAATAAGTGTTTGTCTATGACTTTCATTGTTGCATTTCATTTAGCTGCATTTCGTTGTCTTTGTACTTGTACTCTGCACAATGACAATATAGTTGAATCTAATCTAATGACACTTGTTGTTTATATATTGATACTTATATGTATTTTGTGTGTGTGTGTCTGTGTGTGTCTTTGTGTGTGTATATGTATGTATGACTTTGTGTGTATGCGTGTGTGTGTGTGTGTGTGTGTGTGTGTGTGTGTGTGTGTGTGTGTGTGTGTGTGTGTGTGTGTGTGTGTGCCAGGTTCCCACAAGCGCAGCCACAGTCTGGGTGAGAAGGAGCTGGGTCCGTGCAGCGCCCCGTGTCCGGCGCCCGAGGCCCCGTTCAGAGACCGCTCCAGCACCCTCAGCGACAAGCCCACGCTGCCCGTCATCAGGGACAAGTACAAGGACCTCACCGGAGAAGTGGAGGTCAGACACGCACACACACACACACACACACACACACACACACACACAGACGCTTCCTCACGTTTACCTCGCGTCCGGCTAAAGTTTCCCGAACATGGGTTAAGCCGCACAACTTGTCGTGCATTGCATACAAGATGGGTTTTACATTTTCAACTGTTTGATGCACATTGTTGGAACATTCCAATGAGAGAAATCTTAAGTGAAAACGCTTTGCTTTCATTTTTTTAATGTACGTACAAATTTGATTCGCTAGAGAAGAGTGAACTAATTTGCGACTGCGTTTGTAGTTAAGTGTGTTAAGTAACTTTAATTTGTTGCATTTCCTACCTACAGTTCATGTTTCCCTAAATGTTGCTCTGAAGTTCTTATGTTTTGATCCCACTGCTGTTCAGAACTCCTCCCATGATGGGAGAGTGTCCATTTGCATAACACAGTTGATTGAAACGTGCACATATCTTTAGCCAAATGTTCACGCTTGTGTTGAATATATGCAAATCAGATGAATGGGAGCCTAGCTAGTCTCTAGTTCTAATTCTCTTTCTTTGCAACATTCTCTCACTCTCATTCTATCTCTCTTTCTCTCTATTACTGTCTATTTCTCTTTCTTCCTCTCTCTGTCTTTGTCTCTGGCCCCTTTTTTCTCTATTTCTCACTCACTTATCTCTCATTCTTTCTTTCTTTGCCTTTCTTTCTGTCTTTCTTTCTTTCTCTCACTCATTCTCTCTCTCTTTCTCTCTATTGCTGTCTCTCTTTCTCTCTCTTCCGCTCTCTCCGTCTCTATCCCTCACTCACTTCATACTTCCCCATGTCGTGAGTTTCTCTGTCTCCATTTGTGCTTCTGCCGGTGCCTTTCTTCCTGTGCCCTACACCACTCTCTCAGCCTTGCATCCTCATTCTTCCCCTCTCTCTCTCCCTCTCTCTCCCTCTCTCTCTCTCTCCCTCTCTCTCCCCCTCTCCCTCTCTCTCTCTCTCTCTCTCTCTCTCTCTCTCTCTCTCTCTCTCTCTCTCTCTCTCTCTCTCTCCCTCTCTTCAAGTCAAGTCAATTGAATTCAGTCTGTTTCAAAGGGGCTGTCTTTAGCGTGATTGTAACAGCATGGTGTTGACAAAGCACAAGACATGAAAAGATACATTTGAGTCTCTCTCATGTCTGCCTCTCCCTCCTCGCTCATGTATTCCTATCTGAGGTGTGTGTTTGTGTGTGTGTCTGTGTCTGTGTGTCTGTGTGTCTGTGTGTCTGTGTGTCTGTGTGTCTGTGTCTGCTAACTTATGCCTGGCTGGCTGTGTGTTGAGCTAACCTATGGCTGGCTGGCTGGCTATGTGTGTGTGTGTGTGTGTGTGTGTGTGTGTGTGTGTGTGTGTGTGTGTGTGTGTGTGTGTGTGTGTGTGTGTGTTGAGGCTAGACGTCTGATCTTGTCTGTGTCTCTGCAGGAGAGCGAGCGCTACGCCTACGAGTGGCAGAGGTGCCTGGAGAGCGCCCTGCAGGTAATCCAGAGAGCGCACACACACACACACACACACACACACACACACACACACACTCAACTACACTCACACACAACTGCACTCTCACACACACACACACCACACTCATAGCACTGACATGTACACCGACACATTAATTCTTTATTCTAACTCATTCTATCTCTCTCTCTCTCCTCTCTATCCCTCTCCTCTCTCTCCTCTCTCCTCTCTCTCCTCTCTCCTCTCTCCTCTCTCTCCTCTCTTTCCTCTCTCCTCTCTCTCTCTCCCTCCTCTCTATCCCTCTCTCCTCTCTCTCTCCTCTCTCTCTCTCTCTCTCTCTCTCTGTGTTGTGAGCAGGTGATCACTACGGCCAACAACACCCTGAATGGCATCAGCAGCTCCACTGTGTGCACCGAGGTGATCCAGTCAGCACAAGGCATGGAGTACCTGCTGGGTTAGTGTACACACACACACACACACACACACACACACACACACACACACACACACACACACACACACACACACACACACACACACACACACACACACACACACACACACACACACACTGACACACATACTGACACACACACACTGACACACACCCTGACACACACACAAACACTGGCACACACACACACACACTGACACACACACACTCACACATAATCCCACAGCATGGAATACCTGCTGGGCTAGTGTGCACACACACACACACACACATACACGTATTAAGTCCCACACCATGGAATGCCTGCTGGGTTAGTCCATGTCCACACAAACCCCTCTATCACATACACACACTCTATCCAGCATGGAGTACTTGCAGCATTTGGACAACACAGTCACACACACACACACACACACACACACACACACACACACACACACACACACTCGCAAACTCCCTCACATATACACACACACACACACACACAATCCCCCCTACTGGGTTTGGACGACACGACCAAACACACTCCCCACACTGTTTTTTATAATTAAAAAGCCTTTAATTTTGGTGAGACATAGCCTACTCTCCTCAATCAAGCTTTACAAGTCAAAGCAACTCTTTTAAGAAGCTAATTTTAGGTATTGAAGTGTTGTTTTTTATTCTTTTAGTTCTGATTCAAAAACATCCTTCAATGGTTCTGTCGGTGCGATCACATCGTTAACAATACCCTGAAATGGTGTCTGTGAAAGAGAGAAGTCTTTAGTCGTTTGCCATGTTGTGACTGTAGAACCTGACATTTTAATCACACGAGCTGAAAACGAAACATTATTTCTGGTGTTTATCAGCAATCCATGCCATGAAATGTATCTCCAGAGACTTGAGAAAAAAACAAGATCCTAAAAAAAAATGTTTGTACAACATTGTGGCTGTCACATTAATGTTGAGAAGTGGCCACTTCAATTTTTGGGGATTGTGGACCTCATATCTGCTGCCACCGAAAGCTCTGTTCTCTCCTGCGGGACTGGCATGGGTCTCTGTCAGCCGAGCGTGATCATAGATCAGCTCAGTAAAGCTCAGATAAGCTCTCAGCTGTGGACTAGGCTGCCTCTGCTCTGATCTCAGATCAGATGATCCCAACTGATGAGTCTGTGTGTTGCCATCATTCCAGAAATAGATAGACATAGCAAAGCCAAACTCTGTGCTGATGCTTTTGCGCTCTGTATCTATGCCCTGAAGAAGGCCCCAGCCGCTATATGTGGGCAGCCGCTATATGTGGGCATTTTTAAGTCCTTGTTGTATGGACATGTCAGGACTCATTTTCACATTAAAGACATTTTAAACTTTATGAAGTTAGAGAGATGTCTAATCATCTGAAACTATTCACCTTATTCACCTGGACCAAAGAGCACCGACAACAAAAAGGACTGAGCACTTCATTGACTATGAACATCTGTTTGCTGATGCTGTTGATATTTGTTTTTGGCTGTGAGTTGCCAACGAGGTCCCTTGCTGTGAAGGAGGAGTAGGACAGGGAGAAGTGATGCTGGATTCCTCGACTGAGGTGGAGGTTTTGACAGCAGGCGTGGTGTGGGTGGTGTTATGGCTGTGCTGTGCTGTGCGCTGATGGATGTTTTATTTGTCCTGGTTGTGGAGGCCCATTTGAGACTTTGCACCTGAATGCATGAATGGGGAATTGGCTGCTCTCTCTCCTCTCTGTCTCTGTCTTTCCCTCTCTCTCTCTCTCTCTCTCTCTCTCTCTCTCTCTCTCTCTCTCTCTCTCTCTCTCTCTCTCTCTCTCTCTCTCGGATCAGAAATGCATTGGTGCACACCAGTACATCTCACCCTAACAGCGTGTTTTGTTTGGTCTGGTTTGGAGTCCCATTTGAGACTGATGTAGATGGCACAATGTTATCTTTTATAGACACAGCAGACAGGCATTAGCATTCACCTGTACTTTTTGCGCCGGCAAGTAATTGTTTTGTTTCAGTTTTGTGGTGACATTTAGTGCCTTTTCTAAGTTTTTTTGTTTATCCCCTTTGGCAGAGCTTTGGTTTTGTGAATATACACATTATACATTTCAGTTGTGAATTTGTGGCGTGGCGGCAACCAAGAATTGTGTGGGCTCAATACCTCTGTTGCTTTGGAAGAAAGGATGTGCTAAATCCCACTGATTTTACTGACTTCACTTAAAATTTGACTGTGTGTGCGTGTGCGTGTGCTTGTGTGTGTGTGTGTGTTTTGGGTTGCAGGGGTGGTGGAGGTGTATCGTGTGACCAAACGGGTGGAGCTGGGCATCAAGGCTACTGCCGTGTGCTCGGAGAAACTTCAGGAGCTGCTGAAGGACATCAACCGTGTGTGGAATAACCTCATGGGCTTCATGTCGCTCGCCAACCTCACGGTGAGAACACACACACACACACACACACACACACACACACACACACACACACACACACACATTCTCACAGTCTCGCATCGTACTGTCAATTCTCACACTCAGATTCTCATACTCTCACATATCACTTTCACTCACACACACGTCACACATAAATTCCCTTTAAGTGCACATACATGCACTTTTAAGATATCGTTAAGATACTGATACCACTTGCTCATCTATGATATGTAAGCACACACACGTTGTCACACACGCAAGATAAATGTTTGCATACACACACGCACACACACGTCACACACTTTGGGGAGATATGTCCCATTGGCAGACGCCACTGAGAGCTTACAGTTTCAGATGAGTCAGTCGGAGGCTGAGTTCTAAGTGCTGTGCCATCGGAGACTGAGCTCTCATCACAGGCAGCCTGGCGCTTTGGCAGCAGGAACATGCACTCCAGCCTGCAACACGCTAACCCACAGATGCCAGCAACAGCCCCTTTAGCATCTTCCTCCAAACACCATAGCCCTCTGATGCCAGTAACAATCCCTTTAGCATCTTCCTCCAAACACGCTAACCCTCTGATGCAAACAACAGGCCCTTTAACATTTCACTTCCAACACGCTAACCCTCTGATGCAAACAACAGGCCCTTTAGCATTTCACTTCCAACACGCTAATAACCTTCTGATGCAAACAACAGGCCTTTTAGCATTTCACTTCCAACACGCTAATAACCCTCTGATGCAAACAACAGGCCCTTTAGCATTTCACTTCTAACACGCTAATAGGGGAGCTACACCAGGCGCGTAACTGAAGCGTTCCGTTCGCGACGCGTAAAATCCATTTTAGAAGATGGGTCTATTTTTTTTTAATGTACTGTACACGCCTACATCTGGTGTAGCTACTTCCATTGATTATCGTGATTATTAACTGCTGCAGCATACGCTTCGCGAACGGAACGTCTCAGTTACACGTCTGGTGTAGCTCCCCTGTAACCCTCACACACTAGCAACAACCCCTTTCGCATTTCACTCCCAACACATTAACCCATAGACACCCACTCCCAACACGCTGGTCTCTTCTACATTGCACTCCCAACACGCTAGTCTCTTCTACATTGCACTCCCAACACGCTGGTCTTTTCTACATTGCACTCCCAACAAGCTAGTCTCTTCTACATTGCACTCCCAACACGCTGGTCTCTTCTACATTGCACTCCCAACACACTAGTCTCTTCTATATTGCACTCCCAACACGCTAGTCTCTCCTACATTGCACTCCCAATGGGCTAGGCTGTTCTGGCTAAGAGATTGTACCCTGTACTAACCGGCTCATTGTGTCCTTAGGGCCAGTAGTGAGATGGATAGGGCTTAGTGAATACGTTACACACCTTTAGCCTCAATGGTCCACTGAGCCACAGATGCCGCCACCCACTGGGGTCCAATGGCCTGTGCAGCATCTGAATGGACCTGGGTATCTCCATTACTCCCGTAGTGAGTTTCAGCTGTCTCAGCTGACGTGCTGCTGATCTTATTCCACAGTTATTTGCTACAACTCCTCTACACAGAGGAGGTGAAGAACTGTATTGGTAGAATAGAGAGTGAATAGGAAGAGAGAAAGGGAGAGAACAGAAGAGATGAAGAACTGTACAGATAGAAGCATTTGAATGGGCCTGGACACAGCACAGCACAGCACAGCACAGGTCAGCACTGTCTAGGAGTTGTAGGACAGAGCAAACGCTGTAGAATAAGATCACCCGCGCATCAGCTGAAACAGATGACGGCAGGGTTCAACGAGTTCAGTGCGATCACAGAGAAGCTGTGTGTGTGTGTGTGTGAGAGAGAGAGAGAAGAGAGAAATCTCTGCACCCATCAGGGTGTTACAACACCATAGTGTGAGGTGTTAAATGTGGCGCTCATCCACACCACTCCCCATCTTCTGCAGACACACACACACTCTCTCTCTCACACACACACACACACACACACACACACAAGAACAATGCAAGTCCTTTGACTGAAGCATGAGTGCCTGTTATGCCAAGCGCAGCACAGCACAGGTCAGTCTAGAGTTGTAGGACAGAGGGAGCAAACGCTGTGGAATAAGATCACCAGTGAATCAGCTGAAACAGAGATGACGACAGAGTTCAATGAGTTCAGTGTGATCAGAGTAGCTGTGTGTGTGTGTGTGTGTGTGTGTGTGTTTGTGTTTGTGTTTTTTTGCGAGAGAGAGGAAGGGAGAGAAATCTGTCTCTGCACACCCACCACAGCATTACAGCAGCATAGTGTGAGGCGTTAAAATGTGGAGCTCATCTACACTTCCCATCTCCTACACACACACACACACACACACACACACACACACACACACACACACACACACACACTTAACTCCTGTGCTGAGTGAGAGATGTAGCTTCCTCCTCCACATCCACCGGTGCCCAGCACAAACCACCACCGCCAGAATATTGCTTTCCAAATGCCAGCCGCTAATATTAACAGCGTGTTTGTGTTTGTGTCTGCGTCTGCGTGCACCGAGTCAGATAGCGTCAGGCGGAAGCGGAGAGTGCAGAAATAGATTGGAAAGGAGGTGGCTGCGGGAAAAAAATATATATTTCGAGGGAAGAAATATATAGAGAAATAGAAGAGAGAAGGAGGGAGGGAGAAAGGGAGAGAGAGGAGAGAGGAGGGAGGGGAGAATAGAGGGAGATGAAGCCTGTTTCTCTGCAGATAAAGAGAGCCTCCTCCTGCTCCTCCTCCAGTTTGGGTTTTGCGGCTGATAATGTGTGAAAACTCAATCCTGCCTCCTCGGCCCAATCAGAAAGGCACAAACACACGCTGGCACTGATAAGGACCAACAGGTTCTCTCTCTCTCTCTCTTTCTCTCTCTCTCTCTCTGTCTCTCTTTCTCTCTTTCTCTCTCTCTCTCTCTCTCTCTCTCTCTCTCTCTCTCTCTGTCTCTCAGTCGCTGCTGCAGCCACAGCTAGAACCCAGTGTGGTACTCCGACCACTCTTCAGGAGAGGGAGAGAGAGAGAAAGGGATAGAGAGAGAGAGAGAGAGAGGGACAGAGAGCGGGATAAAGGGAGAGGGAGAGATGGGGGTTAAGAAGTAGCGGACATGGTCCCTAACCAATCAAAAGTCTGTCTCAGAAACTTTACAGAGAGAGACTGAGAAAAAAGGGGCAGGCGGTGAGCATAAAGAGAGAGAGGCAGGGAGAAGAGAGGAGGTGAAGAACTGCACAGAGAGAAACAGGGAGGGAGAAGTAGAGAATGATAGGAAGAGAGAGAGAAAGAGAAAGAGGGAGGGAAAGATGGAGGAAGGACGCCCTACAAGAGAGGATGGAGCTGCTTGTCATTTCAGGTTTTGAAACAGCATGGGTTCTGTGTGTGTGTGTGTGTGTGTGTGTGTGTGTGTGTGTGTGTGTGTGTGTGTGTGTGTGTGTGTGTGTGTGTGTTAATGTCGAGTCACAGTGGGTGGCCTGTTCACAGTGGAAAAGGCTGAAAAGATCAGAAGATCATGATGGAAGGAGGAGGGGAAATGCCAAAAGGCTCAGTGGCTTCTCGGAGATAACAGGCTGCAAGCCTATTTTAATTGAACCCTGCTAATATTGTGTGTGTGTGTGTTGTGTGTGTGTTTCGTGTTTTCCCAGCCTGACGAGAGCTCCCTGGACTTCTCCTCCTGTATTCTGCGCCCCGGCATCAAGAATGCCAAGGAGCTGGCCTGTGGAGTTTGCCTGCTCAATGTGGACTCCCGCAGCAAGGTCTGTACACACACACCCACACACACACACACACACACACACACACACACACACACACACATTTCTGTACGTTAATGAATCAGATATGTGAGATGAAGGTGCAATAATCGTGAAATAGTAATATCCCTGCAACCATAACTGGGTTCCAAGTCTTGAAGCCCCTGAGGAGGCACACACTACACTATAGTGATAGAGGTGACAGTGTCTTCTGAAGCAGCTATACTAGTGGAAGCAAAAAATACATCGTCAGTCTCTCCGTCTTAAAATGTGATAATTTGACACCCCACATTTAGACAAACGCACTTACTTGAAACTAGCAGACGTACACCTTTTCACACTTCACACACACACACACACACACACACACACACACAAACACACACACACACACGCACACACACACGCCATCTCTCACACACTCACACCCCACAGTGTGGGAATTGCGGCACAGATTGACAAGCTGCTGATACCGCAAACAGCTTCCTGTGCTAAAAATAAGCTGTATTAACTCAGTGGCGCACAGGTTCTAAATATGTGTGTGCGGGTAGGCTTGTCTAGTCTTGCAACCCCTTTAACAGCATTTCTATAACTCTGATAGTGAGATGAAGATGCTTAACGCTACTCAGCGCCACAGAAACTGACAGAGTTCAATCATACTGAGGTCTGCGCAATGTCTAACAAGGTTAACGAATGCCCTTTGACCTCTGATCTCTGACCTTTACAGAAGAAAGAAGAACGTGGCCCCTTGGGACGCCTGTTTAAGAGAGTATGACGGGGTGGTGGGGGACTGGTTTGGGGGGGGGCTGCTGAGGGGTCAAGTGTCAAAGTGACCCATCGTCTCTCCTCTCACGCCACACCACACCACGGCCGCTAGGCCTTTATCCCCGTGACGATCATGCTCTGGCTTTTGGTTTTTACACGCCATGTTAGCTGACGCTGATGAGTGCCTGATGCAGTGGTCGACTTGGTGGTCTTGTCACAGCTTTTCCAGTTCCTAAAACCAATCAGTGTAGCTGTTGCAGTCAATGGTAGCGATGAAAGAGGTGGATGGAACAACTCATGTTCGTAACTGTCTTGAAAACAAGCCTGGGGTATTCACCAGGCAAATAGGTTCTTGGCTCTCTGCAGAAGTCTCCAAAAGCCTGCCGCAGCCTGGAGGTCAACCCAGCACACTGGCCTGCTGCACGTCAGTGAATCCCGTAGTGTTAGCACGCGCCAAGTCCTATTTAGCCGTCACACAGAAACATGCAATCACCCTGACCTTTCGGCTTTGCTGCAACATGGGCTCTTAGCGAGAGTGTGCCTGAGTTGATCGATTCAACTCCTTTCAAAAAATAAAGACGGGGGAGGA
>NC_085006.1:20422919-20427919 GCF_963854185.1 Sardina pilchardus
TACTGTAGAGCACTATCTCTTTTTAAAAACACTGCTTTTAGCATTCCAGACGTACATAGTCTCGGTTTGAGGAACTTGCTCGGATAATTCTTGATGACATTATTCATTCTATGAACTGTTGGTTCCTCTTGTTTTTCTTGAGGGAGGGAGGGGGGGGGGGTCTTTTTCTACTCTTGTGACCACATATCAGTGGACATTCTGACTAATCGATTCAGACAGGGTTAAAACGTGTTGGCTGTGTGAACTTTAATTCCGGGGGGGTTCTGAGTGGTTATTCTGAAAGACTGAGGCTGATGTCCGAGTTTTTAAGTGTTTTGGCTTTTTTTTTGTAGCACATCTGAATGTCTTACTCTTTGCCGTGTGATCTATTTTTGTTTCTCTGTTTAGTTTCTGTCTGTATCATGTTGAAAAATTGTATCTTTGCTACTTGAAAAGAAGGTGATGCTAATCGGTCGAGTCGTATTAATTTAAAAGGGAAGGTGCATATCAGTGGTCTCTGAGGTCACAGCGTGAAGACACTATGGCCGACTGTAAAGACTGGATTTGGAGCGAGCCCGCTGTCGCATGGAAGGAACAGGAAGTTGTCATGCAACACTTTGGGTGTTGAGTGATGTTCATAGTATTGCATTGACCAATGTAACCAATCTCATGATGTGGTGGTTTATCATGCCGATTAAAAATATCTATATGAAAGTCTATATCTGCTTTCGTCATTTTTGGGGGGGAAAATTGTTATACAGTAATGGCAGGTACAGTATATTGCAGAGATAAATAAAGTGAAGTATTGTTCAGTACATTTCCACACAGACTCTTCGAAAGCAGTGACACCACCATGCTAAATACATGTTGTCATTCATCAGCGGTGGTTGGTCTCTCTCTCTCTCTCTCTCTCTCTCTCTCTCTCTCTCTCTCTCTCTCTCTCTCTCTCTCTCTCTCTCTCTCTCTCTCTCTCTCTCTCTCTCTCTCTCTCTCCTCTCTCTCGCATTAGATCACAGACACATTTAAGACTCATTAAGTCTGTTTCCTCAGATGCAGATTAGGCCCTCTATCCTGACGCGTCAGTGCAATTCCACAGCCCCTACAGTAGTGCTAAAGTTATTCCAGGCGGTGACTTAAGCCCTGCGCAGAAGAGGATTTTGGGACATAACTCCGTGAAAGACTGCACGCAGAGAGGGACAGTGCCTGCTGACGTGAACGCAGAAGAAAAGAAAACGCTTCATTAACGTTGCAGAGATTTCACAGTTCCTCTCAATTTGCCTGGAATGCGTCATTGGTGAGGGTGAGGCGTTCACTGGAGATGTCCCGTGCACTTTCACTGAACTTTGGTTGGGTTCATAAGAAGTCATTTATATCCCCGAAGATAAGCACATCATTCCCTGTTTCATTTAAAATGAAGGCTCATTATCTTTAATTATATGCCGTTTTAGACCCTTAAAAGGCAATCATTTTGTATGTGGGCTTTTAATGATGTTTTGGCTACATCAGCAAGAAAGGCTATTTATTAAGCTTCTATTGGCACAGCCACAGGCTGATAAAATCGAGGGAATGCATATTTGATGTTTGTGGCCTCTGGAAATGCCCAGAGATCTATACCGCAAATTATTAAATCGTATTAAATAGTTATCCATATAACTCTGTTCAATCTCAAGATGGTTTATTAACCTAATGGTGTTTGGAATGTTGTAGATCCTCAGTAGTTATCTCCTAGATCTGCTAATGGCCCTCTAATGAGAAAGGTCTAGTATAGTGGTCAGGTAACTGTTTAACTCCTCACAGCATTTTACACATTGTTCTCAAACTTCTGATAGTCAACATGTAGGCTACTGTACATGTGAACAAATGTGCTCTTATATTAGAAATGAAGACATCTTATATTACATCTAACTCAGCATTGATGAAACAAAAGAACTGGTCATTCACACATCAAAAACAGCCCCTGGACTCACTCACATCACCATCCATGGTCAACCAGTTGAACAGGTCAGCACTTTCAAATATATTGGCCTCACCATTGACAATAAGCTTAACTTCAATGAACATGTCACCATCACACAGAAACGTGCACAACAGAGACTGTATGTCATACGCAAACTAAGATCACTGTCTGTTGCCCCCCCACCTCCTTCTGCTACTCTACAAAAGCCAACCCCTTCTACTCTACTGTTCCCCCTGTTTCTTCACTATATACTAAATGTCACCAGCAAGAACAAACTCATTAAAATCTCACACCTAGCATCCAAAATAATACAGCTTCCCACCCCCAGCCTCACTGATGCAAATGACACAGCCACCACACGCCTTGCCCGCACCATGGCAAGCAGCCCTGACCATCCCCTGAACCAGTTTTTCACCCTTCTCCCATCTGGCCGCAGATACAGGGCCCTGGATTGGAAAAAAGCGCACTTTAAGAAAAGTTGTGTACCCTCAGCCATCACTGCACTTAACAAACTCCGGTGACAATAATCCATCCCCTCTAGTCTTTTGTGTTTTTGTTGTCTGCACTGTCCACTTTTGCTGTGTTGAGGGGGAGGGGAACTAGAAGGAAGGGGGTGTATGGTGGGTGTTACATTATATGTTTATGTTATATGTTATATGTTATGTGTTATGTGTGATGTGTGATATGTTATATGTATGAGATTGTGATGTTAACATCAAATGCTGCTGTCTTTTTTATGGATTATATTGACGTGTGAAGAAGAATATCCTTATAGGACAATAAAGACTATCTCTATCTCTTTAAAATGAAAGTTCAACAAAGGTCATTATTTACATACAAGCTAGGCCTATATATTAAAGGTATACTATGCAGAATTGGCTATTTCATCGCCGGTTTCGCTTTCACTTTTCATTTTCGCTCGTTTTATGCTTGCATATTTCTCTGCAGAGCTTCCCCTACAGCTTTAGCGTGTATATTTGACAAAACTCCTCAATCGGTCAGTCTGCCGTGCCTTTTCATGAGACTTTACATGACACTTCCTGGAGTAGAGCATGGGTGCGTGCCCGGTGTCTCCTGAAGTTGCAAGTGTGGTTTTACCGCTACAGACCACTAGAGAGGCCAAAAAAAACACTGTTCGACCGGTAATGACCCATTTAATCATATATAACAGTATGGAACGAATTGATTAACTGAAAAACGTTGCATAGTATACCTTTAATTATGTATAATAATTGCCTATTATTGCTTTCTGTATTAGTAAGCAGTTACCTGTGATGCCGTTCCTTCAATATCACTGTAAGGAGGACCATCACCAAGGGCCATTTTTTATTATTATTTGTCTGTACAGGTATGTATGCACACCTTTTCACTGTCGGTTGCCTGCCGGTGAAATATGGGAAGCATCTAACAGCATCTTACGCAGAGATGTATTAGATGTACAAATGGACTACGTCCAGCGGAGTCCACCTCACCCTCCTCTTTCTCTCTCTCTCTCTCTCAATTCATTTGAGTTTGTGGCCCTGTTGCGGCCGATTGATTGCTTTCCCCGGGCATTGATTCAACGTTAATATTCATCCCCGGAGGCGCCAGTGCCTTGGTGACAGTTGCCAAGGTTACTGTAGTTTTCATTTGCTGTCATTTTCATCCTAAAGTGCATCCTTTGTGCATTCCGCCCTGTCCGTCCGTCCTTAGTCCATAATAATGTCATAACCAGAGACAGCAAATGAACAAATTCGTCGCACCTGACACTCTTTTTTTCCCTCCCATTTTATCACATCATTTCCACAAACCAAGATGTTTTATTTTACTCAGTGAACAGCCTCTTTATACGTCCAATAACTCTCTCCCATCCACAGGTAGACTACGGCGCTGTTGCCGTTCATATTTCCCTGTCCTCCCTCTCCTGTATTCCCCTCGGACGCGGACGCTACGGCTGCGCGGTGGCTTCCATCAGCAAGCGGAGAGGCATGTGAGCCGACTCTCAAAGCCACGACCTTCTCAGATAACTCACTGGCCTCTCTGGCTTCATTTCCTCTGTTTGTCCACACGTGCACACACACACACACAGAGACACACACAGTGGGAGGGAGAGAAAGAGAGAGAGAGAGAGAGAGAGAGATGTGTGTGTGGTGTGTGTGTGTGGGGGGGGGGGGATGGGGGGTCCTTTGTTCACGCTCTCAGACATATTGTTTGGGGTCATGTGATGAGAGTGATGATGTGATAACCACAGAAGCAGCGCGACTCCTGATCAGATTACTCTGAATGATGCGCCACTGACGGAGAGCTCATTTCTGCACAGAGGGCTTCAGAGCGTGGTTTAGGATGTACGTGGTTTTTGTTTGGTTGATTTGCCACAATTTTACATTTTTGGTGATTTTGTAGAACACGTAGGCCTACTGTATATTATTATGGTTATGTAGTATATCAGCTAGTGAATGAGCGTTTTTTCTTTTTTTTTTTTAATTAGTTGGCTCAGTTTGATTTGTTCTATGTATTACAATAATATGTATGTATTTCAGAAAATCCAACACACTTTATTGATCTTGGTGTTATGCAAAGTGTTGACACTGTAGCTACAGTCTGATAACCAAATGAAGCTATGCCTTTGTTGAACAACGAATCTGCCTAAGAACATACTGTTAGGCAGATAAGTTGTTCAATCAACAAAGGCATTTTTAGTGCCACACACAAAGGTGTAAAAACACCAGCCTCTAGTCCCTTGTCATTTGTACTGAAATGAGCTTCGTCTTGCAGAAGTCCTTTGCAAACCAGTTAATCCCCTGTTAGTGAGTGTTGGGAGCACAGACAAGAGGCATCAGTTTTTCACACAAACCACAGTAACTGAATATGCGCAAGATCTTGCCAAATGGACGCGTTGCCATCGGAGAGGAATTTATTTTGCGCTTGTTCGCTCCCACGGAAATCAGATGAGAACCATTAAACATAATTGTTGGGGTGTCTCGAGTGATAAAAAATGATGAAATCCGGGGAAATAAAACATCCCATCCTCTGCAGTAATGGCTTCAGATGAATTCAATACTTACAGTCATTTCTAGACAATGAC
>NC_085006.1:20435419-20507919 GCF_963854185.1 Sardina pilchardus
TGAGGTTAATTTACACCTGTGCAATTATTAACCAATTAGAACATTATACTCCAGAGACTAGTGATACGTTGTGGGCAACTAAACAAATCTCAACCTCTATATTCTGCACTGACTATACTATTGAACTATACTTTGTAATGTATACTTAATGTAACGTAATGTATACTGCATAGAATGCCCAAGGCAAGTACTGTAGCTCTCCTCCCAGCCCCACCAGCAGCACCCCTGGAGAGGCCACTGCAGACTAGTCATTATTGGTCAGTCCAAAAGGCCAGGCCATTCATTTAGTCTTATGCTCATAAGCATAAGTGGTGTTTGTTCAGAACTAATTCCGCCTCTGATTCATCTTCTCTACCCCAGTCAGGAGGAGGCTGGAGAGAGCTCTTTACGTTATTGTGACCGCACTCCAGTGTGAGCGAACCTTGCCACCTCCCTGCAAATAGCGAAGGGCTGGTGTGGAGGGAGGACACAGTCACAGAGAGAGTTTCATATCGCTGCTGCTGCTGCAGTCATAGAAACTGTACACAGTACACGAGACTCGGCCCTGGCGACCTGGATAATAATAACACACCTCGCAGGAAGACAGGGGAGCGAGAGGGACAGAGTGGCACAGTTTAAAGACAGTTTTAGCAAAGGTGTGAAAGTGTCCTTAGAAAGTGAGCATATATTCTTGCTTTAAGACAATAGCCCTTGGGTGTACCAGCTGTGACACACTCTAGACTTTAAAATGTGCATAGAAGGCAAACACACACACACACACACACACACACACACACACACACACAGAGAGAGACAGAGAGAGAGAGAGAGAGAGAGAGAGAGAGAGAGAGCAATGCTTTTCGAGGCTCTAATTCATGAATTTACATCTCGTGTGCAGCGAGCATAACGTGTGCAGATGCATACTCCTGCGGTTTCTTTTGTACAGGCGCAACATTAACCTTGAGACTATCCACTTGCCACATATGACAGAACGAGTTTTTAAAGAGTTTTTCATTCTAACAGAGCAACATTTTGTAAACGATTTTAGCTTAAAAGAAACACACGGAACACACACCTGTTGCTCCAAAGTATCGTAGGCCTTTGAATAGATAAGTATAGCCTTGCTGGATTCTTCCTGCAATCAAAGCCCAGCCGTTCTTTGTGCAAGGGATTTGATTAATATCAGTGACTCCTAATTGTGGTGCCAAAATAAAACATAAGAGCTTAGCAGTAAACTCGCCATGAAAGCTGAGGCAGCTACAGTCATTCGACTAACATAGCCTTGGAAATTAAGAGACGGGTAGGGTGAGCAAGGCACAAATTGTCAATGAAGGGAGCTGTGTGTCGTGCAGAATGCAGTATTTGAAAGAGGTGCGGCGATAGGCCTACTCGTTGGGAGTTTCAGAATCCACATGGTTTCCAGCACAGCTGCCTCTGATGAGAAAACTGAACCGACTACTGTGGATTAACTAGCCTAGTGGATAAATCATGCGTGATGTATATAGATCGAATATACATATAGATATAGAATAGATACATTATTCTGCATGGAATCGTCATGCGAATATCAGCCAATATTCTTAGGTCTGCCAAATCATTAACCAAAATGACTGTCGTGCCAAACCGGTGATCCTACAGGTCAGTTCGTCCTGTCGTTCTCATCAACTACATATTTGCTGTCAGGAGCCTATCAGTGCATAAAACACGAATAGATCTCTTGGAGATACTGAACCACAAGAAAGACACAAGGGACAATGATTTCGTAAATTACATATGAGAACTGCAATATGATATGTATAGGTGAAGTTTGAAAGGGTTTTATTTGATAGCATTACACAGGAATGCCAAACAGGTTGAGTCACTGAAAGAGAGTATAGTACTGTAGGCTACAGGTAGCCGATCCAAACGCTCTCAATGAAAAGCCTCAAACCTCCCGTGCTGACGTCTTCATGCACTTTACTAGATTTCAAAGCTCTCGCAGAACGTTATGTCCACTTTGGGCATTCAAACAAACGAATATTACAACGCGTAAATCGTTGACATAATATTATCGCCTACATCAACATCCAATAAAAAAACGACATTTGAGGATGCGCGTTTCTTCATTAAAATCAACAAGAATTAAATCGCACCATCCTTTTGTTGTTGATGGTGGTGACATTCTCAAATGAGTTACATGTGTCAAGTGATCTGTACAGTTCAACTTACCACAGCACTCCCAGTGAAGCGTTGATGTGGCGATGCCAAAGCGCCGCTTCCTAAACCAGATAGCTGACTCTCAACTCCTCGTCCTTCGCCACAGACAGCAATTCGACTCAATAATCGACAACAAAATGTAATTTCAGTCAACTAGACCCAGCTCAAATGCATCTCGTATTTCTGCGAAATCGACAGAGAAAGAAAAACTCCGTGACCTGTGGGTTCTTTTTTAGTCGGAGCAAAACCTTCGTGAGGAGTCCGCGTGAGCGTGCGTGAACGCAAGAAATATTCGGTGCTGAACGAGAAGCTGAGGCACGGGGAGAGAGGAGAGGCGCCTCCCCCTGAGCAGCGTTGAGCGGTTCAACTGCCTGGCTGAGGGATGCAACAAATGCTCTGTCAATGAAGAGTGCTGGAATCACGACGCGATGGAAAGACTCAAAAGGTTTGGATTACATACCATTCATTCCGTAAAACCCCCTCCACACACACAGCTCCACACTAAATCTCTCGTTATTTGTGACAAAATTAGAAACCTATCAACCTGTGATTTCCCTCTTACGGCCAATACAGAGGAAATACCAGAAGACACAGATCATCTTGAAGATATAGGACAAATCTAAAAGCCCAGGCTTACACAAAGGTGTTAAGAGTCATATAGGTCTACAGTTGATGGTGACCTGTGGTAGTCTAGAATATTTAATTGATGGTGATATAAAAGACTTTAAAACAAAGGAGAATACTGTGGTTACAAGCAACCTCTTGATCCATAACCAGATCATACAGATACTAACAGTAACAGCAGATCAGAGGTCCCTGTGTGCTGGGTACCCAGACTCTGAGATGGCACATCCGGATGATGCTGTGAGTCCGAATGATGCTCGGTCCAAACAGAGTAAAACAACACTGTTTATCACATGCCCCTTCTCCTGAGAGTAACCACTCAACTTTCCACTGAAAAACAGATACACCCTTGTTGGTCCCCTTCACACACACACACACACACACACACACACACACAATAAAGAAAGAGAGAAAGAAACAGAGGAGGTCAGGAGCAAACTTGATAGCCCTCTCCCTCCTGAGCGCAGAAGGGAACCCGAGGATGTTTTTGACCACTTCTGCAAAGGGACCGAACCCAGGGGATGGCTCCCTCTACTCACATTACTACTCTCTATAGTGCCTTAGAGTGCAGGGGAGAGAGAGGGAGAGAGAGAGAGAGAGAGTGATAGAGTGAGATGGAGAGAGAGAAAGAGGGAGAGAGAGCGAGATGGAGAGAGAGAAAGAGGGAGAGAGAGGGAGATATATATATAGAGAGAGTGATAGAGTGAGATGGAGAGAGAGAAAGAGGGAGATAGAGAGAGAGAATAGCAAGGACAAACAAAAAGACTGTTCAGAAAAAATCAGAATCAAATCACAAAAAAAAAAATATGAAAATGATTTGCTGTATCCGTTCACTTCTCTCTACGTCTATTTCCCTCCGTGTGGGTATGCGCTCTGTGCACAGCACTCCATCCCATCTCTACACTAAACCAGAGACACTTATAAACCCTACACGTCCCACTTACTGTACTGTGGCAGGCCCAGCGCACCCAGGGTGGCCCACCCAAGAGGCTTACTGTAGTGTCAATGCGTTTGTGAACAGGAGGTTCAACAACAGTAAGACGAAACTGAATTGAACACAAATCCCTTGATCCCATAAAGAAAATGACAAAGATGCTTTAAATCATATCCTGCATGTTACTGTAACTGCTCAGCTGTTCCCAGTTGGTAAGAACCTTCTCCATGCATACGCTGGCAGTATATGATGCTCAATAATCACTGGTGGATCTTCCTCAGTCTTATCAGTAGCCTATATTGTAGGATGTGTTGTCCCTATCTGGACATAGAGATGTGTTAAAAAAACAACACAAATTGTGTTATTTTCAACACGTTGTGTAACAACTAAAATAAGGAACAACACAAACTGTGTTGTCCCTATCTGGATACAGAGATGTGTTGTTTTAAGAGTGTGGGGATGCTGCAGGCCGATCGGTTTGCTTCTTAGCTGTATGGCTGAGATATTGAGATGTGTTCATCATGTTCCTAAAAATACACCAGCTGTGAACATTTTAACAGGAAAACACACACACACACACACACACACACACACACACACACACACACACGCACACACACACACACTCAGTCAGACAAGAGAGCAGTCAGACAGACACAGGTCACGTAGGTGCGTGAAGTTACACAAATGGGACTGTAAAAATAGACATGACAAGACAATTGTCCTTAGGGAAAAATCTGCAATCTAATCTGATGACCGAAGCTGTGTAATGGAAAAGCCAGCGCTGTATGTGGCGAGGTCGCAGATGACCCCAAGTTAAGGATGTCCAAAGTGCAATGACCTTCTCCAGTGGCACAGTGTGTGACGTGGGCACAAGAGATTTGAGGCTATTCCTCTTGACAGTCCGTGCTCTGTGTAATCTAATTTTATTTAATATGAGGTAAATAACTGACCTTTTTCCTTACCTGTCAATTCAACTTAAATCAATTCGCTTACAAAATATCCGAATAACTGAGTACAGGTTTGGTAAAAAAAACATCTACCTAAAATGCCAACACTTTCCTAACTGAGGGGTCTCGTCCAACCCAGCTGGAAATGCCAGCCAGGTGTACATAACCTGCAAAATCATGGGGTTGTTCTGCGAGTTCGGCAGGAGCGTGCAACCTTTTGCAAAATCCTCAGATGTAGGAAAACGCTATTTGTGGTTTTCATCAGGTCCTTTTCCACAGGTGTATAAAATCAAGCATCTAGATTATGAATGCAGACTGCATGGAGCTTGATTAATACACCTGTGGAAAGGGAGCTGATGAAACCCATGAATACGATATACTGTAGCTAACGCTAACGGAGAGACGCTGGGAAACCTGTGGATGGCTCATGGAATGGTGCTGGTCTTTAAAGTACATCTCTCTCAGGCCCCCCTCGCAAAGCAGAGTCAGCATTGATGGGATAAATCTTTCAGCCCGCACAATCCACGGTCGGAGAAAAAAATAATAATTTGGCCAACACTTTACTTGAGGGTATCCACAAAAGAGTGACATGACACTGTTATGAACACATGAACCCTAACCCTAACCCTAACCCTAACGTGTCATGACAAAAAACAAATAACACTTAATGACAGAAACGTTATGTCATAAACATTTATGACTTGTTTATAATGTTTATGACACGTTCATGACAGTGTCATGTCACTCTTATGTATACTGTAGGCTAGATACCTTCAAGTAAAGTGAAACTGAACATGTACATCAAAAGTTGTTGGAGGGGGATGGAGTGGACGAAATGGTGGAGGTCATTTGTAGGGATGCTGTGGTCTTGTCTTCTGCCCTGACCAGTGTGGTTGGAGGATAACAAGCTCAATCGCATGGAGAGAGAATGTGAAGAAGAATGGGGGGAACATGAAGAATGGAGAGTAAAAGAGGAGAAAAAGACGAGAAGAGAGCACACCTGACCTGGCATTCAGCCAGCGCTCTGAAGTAGTGAAACGGGGCGAGGAGAAGAGAGAGAGAAAGACAGAGAGAGAGAGAGAGAGAGAGAAAGGGGGAGAAAGGCAAATACTCCTTGTACGACATCTTTATTCCATGTCACCACTTGCCCGCATAGTCTGGGGCTGAATTCCAAGTGAGTAATGTGCCCGTGATAAAAGCCCCATGGAGTACAAACCCATGCATATTTATAACAGTGGGAGCACAGGCCACGCTCTTTTAATATACAGCAGCACTGAAGAATACAATGAAATATGGCACAGTGAGTGAGTGAGGGAATGAGATACCGAGAGAGGGAGAGAGAGAGAGAGAGAGAGAGAGAGAGAGAGAGAGAGAGAGAGAGAGGGAGAGAGAGACAAAGAGAATGACAAGAAGAGGAGCGAGTGACACAGAGAATAGAGAGAGAGAGAATAACCAGGAGAGAGAAAGGTAGGATGGGAGAGTGAAGGAGAGAAAAAAGAGAGAGCGAGAGAAAGAGAAAAAGAGTGAGCGAGAGAGAGAGAGAGAGAGAAAGTGAGGGTAGGGGATGAGATTGGAATGAGAGTGAAATGTCAGATGAGTCAGAGTGAGTCCTGTGGGACAGTGCAGTTTAATATGCTTCCCTTCCCACAGTGGGGATGGATGGGGAGCCACAGCATCTACAATGACCCTGACAAACCAGGCAGCCAGCATGGGCACAACACATCTGACAACAGCCACAGTCCCTCAGAGAGAGAGAGAGAGAGAGAGAGAGAGAGAGAGAGAGGGAGAGAGAGAGAAGAGGGGTACACACTAGAGAGAAAAATAGAAACAGAGAGGACTAAGAAGATAGTAGGAGAGATGAGAACCAGAGAAGAAAGGATACAGAGAGGATAGTGAGGGAGAGAGACAGACAGGAGAAGAGAGAAGAAAAAAAGAGAAGAGGGGTTGGGCGCTAATGACATATGAGAATGTTTTTTATTGTTAGCCATCTTCCAAGCCCTGGCTTTACCAGAGGTCACTTTGTGTGGGTCACAGCAGGCTGCGTGTCTCTCGATCTCTTAATTCCCGTCTCCTCCAAACCTGTTGCTGGTGCCTGTCAACTCTTCCCGAGCCAAATTCCTGGCCCGTGAACGGCCAAACACTCCATCACCCACGGACGCACAAAGATGACTATCTGGATCGTGGGGGGGAAGGGCTCTAATTAAATACGGTGGCTGGAATGTCGGACGTGGCGGCTAACCCATTCCGGGGTGCCGGGCCGAGAGCTGGAATAGAACTCACGGCAGAGTTCCAGACCTGCTGGCGTGCGGCGCTCTGTTATCCTGACCCTCCCGAGACTGTGAGAATCACTTGGCCCTGTGCCTCCCCCAAACACCACTCACACACACGCGCGCACACACACACACACAAACTCACATACACACATACACACATACACACACACACACACACACACACACACATTCACAAACATAGATGCACACATATACACACACACACACACACACACACACATACAAACACATATGCACACACACATACTGTATATACACACACACACACACACACACTCAGAGTCAGGAGAAGCTCTCTGAACTGCCCAAGTCTCCTAGGATACCAGCCTTCAGCATGGAGTCCAATATCAATGAGAGGGTCAATGATTTGTGAGAACCTGGAAGAAGACGCTATAGCGACAAATTGTGCACTCTGAGTGCCAGGTGACTCCACTTTTGTTTAAAATAGATAATGACTCATATTAACGTGACTAACGGCCTAGCTCCTGGTCAGATGCCATGGACGAGGGCACCTTCCAGACAGGACAGAGGATTGGGTTGAGTCCAGGGAGACTGGTGTCCAGACCAGAGGGTGTGCACAATAAGCTGGAGGACAACTGAATATGTGCTGGACAGGGCGTAAGTGAGTTAGCTGAGGGAGCTGGCGTCGCCAACGCTGGCCCTGGCATCAGAGGCCAGTTAATTGCCCTGGACTAGGAGTAGCTAGTGACCGCAGCGCGTCGCCTCTTTACTGGGATGACAAAGCGCTGAGGCATTTGGCACCACCAGCACCTCCACCAGCACCACCACCACCGCGGCTCGCCAGCGACCAGCAGCAGCTGAGGTCAGCCCAGGTCCGGTCCTCACCTGGCCCAGGTGTGCGCTCCACGGACCTGGGGCCGAAGCATAGCCAAGGTCAATACATTTGTCTGGTCACTGCCGCACTGCTCTTTGGGTATCTCACCGTCAGCCAAAAAGGATTAACAGAGACAAATATGTGGCCGTACAGTCCATGTTGACAGTGGCCGTAAATATATAAAATAGCATCAGTTCACCACTGCTTGCTGTCCTTTCTGTATTGTTATGGCTGCATTGTTATTGTTTTCAGGGAGCACGGCTGCTTTTTTATTGCCTTGATGGGCAGGCGGTAAGTACTTTGTGGTCTGCTAGCGGTGGGTGGGAGATGGCTAAGGTTTCTGAGCCGTCACGGGTGAAAAAAGATATCTGACGCACAATCAGCGTTCCCCACAGTCTTTCCACACCTCGACCATCGCGAACAATACGTGAAAGCTGACCCCAGCGCAGTGAATGGGGATGGCAGGTTCCATTTAGGGCTCGTGTCTAAATAAAGCTGTGCCACACAATCCTTTATGGTGTGTGTGTGTGTGTGTGTGTGTGAGAGAGAGAGAGTGTATTTGTATGTGTGTGTATGTGTAAATGTTGTGTGTGTGTGTGTGTGTGTGTGTGTGTGTGCTTGTGTTGTGAGTGATTGTGTGTGTGTGTGTGTGTGTGTGTGTGTGTGTATGTGTGTGTGTGTGTGTGTGTGTGTGTGTGTGCTTGTGTTGTGAGTGATTGTGTGTGTGTGTGTGTGTGTGTGTGTGTGTATGTGTGTGTGTGTGTGTGTGTGTGTGTGTGTGTGTGTGTGTGTGTGTGCTTGTATTGTGAGTGATTGTGTGTGTGTGTGTGTGTGTGTGTGTATGTGTGTATGTGTGTGTGTGCTTGTGTTGTGAGTGATTGTGTGTGTGTGTGTGTGTGTGTGTGTGTGTGTGTGTGTGTGTGTGTGTGTGTGTGTGCTCTTGCGTCGTGAGTGCGGGTGGGTGGTTTCATGTCCCCCCGCTGTGACAGCAGTAGAAGGGACCCCCTCAGTGCTCAGTGTTTGCTGGGCTAACATGCAGCGGGAGGCTGGCCACCGTGTTGGGGCCCAGCTCCATGTCCATCATGTAAGTTAGAGCCTCCAAACAGAGTCAATCAGTGACAACAACAACAACAATAACAACAACATAAGTCATGTGCACAGACAGACTGGATGGCGGTGCATTTCTTTGTGTGAAAAAAAAAAGACAGCAACAGTCACTCCAAACACACGCCATACACCGTCAGTCAGCACTACGGGCGGCTGAAATTGTTAGCGTTGATGATTGATGACCTTCCGCACATCATTCATGGTCATTGCCTCTTTTTTTTTTTTGTATTCTCGAGACACAGCGCAGACTGTACAACATCGATTACGAAAGCCTCCGTAATTATTCTTGCAGGCTGCAAAGACAGATGATGAGCAGAAGGGCCACAATTAACCACAGCTAATGGAAAGCCCCAGACATGTGATTGTCAAGGGGAAGAACATGTCAATAGCAGAGCCAAGGACACGGGCTCATTCATTTCACAGGCTGGAGCATGGCTTGTGTGGTGCAGGTCTAACACCTGCTGCAAATAGTAATGGGTGAAAATGTCTATTAAATCACTCCATATGAGAAGCTCATCATATTGGCTCTGATTATGTTATGAAAGCAGCATGGTCTTGAATATTACTTTTCTGGCCTCTTATGATGTTGTTGCTGTGTGTTCACTTAGCCGGGGAGATTAATGTAATGGCAGCGGATTTTAAATCCTTTTTTATTATTATTATTTTTGATGAATGAAGAATTGGAAAGGAGTAAAATGTTTATTTTATTTTATTTGATCAGTGCCTAAATGGCTGAAAGAGCCTTTTTAGAGTGTGAACTGCTGGCACTTTGGGCACAAACAGAGCAGCATGTCTGTGTAGTGACACAGAGAATTGATCCGCTTGCTCTTCACAATAAGGCAGGGACTCCCAGAGAGGCTACATGCAGGGAGACGCAGAGAGGAGGAGGGAGGGAGAGAGGGAAGGAGGGAGGGAGAGAGGGAGGGAGAGGAAGAAAAAAAGAAGCTGAGAGAGGAAGAGGGAAGAGAGAAAGAGGCAAGAAGGAAGAGACAGAGAGAGAGGGAAGGAGGGAGGGAGAGAGAGAAGAGAGATGCTGTAAGAGAGGGAAGGAGGGAGAGGCAGTGAGAGGGAAGGAGGAAGGAGCGAGGGAGAGAGAGAGGGGAAGGGAAGGAGGGAGGGTGCGTGGTGGTGGTGGGAGAAAGAGAGAGAGAGAGGGTGCGTGGTGGTGGTGGGAGAAAGAGAGAGAGAGAGGGAGCGTGGTGGTGGTGATGGTGGGAGAGAGAGAGGAAGAGAGAGAGAGGGGGGAGGGAGCGTGGTGGTGATGGTGGGAGAGAGAGAGGAAGAGAGAGAGAGGGGGGAGGGAGCGTGGTGGTGATGGTGGGAGAGAGGGAGGTGGTGGGGGCGGTGCAGCCTTCAATTTGAGCGCTCCTCTGGTTAGTCACGACTCTCACAGATGAGCATGAGCAACAGGGCAAGAGCAGACGAGTGCATGTGCACGTGAGTGTGTGTGTGTGTGTGTGTGTGTGTGTGTGTGTGTGTGTGTGTGTGTGTGTGTGTGTGTGAGATAGAGAGAAATAGAGTGTGCAGCCTCTGTGTTTGTGTGTACAGTATGTGTGCTCATCTGTGTATTTGTGTTTGTTTGTGTGTGTGTGTGTGTGTGTGTGTGTGTGTGTGTGTGACACACTGGTGTGTGTGTATTACATGGCATGCATGCCACCCTCAACACACACACACACACACACACACACACACACACACACACACACACACACACACACACACACACACTGTATCTCCTTCTCTCCGTCCTCTCATTGACCGCCAGTACCTTTTTCAGACTCAAGCTCTAGAATGCCACAGAGCAGGTTGCCTAGGGAACTCTGTGTGTTGACAATGGAGAGGCAAGTTCACCTCCATGTTAATCACTGCCTCGTGATAAAGGACCTGAA
Organism: Sardina pilchardus; assembly: GCF_963854185.1. Lineage (NCBI taxonomy): Eukaryota > Metazoa > Chordata > Actinopteri > Clupeiformes > Clupeidae > Sardina > Sardina pilchardus. The sequence continues at coordinate 20,446,228 of NC_085006.1, forward strand.
AGGAGAGACAGAGAGAGAGAGCGAGGAAAGAGGGACAAAGAGAGAGAGAGAAACAGAGAGAAGAGAAGAGAGAGAGAGGGGATTGGAGAACTACGGGAGCAGGTCGGCTTAAGGCAGTGGACAGACAGACCGGCGGAGGATACAGTCTAGAGAAGCTGGAGAGAGGCCAGAGCCTGTGCCCGTTTATTCAGCCAAGTGGAAGGAATCGCGCCCTCCCCCATTACACGCACACACACACACACACACACACACACACACACACACAAACACACACAGACAGACACACACACACACACACACACACACACACACACGCACACACGCACACACACAGACAGACACACACACACACACACACACACATGCACACACAGACAGACACACACACACACACACACACACACACACGCACACACACACACACACACACACACACACACACACACAAACACAAACAGTGCATTGCCTAGCGTTGCAACATGGGCGGGCAAAAGAAAAGACACAGTGCTGTTGAAAGCAGAGGAATAAAAATCCAGGCGCAGCTACGAGCGTCGGCACTCTGTGAAGCCCTGTGTCCACAGTGTTTCTCATTTACACTGCTGCCAAGGCTGAAGCAGTGTGTTTAAAGGTTAATCCCTTCATGCTTGGACACAGTACACAAACGAGCTGGTCACACTAATTAGGAACCATAAGCGACGATTCACAAATTTCCCGCTAGCAGGATCAGCCAATCCACACAGACAACATCATTTGTGACCATCCATAACGTGGCTCCTAATTGGCTTGTTTATGATAATGTAGCCGGAAGTGAGCGGAAGCCATATTTAAAGATGGCCGCAGCCCACTGAGTATATTTTTTGGCTGGATTAACACTCGCCACAGGGGTGACTGGGCGTAGTACAGTACAGTACATCCACTCTGTCTCCTGTTCTAATAACCTCATTATTTCAACAGTCAACTGCCTTGTTAGGATTCCTGAAATTATTGTAAATTAATGAGCATTGTACAGTCTGCTCAATTAAGGGCTTAATTAGAGCAGACGATGTAGAGAGATACTTGTAGAGAGAAGTGTTCTCTTTTAGTTGATGTTTGAATTGAGCTCCACCCACTCAAATAACCAAACAAATATGTATGACATTACCCTATAAGAAGAGTTGTGAGTAATGTTGTTCAGAATGAGCCCAGCAGCAAGCAGCAGTCATCCCCATCCCTGGGAATTGTGTTGTACAGTTGTGGCAAGCAAACAAGAATCTAAATTTCAATTTGACAGAAGCGGTCTATGAGAGATTGATCTGCCAAGTCAATGAACAGCTACAGTAGGAAACAGAGAAAAAAGGCACAAGCAGGGAGTGAGTGAAATGGGTAGAGATGGGTAGCAAAAGAAGAAATGTCAGGGGGTTGCACTGTGGCGCAAAAGGCTACAGCTTGCCACATACGGGTCCGAGTGCCCACGGGGACCCACGTTCGAGTCTGGCCTGGGGTAATTTCCCGATCCCACCCCATCTCTCTCTTCCACTTACTTCCTGTCTCATCCTTCACTGTCCTATGCAAAAAAAGCCCAACAAATATACTTAAAAAAAAGAAAGAAGACAGAAGAAAAAAAAGAAGAGACACATGGAACAAGAACAGAACAGAAAGATAGGCAGAAAGCTGTGGTATAGAGCAGGGGTTCCCAACCCTTTATGGCAGGTAACCCAAACACGCTGGCAACCCCAATCATTCACATGTCGCAAGAGATAACGGAACTCGTCTCTGCTGTAATGTCCAGATGCCATTTTGACCTTCCTTGTGTGTTCCTACGTACCTGGTTGTTTTGCTGCTTTGTTTTGAACATTGATCAAGCATAATTCCACCAATCAAACATGTCATGCGAGCTTTTCAAGTTTATTTTGTACTTAGCTAGATTATAATGAAGGATCCGTCACTTTTTTAAAAATGTAATTTGTGTATATTTGTATGTCATGTACTGGTCAATTGTGAGAGATCCAGAATCTCAGCCGACCCCATTTTAATTTCAGGTGACCCTTCATGCGGTTCCGACGGACGGACACCCAGGAAACGATGGTATAGAGAAATGTACAGTATATATGGAATGATTTGAGATGTGGAAAGAGACAGACAGAGAGATGTGTTAGGAGAGAGACTGTCGGCAGGAGGGCACCTTGCCTTACCCTCTGAGGGTGAGCTGGGTTTAGTCCTGACAGCTGAAGCCAGACAGCATGAGAGCTGGAAGATCATCCTCCCACGCAAACACGCACACACACACACATACACACACACTGCTGACATCACTAACATCTGCTCTGGCCGCTATCTCTGCTGCTCCAGCCAGCCTGATAGCACACACTGAACTCAGCTCACACACACACACTAAAGATGTCTAGCCAAAAAATAGCAAATTGCCATGTCTTTTCACACGGCTGCAGACACATCAAATGTGGAGCTGTTTCCTCTGCACTGCCTGAAAGGCAATCGGAGCACTTTAGGGGGGCTGTAGTGAAATGTGGAAGTGCCAGTCATGGGTTTCATCTGGAAAGACTTCAGTCAAACCACTGCTCTGTCTGCACGCTACCTCCATCTCAACTCAACTGAAGTCAGCAACACAGGTTAAACAATATATAATTTTTATATTAAATAAAAATCATTATTTTAATTATTGATATCTTATATAGTTATTGACATTGTCATTAATACCATTATGCTTAAAGGTATACTATGCAGGATTGGCGATTTCATCGCCGGTTTCGCTTTCACTTTTCATTTTCGCTCGTTTTATGCTTGTATATTTCTCTGCAGAGCTTCCCCTACAGCTTTAGCGTGTATATTTGACAAAACTCCTCAATCGGTCAGTCTGCCCTGCCTTTTCATGAGACTTTACATGACACTCCCTGGATCAGAGCATGGGTGCGTGCCCGGTGTCTCCTGAAGTTGCAAGTGTGGTTTTACCGCTACAGACCACTAGAGCGGCCAAAAAAAACACAGTTCGACCGGTAATGACCCATTTAATCATATATAACAGTATGGAACGAATTGATTAACTGAAAAACGTTGCATAGTATACCTTTAATGTAGGCTTTTCTAAAAAAAATTGAAGATAAATAAATAAATAAATAAGACACTTTACGGTAACTGCGAATTTTAACCATTGTAATGTTCATATTCTGTAAAATGCTTTGATCAAAAGCGTCTGTAAAATGCTACAACATTATCTCACTGGACTGCAGGCTTGATGGTGCCACTGTGAACAGCAGCAGACAGGCCCCCTTTTTCTACTCTCAGGGTGGAAGAATGGCACTGATGTGGGCACTGATTGAATGGCTGAACCAGGATGGCACCTACAGGCCCCCAGGTGCTTCTCACCTTGATGGGACGATCGCTCCCTGACCAAGTCTCAAGTGACCCCCCCCCCCCCCCCCCCCCCTCCATCAGCCTCTCCTCAGCCCCCCAAGCCCTGACTGACAGACAGGTGAGACATTGTCTTGTGTTGTGTGTGTGTGTGTGTGTGTGTGTGTGGACACTTCAAGCATCGCCACGGAGACACGCGGTTCAGCCTCCATCTCTGCTGCCATGGCTACGGCGGCGGAGCAGGACTCGTGCGGGTGTGTGTGTGTGTGGGGGGGGGGGGGGGGGGTTAGCCGAGAGATCTCAGTGGGGGCCTGGAGGGCAGACAGAGGGTACGCACGCAACACGACTGCCAATGAGGGGGGAGCGTCGGACGCCACTGACACACACACACACACCTCAGCTGAGGTTCAACCTGAGTCTGCAGGTTGGTGTGTGTGCGTGTGTGTGTGCATGTAGGGGGGGGGCTACTAGGTGATGACGTTTTTACAAGCAAGGACTTCCAGCAAAATCGCTCACAAATTGAGAGGAAAATGACACAAGCATATGGCAACAAAGTGGAGAGTAGAGGATGCAACAGATTGATTTAAAAAAAAAAAACAACATTTAAAGGGATAATCCGGAGTGAAATGCACTTTAGATCAAATTTTTCGGACTATTGGGAGTACATACGTTGAGTTGACACCAAAATCATGTCATTCGGATGTATTTTGAGAAAGTTCGAGTTCACCGTTTTTAGCGGCAGCTGCGCAACGTTTCAACAACACTTTACTAACATTTCCGGAAAGGTACTGACTCGATTAAATTCATTCTGGACTCTCTATCCGACCACATAAAGACGTGAGGATACTTCGGTTTGGCTTTAGGGACCCTCTACTCACTACCACGTAAGTGTAGCGTTGTTTGGAACAGTAGAAGAGGTATAAAAATAGCGTTTTGTAGTGGCGAAAGGACCTGCCCCGGTCACTTCCAGGCTAACGAGTTTTGGCTAAAAACGGTGAACTCGAACTTTCTCAAAATACATCCGAATGACATGATTTTGGTGTCAACTCAACGTATGTACTCCCAATAGTCCGAAAAATTGATCTAAAGTGCATTTCACTCCGGATTATCCCTTTAAGCAAAGCCTGGAGAGGAGAGATGGTGAAGATCATTTAGCTGATTCCTACACGTGTTTAACAAGAAGAGAGTAGGCTATGCACAAATGAACTTTTGACTCTTTTTGACATGGACACATGCACACACAGGCATCTTCATGATGTGTGTGGATGAAAGTGAGAGAGTGGCTGAGCCCTGTGTGTGTGTGTGTGTGTGTGTGTGAGTGTGTGAGAGAGCGGAGCTGAGCTGGCAGCACTGGTGCAGCACGTGACTGTCGATAAGCTCGTCACAGCCACCGGTCCTCCTGCGCCCGGGTGGCACTGGCATTAGTCACCGCTCGCTCGCTCGCTCGCCCACGCCGGCCCGCCAGGCCTTCTGCTCGACTGGAGGACGCTCGAGACGCACGGACAGGAGATGGGGGGGTAAGAGAGAGATGGAGGGAGGAAGGCAGTAAGAGAGAGAGACAGAAGGGGTTGAAAGAGGCAGGAATGATAGAGATAGACAGAGAGACAGACAGACAGGAAATGGGGGATAAAAGAGAGGTGGAGGCAGTAAGAACGACAGATAAAGAGAGAGACAGAAGGGGTTGAAAGAGGCAAGAATGATAGAGCGATAGACAGAGAGACAGACAGACAGGAGATGGAGGGGTTAAGAGAGATGGAGGGAGGAAGGCAGTAGTGGCCTGTGCAGACTACACGATTTCAGCCCGATTTTGCCACGATTGTGTCGTGGCCGACAAATTTCCATTGTCGGGTCCGAATATTCAAAGTCGGGAACGACGTTCGAAGGAGGAAGCGTCTTGTAATCTGACATGTTCAACGACCCGCGATTTATTGTCTGCGACATTCTAAGACGTTACGACCAAAAGTCTAGCATGTTTGATTTTTTGGGGAATCTCCTACGACTCCCGTGTTGACACTGATACTGTGACGACACACGACGAGAAGGCTACGATAAATGAGCTTGTAATGTGGCCACTCTTGCGGCCACGACACTGCATGATTTTGATCGCCTAGTCTGACATGGTCAATCGTAAAAGATAATCGTGAAAGACAAAAAAGTTGTGTAGTCCGTACAGGCCATAAGAGAGAGAGACAAAAGGGGTTGGAAGAGGCAGGAATGATAGAGGGATAAAGACAGAGAGATGGACAGACAGGCAGGGTAGGGAGGGGTTGAGTTGAAGGTTGGGAGAGATAATGAAAGGGTACAGAAAAGGTAAGAGAGGTGGAGAGATGAGGGGAGTGAGAATGAGAGAGAGAAAGAGAGAGAGAGAGACAAAAGTGTCCGAAAGAGCTGGGGATGATAGAGGGATAGAGATAGAGAGAAAGGAGGATGGACAGACACAATCTCGCCACTTAATGGCTGTACACTCCTTCCGGAATTAAAAAGTCTTGACACTAATTGGCTTGTACAAAATGACTTTATGTACTCTTCAATAAATGTTTGATACTCTACAGACACTAAGTTCATTTAATGTGACCGCACTATATACAACGCACATTTAATACACACTTGTTTCAAACACAAGACACAATACATAATCCCAATACATCCTTACACCGCCTGTCTCCAGATGGACACTGGCCATATCATATTCTACTGGGACTGGGCTACTCAGTGGCCCAAAACTGGCCTCAAGGCCCTGAACAGCTGATCTGAGACCTGCACAAAAGGCTTTTCTTTTCTTTTTTTTTGTAATTAATCAGACGAAAAGAAGAGAAAGTCTTTCGCCATGCCTCTCCCACCATATCTACCGTCTCTGATCTCTGAACAGTGGGGGTGGGGGCACTGCGGTGAAGGGCCTCAGGCCTTGTTGATGTAGCCCTCCTTGATGAGGAAGTCGTAGATCTTGCGCGTCTTGTTGACGTCGATCTTGATGAGCGCGCGGGCCTGGGCCAGACGCAGGCCGCCCTGCCGCCGGCACTCGTTCAGCAGCGCCTGCTTGTACTCCAGGTAGGCACCGGGCACCAGACGCACCACCTGGCACAGCTGTAAGGGGTGTGTGTGTGTGTGTGTGTGTGTGTGTGTGTGTGTGTGGGGGGGGGGGTGTAGAGAGAGAGACAGAGGGGCAGAGTTAAGCTTTTATACAGAGTTGTTCTTAGGGTAACATCACAAGATTAAAGACAGCAGAGCCCTCTGGGTTTTGTTTGTAAGTGAGTGTGCAAACCCATTAGCTGGCCTGCTGTTTGTTTTGTGTGTGTGTGTGTGTGTGTGTGTGTGTGTGTGTGTGTGTGTGTGTGTGTGTGTGTGTGTGTGTGTGTGTGTGTGTGTGTGTGTGTGTGTGTGTGTGTGTGTGTGTGTGTGTGTGTGTCAATGCCACCAACAAATGCACACAGGGCCTGCGAATATGGGTAATCTTCTGAGCAGATGTCTGTGTGTGTGTGTGTGTGTGTGTGTGTGTGTGTGTGTGTGTGTGTGTGTGTGTGTGTGCCATACCTCTTTCTCTCTCTCGTTGAGTTTCTCGGTCCCTGGGAGGCCAGTGAGGTTGAGGGGAGGGGCACTTCTACGGCCTGTTCCTGATAAAGAGGAGCACACCAACGCTACCATCAGACACACTTACACACACCAACGCTACCATCAGACACACTTACACACACCAACGCTACCATCAGACACACTTACACACACCAACGCTACCATCAGACACACTTACACACACCAACGCTACCATCAGACACACTTACACACACCAACGCTACCATCAGACACACTTACACACACCAACGCTACCATCAGACACACTTACACACACCAACGCTACCATCAGACACACTTACACACACCAACGCTACCATCAGACAGACTTACAAACACCAACGCTACCATCCCACAATCACACACACCAATGCTACCATCAGACACACTTACACACACCAACGCTACCATCAGACAGACTTACAAACACCAACGCTACCATCACACACACCAATGCTACCATCAGACACACTTACACACACCAACGCTACGCTACCATCCTACAATCACACACACCAACGCAACCATCAGACACACTCTGACACCCTGGCATACTGACACGAGCATCACTCATCACTTCTACTTTAGCACTAATGTTGACCAGCAAACAGAACCGAGATGGTCATTTCTGACCATTCACATGGCTGACATGTAAATTTAATACATTTCATAAATAATTCTATAAATAAATAAAGAATCTAATAATACATTTAAAATGTTCGATGTCTCCCTCTGACATGGAGACACCTGCTTGCTAAAAATGATCCAGACATTCACAGACTCAGGGACCTAAGCTAGTGAGACATGCGCAAGACAGAGACTGAGTGATCACTAATACATAGAGACAGGAAAACACAGCACAACCAGCTGCCCTACTTGGGCACTGGAAGTAAAGAACTAGACACAAAGACACTATGGCCCCTTCTCAACCTCTTTCCTCTCTCCTCAGTCCTCTGGCTCGTTCCCACTGATCTATAAAGAGCACTGGATAGACTATCCCATTGTTGCCTATCCCATCATTCTTTATCTAGATCAGTGGGAACGAGCCGGAGGACAGAGGAAGTAATGAAGGAAGGCAGGATAAATAAAATGACGAATGAGAAGAGCCCAATGTGTGCACGATGAACACAAACGTTTGTCTGGTTGTAAATTTAGGCCGGTGGTCACGACCAGCAGGCCAGTGTTGTTCTTGTAGAGGGCAGTGGTTCTAAAAGTGGGGTCCGGGGACCCCTTGGGGTCCGTGACGCATAGCCAAGGGGTCCGCGAAATAATTTGCTTGAAATTATAAAGTTAACATTTTAAAAAGATGATGCTCTTTTCACCCATAAAACAAGCAAATTGTGTCTATTTGGTCCTACTTGGACCTAACTTGGGATAGTGGACCCGGCCACAACTTCAGAGAATACGAATGGTTAACTGTTACGGTTACAAGGGGGTCCTCGGAAAATGTTATCCCCTAAAAGGGGTCCTTAGAACCAAAAACATTGAGAACCCCTGTTGTAGAGGGTGGCCGTTTCCCAGAGAAGAGGAGCGTGTGTTCAGCTGATGGACGAGAGATTGCTGCATACCTGTTGTGACGATGGGGGTCACCACGGGGCTGATGCCAGCATCTCTGCACAAACAAAGGGAAAGCTTCATTCTAGAGCATATTGAACAATATATTACTCTGGATAAAGTATTGTACAAATAACATTACAATGCAATATACCCGTCATTTCCAAAACTATTAGCCGCAGCTTATACACTGATCTTGCTAAATGTCTTCAGCTATATGTGATTAACACACAGGGGCAGGTGATATGGTATTAATATGGTTTTGTTTTTTAAATTGCATAAAACACTGTCACGCGGCTTATACACAATGTAGCTAATACAAAAGAAAATTACTGTAAATGGAAAATAGAAATAAAAGGACAGAAGTATAGACATGAGAACAGATTGAAAGCTTAAAAGGGGGCAAGAAGACCACTGAATAAAACTCCAAAGCATTTGTCCTGGAGGTAAACCCAGAGATGGAGAGGGCACTAATATCTTAACAGCAATTGATTTGACATTCATTCAGCAGAGGCTGCAGAGACTCTGCCACCTTTTAGTTTTAAATCCTGACTGCGGGACACGGAGGAGAGATATTTGTGGTCAGACCTACGAGGCCTCGGAGCTGAGTGGGGGCTGACCGTTGAGCCTCGGAAGCAATTAGCAAGGTCTAAATGACCAGGGAGGGAGAGGGAACGGGAACAAACTTTAGTCTAATTTAAGTGGAGTATCAGTGACAAGAACGTTTCAGCCTGGAAATCTACTCTGCTTGTCGAGTGTGTGTAAGTGTGTGTGTGTTTGTGTGAAGTGTTTGATGGAGCAATAGAGCGCAAAAGAGACAGAAAAGGAGACACTGTATCAGTGTATGTGTGTGTGTGTGTGTGTGTGTTCTTGTGTCTGTGTCAGTTTGTCTGGTTGTGAATGACTGCACTTCTGCAGACTTTGTGGAGTGTCTTTTATGCTGAATAATTGCACCGAATGTGTTGGAGAGCTCCCAAACCCTGAGCCTGGCAAATAAATAATTCTAGAGTATGCAGAAAAGAAGAGGAGAAGACAGCTTTTGTGAAGACTAGGGGTGAGATGGGGATAGTTTGCCAGATCGTTCTTCTGCCTGCTTTGCCTGACACAGTGATTGCAGCAAGAGACACATTCTCATTTCTCGCCTGACTATCTCGAGTGTGCTTAGTGATTAAATCTTGACATTTCCTTGATCCGAGGACAGAAAAAAATACCTAAAAATAAAAAGTAAAGGGAAAAATCACTTGGCTGGTCTGGCAAGATGGAAATCGGTTTGGAAACCATTTGCCGATTCATGATTAAACAAACCCAACGCAGCAGTTGATGAGTGGAAGAGTGAGCAGAGAGGAAAAGGAGGAGAGTGAGCCAAAAGACCGATGGCAAAAGAAATGCAGGACAGAGGAGAGAGATGAGGCAGAAAAGAGACAGGAGATTCATTCGGGTGGTATAAGGCAGAGGAAAAAGGTCCCACAAGTGCCCAGCCCAATTCTGTCCACCGACTCCCTCTCTATCCTAACAGTGAGAAAATAGCCTACTAGCTAGGGAACGAGCGGAGCTACGGATAGCACCACTAGGGCAAAAGTGGAGCTACGGATAGCACTACTAAGGAATGAGTGGAGCTACGGATAGCACTACTAGGGATTGAGCGGAGTTATGGATAGCACTACTAGTGAACGAGCGGAGCTACGGATAGCACTACTAGGGAACGAGCGGAGGCATGGATAGCACTACTAGTGAACGAGCGGAGCAATAACACTACTAGTGAACGAACGGAGGTATGGACAGCACTACTAGTGAACGAGCGGAGTTAAGGATAGCACTACTAGTGAACGAGCGGAGGTATGGACAGCACTACTAGTGAACGAGTGGAGTTAAGGATAGTACTACTAGTGAACGAGCGTAAGTATGGACAGCACTACTAGTGAACGAGTGGAGTTAAGGATAGCACTACTAGTAAACGAGAGGGGGTATGGACAGTACTACTAGGGAACGAGTGGAGGTATGGACAGCACTACTAGTGAACGAGCACTAGTTGTGGGATAGCACTGCTAAGGATAATTACTGATAATTACGTCTACGTTAGTTGAAGAGTATTCAAAACTTTGCCAATGATTGATGAAATGCTTGTGTGCTACGTAAAACTGGTCATCCAAACACTGTGGCACTGACTGTAGACAGACACTAAGGCAGGAGGAAAATAGATGTGACTGTGAAAGGAGGGTGTGTGGGGGGGGGGGGGTCCTTTGAGAGGGAGAAAGGATGGTGACTGAAGATGTGGAGGGCAAAGAGGAGGTGCAGCAGTCAAAGGGAACTTGAAAGGAGGGTGAAGGGTGGGAGGAAGGGGGGAGAGAGAGAGAGAAAGATAAAGGTACAGATAAAGATAGATAAAGATAGAGATAGAGATATATAGACAGAGGAGATCATTTAAAGGTAAACTAAAGAACTGAAATGATGAGAGAGAGGGGTGAAAAGAGAGAGAAAGAGAGAGAGAGAGAAAGAGAGTAAGAGAGACAGAGCGAACGCAGGACAAAAAGCGCAGCAGAAGGAGGAGAAGGTCAGGAGAAGGTCAGGAGTGGCCCTTACATGGCGGCCTGCTTGTGCAGCCACTGGCGACAGAGACGGCTGTCCTGGATGTACTGCAGCATGTCACACATCATGGTCCTCTTCCGCCGCTCGTCCTCACGCACGCGCTTCACACGCTCGTACACCTTCGCACCTGCAGGGGGCCACAGAGAGGCCGTCACACACACACACACACACTCACCATAGCAAGACATACAGTACATCTACGATAGAGGCCATATCTGCCCTAGGACGATCGAGTGTTTGTGTCAGCCATCAAAGTATAAGGGGTCGTACACGTATCTAGATATTTTTATAAAGGCATTTTCTTTTTATGCGTTTGGGCCTTTCATTTACACGTTAACACAGTTTTAGCTACCTCAAACAGAAATTTCTTAAAACACACTCAAAAAAAGAAGATCTCTTAAAACACGGATTCTGTGTATCTGTGCAAACAGAGTAACTCGTAAAGCCAGCTAAGGTTTCTTTTTCTGAGGAATATCAGTTATTATTAGCTATTAGCCAACATGAAGTCATTTAGCCTGCAGCAGTTCTGAATGCATTAAAGCCCTCAGTGTGTGATGGCATTTCAAACACTGTTTACTTGACGTGCCTCAGCCTGTAAACCCGCAATGTCCATATTGCAATGTAAATTAACATCGTTGGTAGCAATACCAACTGTGTGTGTGTGTGTGTGTGTGTGTGTGTGTGTGTGTGTGTGTGTGTGTGTGTGTGTGTGTGTGTGTGTGTGTGTGTGTGTGTGTGTGTGTGTGTGTGTGTGTGTGTGTGTGTGTGTGTGTGTGTGTGTGTGTGTGTGTGTGTGTGTAAAGGGTGGGGGAGTGGACTCACTGCAGAAGGAGCGGATGCCTGCTTCCCTGTACTCCTGCAGCCTCCGGATCTCCCTCCTCAGCTCAAACTCCACTGCAACGAGAGAGAGAGAGAGAGAGAGAGAGAGAGAGAGAGAGAGAGAGAGAGAGAGAGAGAGAGAGAGTGTGAGAGAGAGAGAGAGAGAGAGAGGGAGAGAGCGAGAGAGAGAGGGAGAGAGAGGGAGACAGAGAGAGAGAGAGAGGGAGAGAGGGAGAGAGAGCAAGGGAGAGAGAGCAAGAGAGTGAGTGAGAGAGTGAGAGGGGGAGAGAGAGAGAGAGAGGGAGAGAGAGCAAGGGAGAGAGAGCAAGAGAGTGAGTGAGAGAGTGAGAGGGGGAGAGAGAGAGAGAGAGGGAGAGAGGGAGAGAGAGCAAGGGAGAGAGAGCAAGAGAGTGAGAGGGGGAGAGAGAGAGAGAGAGAGAGGGAGAGAGGGAGAGAGAGCAAGGGAGAGAGAGCAAGAGAGTGAGAGGGGGAGAGGGAGAGAGAGAGAGAGAGAGACACAGAGAGAGAGGGAGATGGAAATTCCTTCAGCCAAGGGACACACACACAGACACAAAAGCACAGACCAAAATGCAAAATGCATAAACACACTCCAAGAGACTTTAACAAAGGAACACACAAAGGGCATACAAACAAAGCCCATTCTCACACACACACACACACACAAACTCTACACACACTCACTCAAAGCCCATTCTCACACACACACACTCCCAACCACACATACACACACACTCACTCCCAACCACACGTACACATGCACGCGTGCACACACACACACACACGCTCGCGCATGCGCGCACACACACACACACACACACACACACACACACACACACACACACACACACACTGTCTCAGCGTGCTCTCCCCCGGCGGAGTACGCGCTGAACTCTTCAACCCTGACTGTGAGACTACATGTGAGCTGAGCTCACCCAGCTGCTCCTCCGGCTGTTCAGCCTCCAAAGGAAACAGCAGCGGCGCGGCGGCAGCCCACATGACTCAGCTGTCCGCCACCGCGCCCGTCCGCGCCCGCATCTGAGGAACGCTTCACCACCAGACACACACCAACACAACACGCAACACACACACAGCACACACCACAACACACCACAATACACACACACACACCACACGCATCGCCCCTTGTTCTTTCCTCGTCCCTTGTTCTCCCCTCGCCCCTCGTTACGCTGGCAGAGACGGCTCTATGGCCCCATTTTACATGCAGTGACCCAACTACGGCGGATGTGGAGGAGGGTGAAGGGGCAGCTGGGGTTCCTTGGTGTGTACAGCTCTGGGAAAAACATGAAGAGACCACTGCACATGTTTCTGATGCCATCCTACGATTACGGAGTGACATTCGAATTTGAGTTGACGGGTCATATTCTAAATTAAGAGACCACAGCAAATTTGAGTTACTCATTCAGATGTCACTCTGACAACTGTAGGATGACACAATACAGATGTGCAGTGGTCTCTTATTTTTCTCCAGAGCTGTATATGGCGTCCACTTTTATCTGAAGATGCTCTTGCACCAGACATGACATCTTCTTCCTTCTCCTCCTCTTCATCATCCCAACGCCATCAATATCCCATCTCCCGTGGAGCAGCCTGACTACAGTGCATGTCCAGGAAGGGCTAATGGCCGCCAAGAATCCTTACAATATGCGACCCTACAAGGCAAAAACCAGTTTCTTTGTGCTCGATGCTATATTGAGAAAATCCACGATAAACAACCGTTCAGGCTAAAATGTTGAATTTCACATTCTCGCTTAATGCAAGAGTATATAGTGTACACTTTCATATTGTGAACAAATTTCACGAAAAAACCCCATAAGTTTTGACTCTTAAACCCGGTGAAGATTCTACGGTGAACACATCAGCAGTCATTCCCGTTGTCCACACCGCTTAAAAAGGTGATTTTCTCCTCTTCTGGCATGTCGTGACGGGAGAACCATGCCAATTTTGAATGCGGTTATCTTAGCGATAGTTTTTCCAGTACCCTCGATATACATATCGTTGGAAAGCTTAGTTTCTGGTCGTTCATGTGAGCACAATAACTTAATTTTGTAATTTGTAATTTTGTATCAAAGCGTCTTGCAGGGTCACGAATACTGGATGAGCAGCCTTCACGAGCACTCCGCTGTGAGCATTTCATAGGGCCTTCCTGTGGCGTCAAAAAAAAAATGATGCAGCATTCATTTGAAATTCAATTTCAATTTTCAAGTTCAAACTTTATGGCCTCTGTTGGCTTGTTGGATTTGCCCCTGTTGGCTAGTTGGAAGTCCGAACTCTCACTTGAGTGGTGTGTTACCCTGCTTTCTCTAGTAGAAAATCACTTCTCAGTTTGTCTGGAACGACGACATGATTACCAAGTTGTCTGGAATACAGCATTAAAACCAACAAAGTATGTATCGCATTTCGCTCTGAAGGATGCATGAATTCACTCTGTGACTGGCATGAGTTTCGATCTGACCATTCTCATTCATGTCGCATGGGCATGGCCCCGAATCAAATATAGATCCGATCGTGGACCACATGCTGAGGTGACTGATTGGAATCTGATTGGCGAAGCGGAGATTTGGGGTGTTCAAACTGCCCTGAAAAATATCACATCTGTGTCCCATGAAGGGTGAAAAAAAAAAAAAAAAGAAATCAGATGTGAGTCACTTCAGCCCAGTAACGAGAATGTAGTGTAGTGAAGTGCCTGCACGACGTATATATATAAATGAAACACCTCCCTGACAATCTGAGCGCATATTTTTGTCCGATTATAGTTTTGGAGATGGTCATGAACCAATCATCTTGTTTTTCCCTCGTTCCCGTCTGTACTGCTGTGCCTGTCGCGTCCCATCTAATTTGTTAGGTGTGTTTTTTCTTCATTCACATGTTAATCAGGTTTATGGAGGAGAGGTGTGTGTGTGTGGGGGGGGGGGGGGGGGGTAGCACAGCTCATTATCGCTCATCTGGTCTAACCTTGGGCCTGCCAGAACTGGAGCATACACTGCGTGTGTGTGTGTGCGTGTGTGTGTGTGTGTGTAATGGTTTTAATGAGCAGGGCCAAATGCCCATCAGAGGAAAAGACTGAGAACAAAAAAAAAAGACCAGCGAAGAAACAGTAAATAAACATCTGGGCTTTATCTCAGAGCCTCAATCTTTTTTAGGTCTTTTTTTTGAACGACTGTACCAGTGAGCGCACACAGAAATAGCCTCACAACGACTCCTCCAGTCCAAACCGGCAATGACCATCGGGACCACAAGGGGTGCCCTGGTCATGTGACTTGACTGGTGTTCTGGATGTCTGGGGACAGAGGGGCTGGAGACGGGGGAAGAGGGGGGTACTCACGTGCGTGGCTCTCGATGAACTTGTCGTGTTCGGTGGGGCCCACAACCCGGGCGAAGCGTCTCATGGCGTCGTACAGGTCCTGCACCTCCTTAGGGTAGCGCCGCTCCAGCACTGTCAAAACACACACACACACACACACACACACACACACACACACACACACACACACACACACACACACACACACACACACACACACACACACACACACACACACACACACGCACACACTAGAATTAGTAAAAGAAACACACACTCACACTAGATTTAGGAAACGAAACACATACATTACACACACACACCAAAATCAGTAACAGAAACACGCACACACACAACAGGGTCAGGAAGCCAAACAAACACACACACACATGCATACACATGTGCCTACGGTATGTGCATTCCATTCCTCTTTCACCACTTGCTTGTTACCCAGAGCAACACTGTGTGTGTGTGTGTGTGTGTGTGTGTGCATGTTTGTGTGAGAGGAGAGAGAGAGAGAGTGTGTGTGTCAATACCAATACATGTGTATGTACATCTGTGTAGATGGGAGTGTCAGTGAAGCAGAACCAGTGGTACGAGAGGGGAAGAAGAGAGTAGTGTATGTGTGTATTTTTTTGCTCGTGTGTGTGTGTGTGTGTGTGTGTGTGTGTGTGTGTGTGTGTGTGTGTGTGTGTGTGTGTGTGTTAAATGAAGCCAGAGAGAAGCTGCCATGTGGGTGAGGGAGGAGGTGTGACTTTCTGCCTCAGCTCCATTTCTTACGTGGATGTGCGCAAAGACACACACACACACACACACACACACACACACACACTAATCCAATGCAAACACACACAAAATCAACTGCCTATGAACACAAATGCAACACACACACACATAGAAGCACAAATAAGAAAATTCCAGTGTACACACACAGAGGAAAATTAAATGTGACACACACACACACACACACACACACACAGAAGAGGATGGGCAATCACAGAAAGGCACACACATACGCCTCAGTGAAATGAAAAAGCAAAAACCACGCTGACTTTGATGCATCTCAACAAGAGATGAGCTACACACTTTGAACACTCAATATCACACACACAGTCTGTGGTAATGGCCTTGAGATACACTCAGGGTATTTCAGTAAGAGTGTGTGTGTGTGTGCATGTGTGTGTTTATGTGCGTCTTATCCATGCGAATCGGAGGATAAAGAAATGCTTTGAGCCATCAAGCCTTGGACCACAGCCTCTATTATGGTAAGACAGACACACACACACACACACAAACACGCACACACACGGTCATACGCATCCACCCTCTTTCCGGCAGTCTCCATGACAACCGGTCTGCAGCGCTACGGTAACTATTGCTTCTCTTTTGTCTAGTGAGAAGAGAGATAAGGCCAGTGATGGTGCATGTGACAATCTCTGTACATGTGCATGTGTGTGTGTGTCTGTGTGGATGTGGAATGGGCATAGCAAACACCTACTCTGGTGAACAGACACACACAGACACACACACAGACGAGACAACCACCTGTAAACACGGCATGCCTATGGCCAAGCACCAGATTGGATTTTACTAGCAGGTGAGGTGCTTTTGGCAGCAAAGACCCTTGAGCAGAAATAGCCCCTTGGACCTCAAAAGATTTTCCACTGCACCTCCACGGCATCCTTAGAGGGGCTCCAGTGGACACACACACACACAAACACACACACACACACACACACACGTGGACACACACACACACACACACACGTGGACTCACACACACACACACACTCCTTGCAGGCAGCCAATCGATGGCAGGTCATAAAGCTGCCAGGAGCCCCTGTTGCAGGTTATCAAAGTCGGGGCGTCGGGTTTCACACAAGGGCCTGTTTGTCCCACGATTGAGCTTCACCTCCAACCCCCCCTAACCCCCCCGCCCTGCTCGCCTCCAACCCCCCCCCCCCCCCGGCCCCTCCACCCCTCCAGTCAGAGCACCCCGGCTATTCTGAGGAGCCTGCTCTGCTCTGCTCTGCTCTTCACCTGAACTCAATTCAACTCCCCTGCTCGAGCGCTGCGGCGCTACGGTTAGCTCGGGTCGTGGTGGAGGGCCTGGAGTTCAGCAGCAGGCGCACACACACAGACGCACACGCACGCGCGCACGCGCACGCGCACGCACACGCACACGCACACGCACACGCACACGCACACGCACACGCACACGCACACGCACACGCACACGCACACGCACACGCACACGCACACACGCACGCACGCACGCACGCACGCACGCACGCACGCACGCACGCACGCACGCACGCACGCACGCACGCACGCACGCACGCACGCACGCACGCACGCACGCACGCACGCACGCACGCACGCACGCACGCACGCACGCACGCACGCACGCACGCACGCACACACGCACACACGCACACACACACACACATCTGCTCACACACTCACGCTCACAGACCCTCAGGGGAGAAGATAGCCTAGAAATCTAGACGCCCCTAGCGTCAGCAAATGTAATTTGGCTGGCGGGGCAGTCTAGGCACGATCCATTGAACGTACTGTAGGAGCTGAGAAACTGAGAAGATGATTCGTTCAGCGTTATCCTATTGCGGAGAGGGAATTTGAAAGACAACTATTTATCCCACCCCTCCGATTGAGCCCTGCTTACAGTGAGTTCCCAGACCCTACATCTTGATGTAGGTCTGGCTGGTCAGGCTAGGGAGAAGAGTCACTGAGGTCAGATTTACAGCCTCAACGCCATATTTTGCAATCATCCTCCAAAGGTGTGGCCTTTTAAGGGGAAGATAACGGACCTAAATATAATAGGCACTAACATTTCACTATTCTGAGAAACTTTCTTTGATGATATATATTGGTCAACATTTCTGCCATTAGATTACAGAGCTCTGAGCATAGAATGGCATTAATGTTTTAATCCGTGTTATGGGAACATGAAACAACGACTACTTAGCATAAGCGGCCTTGAAGTAGACAATATGTTCCATACATTGCATATGGTACTCCTAACATGCACGTTAAGCCGCCTGCAACAGTCTCAGATCAACAGGGTGTTCATTGCGAATGCAATAATCTCTGTTGTGTCATCATGTCATGAGGTTGACTAATCTTGAACTTACTCTGGAACTTGCGCAAGTTGATCAACCCATGGTCTCGAATGATCCTGCGGAAAGAAAAAAAAGTTTGCTCAACAATCTAGCTTCAAACTCCCATATATGGATTAAACTTACTCCTCGATGAAACACAAACTTCAAGACGATCTCCATTGTACATACGCGTTGACGCAAGGCTCAGGCTTAATCCATGTATGGATGATCAAAACCAGTCTTGAGTGTTTAATTGTGGTTCATTACACGCATTTCATTCAGTGTCAGAGATGTTTGTACGGCACAAACACAAAGGCGGGAGCAGAAATAAATGATTGTGAGTGGAAACAAAAACGAAGAGTGATTATCAAGAGCATTTAACACCTCGCTGTGGTTGTGTGGAAGTGCCATTGTAACTGTACTCCACACCCTTCGCTATGCGGCCGGTCACGTGGGTCAAGCCGTCGGCCACGGGAGGTCAACCACTCCCCCCTCATTCATCTCCGGCAACCCGGGACTGAGTGACCCAGGAAGCTTCAGAATGTTTTCCTGACCTCAGTCCATGCCGAGTATCGCATGGTGTTTTTCCAAGGCTGTGTGTGTGTGTGTGTGTGTGTGTGTGTGTGTGTGTGTGTGTGTGTGTGTGTGTGTGAGACTAACCTTGCCGCAGGTGTGTTGACAGGGTCGTATGGAGACCCAAATGAGCACATTATCCTGGTGGTGAAGCCATCACAGGGTCTGGGTGTTCACCCATCAGCACTCAATGGAGACGGGACATGAGGACGCTGAGAGGGGCCTGAACTCATGGACTACAGGGTGTGAGGGCCAATGGCCAGTCTATACGTGTGTGTGGTGTGTGTGTGTGTGTGTGTGTGTGTGTGTGTGAAAGAGAGAGATTTAGAGATAGAAACAAATGTGGCCATCTCTCTCTCTTTCCTCCATTCGTCCACCCGTCCGTCTGTTTGTATGTATGTATGTATGTATATATGTATGTATGTGTGTGTGTGTGTGTGTGTGTGAGATTTAGAGATAGAAACAAATGTGGGCATGTCAGAAACAATCTGAGTGCGTATGTGTGTGTATTAGAGGGTGTGAATATACTCCTGATGTGCCCATAAAAATCTCTACAAATATAATGCTGGATAGCACATGTACTTCCCTGTCCAAGAATGTATCCGAACACCCGATACTATTCAAGTTTATTTATGTGCACAAGAAGAGTGTGTGAGTTAGTGAGAAGGAGTGTGAATGTGGAAACTCGGGGTGTGTGTGTGTTTGAGAAGGGTGGGGGTGGGATGGGGCAACATGGATCAAATACCACCCCCCCTGCCCCCACCCCCTTGAAATACCCCCCGTCTCGTGTGGCATTCACTGAAGTGCTGGGGCGGGGAGAACTCGTTATTCTCTGATTTACTGACGGACGGCTCGCAACAGGAGCCGGTATCCCACCTGCACCGGCCTCGTAACTCTTGGCCTCCTCTCCGAGGATCGGCGCGGTAATAAAGGCTGACAGCCCCGGCGCCGCCAAACACGTGATGGATCGCAAAACCATTACAATCCGCACGTGTGATTTTTATCTCATTGCAGCTGAATTGTGTAATTTGGAGAAATATGGGCAATGTCAGGGCGGGGGGGGGGGGTGGGGGGGGGGGGGGGAGGCAGGCAAGAAAACTCAAGTGTCATTAGTGACACGTTGCTGTAGCACCCCCTAGTGGACAAATATAATTACACTCCCACGTCCCATTCAAATGAATCATGCATTCCGATATGGAACGTGACCGTTTCCCATTTCTAGGATGCCATTTATCGACACTGAGATATAGGAGACGCATTCCCAACAAACACACTCCAGGGACACAAAGAGGCGAGTGTGGCTGGTGGTGGTGTAACTGTGGTCTGGAGATCTTGACTTACTTTTTTCTCCGCTGTCTCTCCTTTAACCTTGAGTGATAGATGTCGACCACAGCAATCTTGAGGGCTGAGGACAGTCGAGGAGAGTGAGATTAAAAGATCTCGCAGCGTTATCTCACAGCAGATGAGTCTGTAGATCCCCGCTCTCACACACAGACACTCTCTCTCCCCCGACTCCCCCCCGCCGAATTGCCCTTTGCCACAAGCTCACCGTGCAGGATGTCCGAGTCGTCGTCAACAAAGTCGATGTCCTTCAGATCCCACTCGGCATAGTTATCGAATTCCTGCAAAATAGGCCACAGTGAGTCCCACGCTGATAAGCCATAACAGAAAGGGATCTTCCTATTTCACTACCATCCTTTCCTACATTCCTATTTCACTTTTTTTGCAGATTATTATTATTTTTCACTGTGTTAAGTCTGTAAGTGGCCTTGGTTTGAAAGGTGCTATGTAACAAATAAAATGTATTATTATTATTATTATCATCATCATCACATATCACACACTTATAACTTATAACAACCAGTCTTCAGAGATGGACAGTGAACCCGAGATCCTGGTAGTTTACAACAGATTTCTTACAAATTTACCAGACAGCAAATCGTAGGATCGTCTAGGCTACTCATATCTGAGAGTGATAATATCTGCATATTTCTTATGTCAACCTTTAGATCAAGGACAAATAATTTGCATCTCATTAATGTTTACATGTTTTTGCATTAATGTCATCAGGAAGGATGCCAGTACAAATATCTGCTCGTATTTGTGTAGGTGGGATTGGGATCTGGAATTAATATTCACATTTGGAAAGACACACAGCCTACACAAGTAGATATGTAGCGTATTGTGTTAGATAAGGTCTGATCTTTTGGTCTTCAAGTGTGACACCACAAGTTTGGTGCCGTTTTTAGCTGGGGTCAGTGAACAGCACACAGGGCTGCTCACAGGGACCTCCGTGAAGTCGTACTGTACCTCCATGAAGTCTGCTCGGGCAGGCATGTATCCGGCCATGTCTCTGGACAACACCGAGTCAAAGGTTGGCCTGGGAGGGTCATCCGTGGCTACAGGAGACAGCGAGGAACCGTGAGATAAGGCACAATGAAAGCCACAAGCACAAACCTGCACCAGCTGCAAGAGTTCTCCTTAGATCTGTCCGTCATGTTTTTAAGCATTTTAGCATTCTCAGCGACAATATTTAATCATTCTGACTACAGGGCTTAAACCAATTAGCATCTCTGTGCTGGAAATTATGAGAAATTTGAGATCATTATATATAATCATCCATTTTCAAATCTTCAAACAGCCTGGCACAAGTCTGAATTTCAACACAGGGAGTCTCAGAGAACTTGAAGCCGTTTAACTATAACTGGAACATTTACTGGCAATGCTTCATGCTATCTCAAATTCAACAACTTCAAACCTGCTGCTCAGAAATTCATAAGAGAGTGACTTGGAGCTGTAATTGCAAGGGCAAGATCAAAACAAGAGCGATAAACATTGGGATGAGTATCATCCTATGGTTGCTGAGTGACATTCTATTTCTAATGAGTTGACGGTCATATCCAAATTTGCAGCTGTCTCTTAATTTTGAATATGACCGCCAACTAATTTCAAATGGCACTCAGTAATTGCAGAATGACGTAATGCGCAGAGGTCTCTTAATTTTTTTAGTGTATGTTTTAGTAGCTACATTTCACAAGAGGAAAAATAGGATTGTTTTTGCTGCTTTTTCCGTGTAACCTGGTTGGGACTGGCTTGAAGGTATGTGAAACTGAAACTAAAACAAAACAGAAATGGAGAGCAGTACTTGTCAAGTTTAGGAGTTATATGGTCAGATGAGATGCTACAAATGTGCGAGCTACCCACTGAGGTTGGAGTTATAATGGGTGCCTCTCATTCGTCTTTTATATATCCTCCCTTGCTTCCTCGGGCCTCGTCCTCACTGATCTACATAAAGAATGATGGGGCGGCAACAATGGGGTAGTCAATCCAGTGTTAGTTATAGATCAGTGGGAATGAGCCTGGAGAACCGAGCATCGAGGATCGAGGAGGGATGTTGAGAGGCACCCATAGTCTTATAATAAACTACACACTAACAGACTTGAATGCTGGCTAACGTTAGGTTTCAGCCCCATAAACTAGGCTTATGGCATTAAAACAAGACAGATTTGTAGCTTTCTAAGACTAGCTAAACTCGAACATTTCTTGCTTCATGAATGGGCTAATGTTATTCAAGAAGGTACATGCTCAAATGTATAACAAAACCAATGCTTCACTCATTCAGGTTAGTCATGGCTAAGTCCATGGACTTTGGTGATGCTTGCAGAAGAACAAATACAGTTTCTGATTCAATTTTAAATGAAAATGCATGTTGACATGTAGATGTTATTTCAGTGAATTAAACTAGGCCTACATATCTTGGATGTTATGTGTGCAAACCAGGCATTTTCAGCTCAGATTTTCAAATTATCTGTTTTGCATAGAATGCAAGTGTAGGCCTATAACAAGCAGAAATAGCAGTACATTTGTGAGGACACAAGTACATTTAAGTGTTGTTAAGTTTGGTAGCCCAACGTAAAAACTTCATAGCCCCAGTACGTCAGGTTGGCGATACTGCGAGCCCTGACGTACTCATAATCCTATACAAACTGTTCTCCAAAACATCACATAAAGTAAAATGATTTCACGTGCACTGCCATACTTTTCCTCACACCTAATGTCATCAGCCTCACGTCTACTTTAGTTTTTGTCTTTTATCTTTGCTTATCTTCTTGTTTCTTGATACTCATCTACACTTCAGTCTTGTTTAATTAGCAATCAATATACTTTTTAATTAACCATTATTTAATTCATTCTTTAAAGTTGAGATGCTCTGAAGCATAAGATATTTCATTACTGATAAATCCTTTTATGAGTACATGGCAATAAACTTGAACCTCTAAGACAGACAGACAGACAGACAGACAGAAACACACACACACACACACACACTTCAGAAGACACAAGACAGCTGCAAACAAACATGAGCAATGCAGGCGTCAGGGTGTCAGAGAAGAGGGGGAAACTAACTGTCGCCTCACGTTTGAAGGGGATGGCCGAGTCGGCGCTGCGGGCGTCCTCGATCTGCCGCAGGCTGAGCAGCGTGGAGGAGAAGAGTGGGTTGTTGATGAAGTGCTTCATGTAGTGGCCCTCGCACTCCTCCTTGGTCTTGGTGCGCATCTGATACGCCACGTCCTGCCTGTTGGTGCGTCAGTGCGGAGAAAGGAAGGAGGTGCATTTAGCTGACCCAGAACATTAGATTTAAACAAAAAAAAAACTAATTCGGACCAAAAATTGAAGGCAAGGTTTGGTTTTGATTAGGTATTTTACTACTCCCCTTCAATGTAAGGCACACACACACACACACACACACACACACACACACACACACACACACACACACACACACACACACACACACACACACACACACACACACACACACACACACACACACACACACACACACACACACACACACACACACACACACACACAATAAATGCATGGCAGCTGTCTGACAAATTGAAAAGAAAATTGGCAAGAAAACTGGATGGCGTTGTAACCACTACCATTTCATTCATAAAAAATATATTATTTTATAAAGGAGCATTATGTAAAACTGACCAGTTTCCAAAGCCGCAGTCCATAACAGCCTCTAACAGAGCCATCTCCTCTTGAGCCGTCCACCCTGGCTCCAGCACGGGGAAGTCTGATGTCTGCCAAAGAACATTTACAGCTTTAGCGGGAAATATTTGATTCATAGGTTTGATTCCTCAATAAAATGTCATTTTTATTAAACTTTCTAAATCAACTTTAGAAGAGTAGATGATCATGTAAAATGTATACAGGCAAAACACATTTTCAGAGAGCTTATGTACCATAATTTCATATTTGTGGTCGCTTTGATGCTTTTTGTACTCAAATCCTCGTGTGAAACACTGAAAAGAAAGCAAACATTGGAGTCAAAATCCAGAAAGCCTTAACATTCCTACAGAATATCTTCATTATAAACAATAACAAAGTGACTAACCTGAAGACAGACGTATAAATATGGTGGTCCACATTCTGCACACTTGATAAAAGGCTCAACCAGGTAAGTGGAGCATCCCCGACAAGGTGGCTTATCAAACGGATCGTCTAAGTGACGGGGAAATGAGGAGGCATGGGTAAGACATACAGGAAAATGTCGATAATGACCACAGGACAAAGAAGAAACAACACGTGCTCCTGAACGTAGACAAACTAAACAGACTCCTACAGGGTGACATTTTTGACAACTGAGATTTGCTGAGAGTAACATCGTTTTTGAAAACATTTCGACAACAATGCAATCGATAACGTTAACTTACATGACTGTCAGATCCTGTACTGTTTACAATAGCTGATAACCACATGTGAAAGCTGATGTGTGATGGTTGATCCTCAACCCAATTTTATTTTTCAATAACGAATGGGGGAGAAATTATACGATCACAGTTTCTTATAATTTGACGCCTACACTTAGAGTGTGTACAACGTTAGTTACCTGTCTTTATGGCTGGCTAGCTGTCATCTATAAGCTTTGTTGTTACACTGGTTATTTATGTCGCTAATGTAGCTGTCTATGCGTTACTGTTTACAAAGCAACCAACCAAACGCTTACCCAGTCTCTGACAAATGCATTGCCTTTTGAGACCATACCCTACCTACCAAATGCTTGGTAAATTATCTACGACATAACATTTTGAGAAAGTGTTATTGTACAGTATGGTGATACTTACTTCCAAAAGATGCAAGACGATCCATTGAGATCCCCAAAACAGACAAACAGGTCCGTGTTTTGCTAGTTAGCTATGTATTATAGCTAACTGGCTCTTTGTTTCTTGAACCACCTATGGTAGGGATCCTATCTAGCAAAATAGGGTGGTAATTAACAACGTTTCACAAAGAGTATAGATTGGTAGACAAATTACACTCACAGTAAAATTACAACGGCACACTTTAGCCAAGAGCTAGTTTTTCATGCTAAAGACCATAGACAGTAAAGGAAGAGGTAGTGGCGTTATCTCTGCTACATCTGAGACAGTGCCCCTAGTGGTAAGAGAAAAGGCAGTCGTGACCAAATTTCTTCTTTTTTTTTTCACAAACTTCGCTGCTTCTGTATCCCCTTGGATCAGCTGGAAGCATTTGTGGACCATATTAAGTGAGGCAACTGAGCTTTACCATCAGAATTACTTACAGTGTCCTACCAAAACCTGCCAACCTGCAATAGTGGGTGGGTGAAGCCACACAGTCTCGTTCAAATGCATCCTCAGTCATATAGATGAGATATGCCACCTGCCTCCATGTTTTTGGTGCACTATGACCTGTAGTTCACATTCCTGTCTATAAATGTGTATGGCAATACATTCTGTCCTTTTGCATTAAGGCAAAGGTAATTCACCTCCGCACATTGTTTAAAAGCCTATATGACCAAGTGCCGCCTTTAGGTCGGGTGTGCCCTCTGAGTGCCAAAGTTGGGTAACTGCCCTCTCTCTCTCTCTTCGCTACGTATGGTGTCAGAAGTGGGATGGCTCTATGTGAGGCCATTGGAGAAGTGTCCGATGTGTGAGCCGTATGAGGGACCCCGATAGGTTGACCCCTGTGTGAGGGATGCCAGAGATGGGTGAAGCGCATTAGTGTACGTAACATAATTTCAGTAGCCTACAACCATATCATCAGCACAGGGACAAGTCTGGTCAGATGAAAGCACTATACTATTCTGACTGAAGCTACTTTGTGTTGTCTTATGTCTTTCAATTACTCTATTTATAATGCACTAAAAAATTTTTTTAATGTTAACTATTGCCATTTAAATATTCTTTGTTTTTATTTATTTCACATTGCCTTCCGCCTATGTATGAAAGACGTTATCTATGTGAATAAACATGCCTTCCCTTGCCTTCTTAGGTGCATTTTTCAAGTGCTTAACCACAGAGCTTTGTCGCCACCCTGTGGTGAAATTGTGGAAGGGCCTGTGCTCTGGTCAAGCTCAAGAGCTGTGCCCCCCAACAGCACTTATTTGACTTACCTCCTCTGTGAACACTGTGGCCCTCAGAGGGGGTGTTCTATCTTGAGCTCCCATTGTGTTGAGCAACATTCCTGGGGAATGAGGAGAAACTTTTATTCAGTGTGGGCAGCAAGAAAAAACACAGCGTGTTGCCACACTTGAGTCCCAATTTGAACGCAGTGTGGTGTGGAATGAGCGGAGGCCGGGCTACCTTTTCCCGCTCCATGAGAGCAGGGCATGATCAGTCCAGCCTCTTCTTCTGTCTCCCTCTGGTGCTGGAGTGGGCGTCAGTGGATTTGCTGACGGCGCTGCATGTGGGCCATGCAGGTTTTATCCTCCAGGCAGACGTGATGTCTTGGCCGCT
This sequence comes from Sardina pilchardus, assembly GCF_963854185.1. Lineage (NCBI taxonomy): Eukaryota > Metazoa > Chordata > Actinopteri > Clupeiformes > Clupeidae > Sardina > Sardina pilchardus. The sequence goes on from NC_085006.1 coordinate 20,472,909, forward strand.
GCTTTGCTTTGGTTGGGTGAGCCTGCCGCTGCCTGCTTGTGGCTTTGGCCACTTGGGGATGCGAAAGTTGGCTGCAGGGCTCACTGCCCCCTGTGCTGAGGGATGACGGGGGGCGTGGAGGGACCTGTGGCTTTCTTAGTCAGTACAGTTGCAGGGCTGTATCATCTCCTTCTCTTCATGTCTCTTCTGCATGTGCTGAAGATACCCCCTGGGACCACTGGAGCATCCAGTATGGCCTCTTTCTCATGGTCTGAGTGAGAAGTTGCCAAAGTTTAGCCAATGTCCTCGCTCTTTGATAAACCTGAACTCGCCTACAAAAAAGCTGCCACAAAATATTGGGGCCGCGAGTTTGAGACCCATGGCTTAGAGCACCTTTAATCAACATTATGAACATTCTGCCCCAGTCGTGGCGCGATTGGCTGGGGCACCTGCACAGCACGTCGGCGACCCGGGTTCGATTCCTGCCCCATGGTCCTTTCCAGAACCCACCTCATCTCTCTCTCCCACTCACTTCCTGTCTCACTCTACTATTCTATCTGTTTAAAGGCATAAAAGCCGAAAAACATACTGAAACTAAAACAAAAAACATTATGAACATTCCCAGCACAGACTTGTGGTCAGGGGTTTGGCCTCATTACTGTTCACTCAAGAGAGCTCTACTCCAGGCTCTCCAGTGTTCCAGTTCCGGAATGAGGAGCTGCTGACCACCTGACTCCTCAGGCATAACTGGCCAGGCAAGTGGACCACCTGGTCATTCTGTGTCTGATTCCTCATGCTCACCACCACGCCTGGGGTTCTTCTGCACACATTTGCCCAGTTCCTCTGGCACACACAGGGCTGTGTGGAGTGGAGTGGACACTCCCCTGCTGTGGGCATGCATGGTGGGTCATGGTTAACTGAGAATCAGCAGCACAGCTTTACAGCCTGAACTAATGTCAGTATGCATGAAGTCAGAACAAGATGATTTATAGACCTGGAACGATTGGTTGCTCATGTAAAGATTGATTATTTATAGTAGATGTGACAAATAAAAATCTTTGTTCACTAGTTTACATGTAGGGTACCTGAAAATGTTTGTCAATTTTACAATAAATTTATGACTTAAACAATGGCTTGAAACCATTTAAACTGCTTAACTCATTATTTTGTGGTATACAAGCACGTATGACTGATTAGTGAATACAGCTGAACAACAACAAATGCCATTATTGTACAAAAGCAAAACAAATCTTTTTTTTTACACAAAACCATCTTGTAGTCTTGTTGTCTTGTGGAGTTGTTTTCAGCATTTTTCCACATTTTTGCTAAACCAATTTCAGCTAACTTGGCAGAGCTTGCATTCTCTGAGGTCTAGCATGACAGGCATTTGTTTTAGTGTGATCCAGGCATTTTGTTTCCTTACTTATTCTTTCCCTGTGTGTGTGTGTGTGTGTGTGTGTGTGTGTGTGTGTGTGTGTGTGTGTGTGTGTGTGTGTGTGTGTGACCTGATTGTGTGAATTGCATATATGTAGAGACCTCATATGCCCTTTTACTTCTACACTGCATATTTACAGTAATCTCTCTCTTTCCTACCCAGACACAACAACAGGAAGTGACAGTGCAGTATTTATTCCACATTCCTCCCCAGCATCTGGGCACAACATGTCCGCCTGTGCCACATGGGGCCCTCCCTGGCACCTCGTCCCACGACAGGCCCAACTGGCACCAGCAACACCACAGGAATTCAAACGGGCATCGAACGTAAGCCATTTTTTCCTGAATCACACTGATGGCTTATTGTGTTCTGTTTCTTTTTTTTTTGCGCAAACAGGCCAGAGATCAGTAGTGTTGGAATCTGGAACACTCCAGTGAGCCTCTAGCCCAGAACACATCTGTCGGAGTGTACATCACACAGGCCTGGGATCATCCTGCAGAATGTTGGACGCTGCATGTAGAATCAGAACACATGTGGTTTTCTTGCGCTGTAACACACATGCATGTTCGCTTCCTTTGCCATCTTCTGTCAGAGCAGACACAGAGACGCACACACACACACACACACACACACACACACACACACACACAGACACACTTGTGCTTGCTCAATTGCTCAGACAAACACACAGACACACACACACACAGACACAGACACAGACACACGCACACACACACACACACACACACACACACACACACACACACACACACACACACACACATGCACACACACACACACACACACACACACACACACACACACACACACACTCACTCACACAGAGGCACACATAGACACAAACATGCAAACACACACACACACACACACACAGACACAGACACACACACACACACACACACACACACACACACAAACACACACACACACACACACACACACACACACACTCACACTCACACAAAACTATGTAGTTGTGATTCTTTCTCCCCAGTTTGCTGGGAACAGATGGTGTGTTCATCAAAAGCACAAACTCATGATAACGTTTCTCCAGGAGCTTTCTTCAGGGAGGCGCCCGAGTCAGTGGAATTTTCCCTCGGCCAATCACACGCGAGGGGTCCAGAGTTCTGGAACCTGGTGGGGAGGCATGGAAACATGTTATGTCTAAGAGTGTTCTTAGAAAAGCCCAGGTGACCTGACAGTCAGCATGTCCCTGCAAAACACATCAGGACCAAGAATGGATTCATGGTAACACTAGCCCTTGACATACACACACGCACACACGCAGACACACACACACACACACACACACACACACACACACACACACACACATGCACACACACACGCACACACACACAGAGGGAGAGTGAGAGAGTTAAAGATGAACTGAACTGAAATTTGAAGTAAATGTGATATAACAGATGTATTGTATTTCTTCTCATTGGTACAATGATTAAAATGGCTGGATTTGTTAAAAGGGACAAAATGATACGGTGAAAGTGGTGTTGTTGTTACACGGGCGCCGCCATGTTGGATTTCAACAACCAGCTACGTCACTGGCATGGTAGGCCAGTCTAGCGCCTATGACTAGCACTAGTTACGCAGCATCGTAGATAGTGAGTCTGTGGCTAACAAGAGCCCATTTGGGCTAACTGACATGGCTAAGGACACGGAAACTAACAGGACTTGGCCCCTGGCTGCAGTAATGAAATGTATAAGGTAACAGCTGGGGTTGAGTAACCTTTTCCCCGCAGGGTACTTTGACAAGGAACCAGCCCTCAACGCATAGTTAGTCCTATCTGCCTAAACTGGCTAGCCCTCCGACAGCCAAGGATTTCGAGTCTGTAGCAAACATTTTTTTTTTAGTCAACAAACTATTTAGAGAGCTGTGCTTTTGACACAACAGGGTCGGTGACAGAAAGTCACTTTACAACATCTTACAAGCCCAAGTGGATTTTGAAAAAAGTTTCCACGAGTCAAGTGATGCTACCGTACGTGCGGTGTAGAGCAAACCACCGATGCTATCTGCCGCAAAACAGGGCGCTGAAACGCAAACGCCAGGCAGGGGTTTAGTTATCCCCAGCATGTCTACTAGGCAAAAGGCTGGATGTAACGTTGTCGTCAAAAGACAAAAACGTATAATCGCATACACACACAAATAAAGCTAACTGTAGGCTTTAGCGTTCAACAAAACAAACTGACACACTGGGATAGTCACAAAACAAGCTAGCTAGACAACAAACGATCCAACCTAGGGAAAGGGCTCACTTCCAGCCTCTAAACACGTTAGAAACACGTCTTATGTCAAACTAAACAAGCCAGCACTCTGACCATAGACTCCATATTAAGTCATGACTCCGACGATATATCACGATCATAATGCGTTTATAAGCTGCTAACAACCACAGCGGGTCTGTTACACGATGTCCCTTTCTACTCACCCTGAAGCTAGCTGATGTTCACCGTCTCAGGGCAAATTGTTAATGCAGTTCAAGTTCAATTTCTGAGTTCAAATCGCAGAAATAGCTGTCCATAGTACGAGGTATCCGTGGAATATCCATCCGTGCAAAATCCATCAGTGCAATATCCATCAGCATCCACAACGAACAAATCTGCTAACTCTGCACTTGCCTACAATACACGGCAAAACTTCTGCGTGCACTCGGGTATAAGTGCAGATCTTAGCAAGCGATTTCCTTGTCGGTCAGTACGTGGTGGCACAAATACAATAGCTGAATGCTTAACAATAAACATAGCCTTAACTCGACAAAGGCGTCGGCCAAATCTATAACCATAATTCAAAACAGCTGTGACATTTTGATCAGATTATGCAGCCATACCTATTCTGCTTACTGCACATTAAGGCTAATATTATACATCAGTATTCCTTATTGACTAGCTGGAATTATTTTTTTCCCCTTTCATCCTATGTTTAAAGCAGGCATACGTGGGCATATAATTGGGCTACGTTTTTTTTTTTTTTAATATGGGACATTCCAGAATTAGAGGACATTTGCTGTCCCCTACTGACATTTAAAATACTGAAGTCCAAAACAATGAAATATATCACATATTTTGTCAATCAAACAGTCCTAAAGCAACATATACTAATTTTGCAGGGGAAAATTGTGTCTTTACGGGTTTAAACATACTTAATAGGTGTAAAATACCCCCAAAAACGAGGTTTTTCTCTTGTCCACGCCTCCAGGTGACAAACTTTTACATCATTTTTAATATCTAAAAGAAGTCTTGAATTAATTGTCTTCAGTTTTATTTTCATTACATGAATTTATTGTACCTGAAAAAAAACAAAAAATAGGATAAAACATATTTTGAACAGTATTTATTGTGCTATGAAGTTGTGTCCTTAAAAGTGCACGCAACCCTGTTACCCATACCATTTTTGCCTGGCTGATGAAGGGTTAAAATATTATGTCATATTACAAACAGGAACAGCATCATTACTGCATAGTGTGCCACAATACATGTTCAGATCCAACAACTTTGCTTACACACTATAATAAAGTGTTTGTCAATTCCCCCAGATAATTTTATTTATTCCTTTATTTTTCTGTAATTTAATTTATTTGAGTTTTTATTTACTTTTCATTTGATTTGAATTGTTTGTGCACCTTGTAATATTATTTTGTGTAATTGTGATTCTACTGTTCCATGTGTATCCTTCTGTATTCATTTGTATATTTGCTTTTGTCTTTAATAAAGCAGAGTTAAAAAAAAAAAAAAAAAAAAAAAAGATGAAAAAAAAAAAAAAAAAAAAAAAAAAAAAAAACATGTTCAGATCCAATAACAAATGAAAATAAACTAATTTTGGTAAGATTGTTGTGATTATTTCCAAGATATAGGCCTAATATGTTAGTAACAGGGTTGCGCGGACATACAGTATACACATAGCAAATAAAATATATGTGGTGGAAAAGGTACCTTCGATGGCTGAGCTTGACAAATCATATCATTTAGTAGTTTATGACCCATATTTCTTAAATATTCAACAAACCATGTTAAAATTTAAGATTTATTTTTAAGAAGTGTAAATGCCAAAATGTCCTCTAATTATGGAATGTCCCATATAGCCTATGACTGCACGTTGAACAGGTAGGCTAGGATGAAAAGTTTGAGAACCAGTTTCAAGAATAGCCTACTCCATCAGACTGCTATATGATGACGAAATTGATCATCTGTATTTTATTCTCTCTACCCCCTGCCTTGTCAACAAAATTATTCTAGTCGTGATTTCTGTTTAATCCTGCATAATGTTGTATTATAGCGTTTATCGGCGCAAAGTGACTATAGGCGTGCGTCTGATTGTGTCAACGTTTTTTCTTAACCTAAGGGGTGCTGGGGCCTGAAACTGATCGTCCCCCATCTGGTGATAGTCAGACACTACATGCCTGTCCATCAGATGCTCAAAATGTGTAACCCATGACATTAAAATAGCTCATTTTCGTGAGTATATCATATGTTGCAGCTGTTGCTTCTGAGGCCCTACCATGCCAGTGACGTCATTGGAATTGAGCGTTCTATTTGTGTTGCTTAAAAAAGGCTATGTATTGAATTTTTTTATTCAAATTTTTAGTGCAATTTATTTGTAATTGTGATAACCAACACGTCTTCAACGTTAATTATTTCAGTTCAGTTCATCTTTAATACTTACTCTATAATAGAGGGTTACACTCTTTGTTTTAAAACTTCCCTCTCACTCACTAAAAACCCTTTTTTTCATTTCCTTCCATTGATCAAAAGGTTAAGAGCATTCAGTCCAGGACATCAAGGTACATTACATATCCTGCAGTCATTTGTCCTTTTAACTCCCCAAACTTGGGCCACTTAGCCTAGCACTGTGCCTAAGGCACTTAGCCTAGCGCTGTACCTGCTCTGAGCACTTAGCCTAGCTCTGTGCCTGCTCTGAGAACTTAGCCTAGTGCTGTACCTGCTCTGAGCACTGAGAACTGTACATGCACCAAAGTTAACAGTGCGTACTGATCATTAGGAGCTCTGTATTCATGGTGGAGGCTGCTAATATCCCCATAGACACAAGTGATTTGTTTAGTTTATTTAATGTTTATTTATTTAATTAATTCGTTATTTTGCTCATGGGGGTAGGACCTTTTGAAAGGGGTCAACCCTGCCCAAGGCTTTAACCAGCGGGGCACATCGTCAGTTGTGTACCTCAGCATCACGGGGTGTTTCGGCCAATCACAATATCACAATACACCCTCTGCTGAGGCAGGCCCACCGCAGGTTGATCAAGCCAGGGTGTGTGTCGCTCCTCTTCAGCCACAGCCAATGGCTTGTCCTTTCTGCAGTGTTGGCCAGCTCTTTGATGGCTTGTCTGTGAGCCTTCCCCCTGATTCCAACCTCACTGCAGAGCTTTGCTGGCTACAAAACCCCTACACCCCACCTCCACAAGCCTCACCCTTCTCTTCCAGCCTCTATCCTCTGCCTCAGCTGCTAAGTTGGAGTAGCGCAGCTTCTTACACTCATACGCTTCTTCGATAGTGTCCACCCAGGGAACTGTCAGTTCAATGATGTAGGTGAACTGGCAGGAATTAGACCAAAGAATGAGGTCTGGATGAAGGGTGCTTACTGCAATCTCCGGAGGAAAAGTGAGACAAGTTCAAGAGACCGACAAGATTCAGTACTGTGATTCAGATAGAAGAGATTTGTAGTGCAATGTACATGTCTAGGATTCTGGTGCAGAGATAACTCTCTGCCTACGCCAACATGCAACATTTAAGTTTAAAGCTCTTTCTACTCATACCTGAATTATAAAGTATACTGTCTTCATATTCTGTCATCATAGAATGCTCATATAAAATTACAATATAATATTTTAAACTATAGCGATAGTGTATGTGCTCATCAATACAGACATAAATAATGCTAATAATAAAAAAAAAAATCCTAATAAAAGCCTGAGCTCCTAATTGTCCAGATATACCTGAAGTCAGTGTTTACATAAACTAGCACTGGATCGGCTCTCTTGTACCACATTCTACCATGTGTGACCACCGTAAAAAAACTTAAGCATGTACTATTTTGCTACACCTCTCATAACCTACAGAATTCTACATGTATCCTTTGACCAGAACAAGCCATAACCTTTACATTTCACACTTCCATGGCTCCACCCCACCACCACCTCTTCTCCTTTGTGGACTTTGAGCAGAGGTGTGACCATGTCCATTTGAGGACCATCAGTTGTGTGAAGACAGCTCATACATATGGAATTCCCTCCCACAGCAGATTTGTATTCAAAAAGCCCTTGCAGCTGATTGGTTAGGTGTGAATTCCAGAAGCTAATGGGGCAGGCAAAAGGACTATACTATGAACACAACAGACTTGGGTCTCAATACTGAAGTCACATTTGGTGCACATACCGTAATTTCCCGACTATTAGCCGCGGCTTATACACTGATTTTGCAAAATTTCTTCAGCTGCGAGGTTAATACAGGGGGGCAGTTAATATGGTGTTAATATGATTTTGTTTCTTTTAACTTTCATAAAACACCGTCCTGTGGCTTATACACAATGCGGCTTATATGCGGGAAATTACTGTATCTAGGACTAACATCTGTCTTTGTACTGAAGGATTTTTTGATTGCTATCATTCTCTAAACTGACTTTTGAAATGTCAGGATCTGACCAGCTCGTGGCAGTGAAGAAGGAGAACGAAGAAGAATTTGATGATTTCCTACAAGAGTATCTGTTTACAACTCAGAAAGAGGACAAAGAACCTGGGCTGGAATATGAATGTAAGACTGAAATATCCATGTCACTACAGGAAATTAAAAAGGAAGACATATCTTCAGATCTTCATGATCACACAGATTATTTTCCAAGAGGTGAGTTTCTGAACAGTTTATATATATGTATATCAATGTGAATATATATATTTTTTGCAAACACTCAATTTGTTATATGTTGTAGGAGACATTCAAAGGAATCAAGCTATTAAATCAGAACACAGGAAGGAAAAGGGAAACCAAGTGTGTTACAAGCACTTATGTAGCCAGGAGACTTCATACCAGAAATTACACCAGGAGTTGGAAATCAGGGAGGAACTGCTCACTGACCATGAGATTACAGATGGAGACAAACTACATCAATGTTCTCAGTGTGGAAAAGCCTGTAGTAATAAGTACAATCTTAAGAAACATCAGAGGATCCATACTGGAGAAAAGCCACATCAGTGTTTGCAGTGTGGAAAGGCCTTTACACAAAAGAGTAGTTTCAAGCTACATCAGAGTACCCATACTGGAGAAAAGCCACATCAGTGTTTGCAGTGTGGAAAGGCCTTTACACAAAAGAGTCATCTCAAGCTACATCAGATGATCCATTCTGAAGAAAATCCACATCAGTGTTTGCTGTGTGGAAAGGCTTTTACAGACAAAAAAACTCTTAAGAATCATCAGATGATCCATTCTGGAGAAAAGCCGCACCAGTGTTCGGAGTGTGGAAAGGCCTTTACACAAAAGAGTCATCTCAAGCTACATCAGAGTACCCATACTGGAGAAAAGCCACATCAGTGTTTGCAGTGTGGAAAGGCCTTTACACAAAAGAGAAATCTCAAGCTACATCAGAGTACCCATACTGGAGAAAGGCCACATCAGTGTTTGCAGTGTGGAAAGGCCTTTACACAAAAGAGAAATCTCAAGACACATCAGATGATCCATACTGGAGAAAAGCCACATCAGTGTTCGCAGTGTGGAAAGGCCTTTACACAAAAGGGAGGTCTCAAGAAACATCAGATGATCCATACTGGAGAAAAGCCACATCAGTGTTTGCAGTGTGGAAAGGCCTTTACACACAAGACTCATCTCAAGGTACATCAGAGTACCCATACTGGAGAAAAGCCACATCAGTGTTCGCAGTGTGGAAAGGCCTTTACACAAAAGAGAGAGCTCAAGATACATCAGAGGATCCATACTGGAGAAAATCCACATCAGTGTTTGCTGTGTGGAAAGGCTTTTACAGAGGCAAAAACTCTTAAGAATCATCAGATGATCCATACTGGAGAAAAGCCACATCAGTGTTCTCAGTGTGGAAAGGCCTTTATACAAAAGGGTAATCTCAAGGTACATCAGAGGAGCCATACTGGAGAAAAGCCATATCCATGTTCTCAGTGTGGAATGACCTTTAGTCACGACGCCAACCTCAAGTCACATCAGAGGATCCATACTGGAGAAAAGCCATATCAGTGTTCGCAGTGTGGAAAGACCTTTAGTTACCACGGCAGCCTCAAGATACATGAGATGATCCATTCTAAAAAGTCACATCAGTGTATTACGTGTGGGAAGTGTTTTGGGGTCAACTCAGATCTCAAGAGACACCAGAGGAATCATACTTGAAACAAAAGCATGCCACTGTAGGACTCTCACACAACTGGCTCAATTGAATAGAATTGAATCAGAAACTTCTGAAGAACTGAATGACAATTGGATGTGATTTCCCTCTAAAACAAAGAACTGAAGTGAAATGTCAGGACACCATATCAATGTCAGAATTCAAATTATTGGAATATCTCATCTCAAGATGAGACTAGATGATCCATTCTGGAAAAAAAACCCAACATCTTACATGACATAGTCCTTGAACTATGCTATTTTCCTAAAACCGAATGAAACCTAATCATGTTCACGTACGGTACTTCTTAAAGTGACAGGCACTCAATTAGACCTACACTTTCCACTGCTGTGAATGATCTGTATCCCTGCTTAAGGCAACAAGGTTTTCAAGGAAATGTCATAGTGCTCCTAACTTTTCATGTAGGAGCACCTGTGCTCCTAGTGAAAAAGCTAAGCGTACAGCCCTGCTATCACCTATAGGATGGTTTAGATAGATAGATAGATAGATAGATAGATAGATAGATAGATAGATAGATAGATAGATAGATAGATACTTTATTGATCCCCAAGGGGAAATTCAAGAAGGTTTGTATCTCTTATTGATTTATGTGTTGAGTGTTTAACAAATGGGTGGTTAAAGGTTTTGTCTTTTGTGTTTTGAAACTCACTTACTCAAATCTAATCATTGTCTGATATGGAAATAAACAATTGAATCTTGAATTCTTTTTTTCTGTGCTCCTAATTTTATGCTCCACCTGTGCTCCTAGTGAAAAAGCGAAGCATACAACCCTGCCCAAGGGGTTAAATCAGTAAGGTCACACCTCCACCCCACGTATCCTCTTCTCCTTTGTCTCTGCAGTTTGCGTCATGGCCATGGCCATCTGAGTGCTATCAGGTGTGTGAAGAGTGCCCATCATGCCTATACCTACACTCCTTTGTCATTATGATTGACATCATGGCCTCTGTTAAGCATCTGTTATGTTTGAATCCAGAATTATAAAGGCAAACGAAAGGAGAGGAGGCATGATTTAAATAAACAAAAGTTATTTTTGGCATAAAAAATGCTTCAGTGTAAAGCCTCCCTCAGTGTGATCAAGTGAAATGCCATTTCCTTACAAGCTTTGCGTGTAGCCTATAATCTGATGTCTGATGTGTTACAGTATCTTCTATAACAGATGTTGAGACTAGTAGACTATGTGATGTGTAATGTAATCATTGATTTGAATGGCATGGTTTTGCCATTGGTTGATGGAGTTTTGTGTATGGGTGTGGGTATTTAAAATGGGCATGGATCACATTGTCACCTGAACACACTGATAAGACTCTGAAATATTACATTTTGTAGCAGATGCTTTTATCAAAGCAGCATATAGAGCAAGAGATTATCAATCAAGAGTGCAGAATAATGGCCCCAGCCGTGGCGCGACTGGCTGGGGCACCTGCACCGCACGCCGGCGACCCGGGTTCGATTCCCGCCCCGTGGTCCCTTCCGGATCCCACCCCTACTCTCTCTCCCGCTCGTTTCCTGTCATCTCTACTGTCCTGTCACATTAAAGGCATAAAAATGCCCAAAAAAATAATCTTTTTTTAAAAAAAAGAGTGCAGAATAATTAGTACTGCACACTACAAAAGCTGCTCGTCTAATAAAACCATGCAATATTAATCGTTTATCAAGGTCAACAATTCTAGTTGGTATGTTTTCAGTATAAAGAGACTTACTGAGCACTTTCTCATAAAATCATTTGACTTAGAATAAGAGGAGTTTTACTTATTTTAAGACGTGTCATCCTGAAAGCAAGCAAATTTCTCTACCAGTGCGATGCAATGCATCTGTCATAGGAATACCAATATTATAAGTAGGCTATAGTTTCAGGTTGGAAAGAGGAGCACAGTCACAGAGACAGTTCAAAGTTTAATTATCCAGTCTCGTAACAGAGAATATGTTTCTTTAGCAAACAATAAAAAGAACACTTGAGCTAAGTAGAGCTAATCTCTACAGTTGAAAGTTAATTTAGAATGCACAAAGACTCAGCAGTTGTGGAATCACAAGACAGTCCAGGGTCGGTGCACAGCTATCCGCCAGTGTAGCACAGGTACCCAAGAGGGGTAAGACTGAAGATCTTTGAAAGGACTAGATGTTACCATGCCTAATGTTTGCACCACTTCTAGTTCGGTTTTTCTTGAAGGATGGCTGCTATAAGGCTTTAACCAGCGGGGCACATCGTCAGTTGTGTACCTCAGCATCACGGGGTGTTTCGGCCAATCACAATATCACAATGCACCCTCTGCTGAGGCAGGCCCACCGCAGGTTGATCAAGCCAGGCTTGCCAATGGCTTGTCTGTGAGCCTTCCCCCTGATTCCAACCTCACTGCAGAGCTTTACTGGCTACAAACCCCCTACACCCCACCTCCACAAGCCTCACCCTTCTCTTCCAGCCTCTATGCTCTGCCTCAGCTGCTAAGTTGGAGTAGCGCAGCTTCTTACACTCATACGCTTCTTCGATAGTGTCCACCCAGGGAACTGTCAGTTCAATGATGTAGGTGAACTGGCAGGAATTAGACCAAAGAATGAGGTCTTGATGAAGGGTGCTTACTGCAATCTCCGGAGGAAAAGTGAGACAAGTTCAAGAGACCGACAAGATTCAGTACCATGATTCAGATACGAGAGAGAAGAGAGATTTGTAGTGCAATGTACATGTCTAGGATTCTGGTGCAGAGATAACTCTCTGCCTATGCCTACATGCAACATTTAAGTTTAAAGCTCTTTCTACTCATACCTGAATTATAAAGTATACTGTCTTCATATTCTGTCATCATAGAATGCTCATATAAAATTACAATATAATACTTTAAACTATAGCGATAGTGTATGTGCTCATCAATACAGACAAATAATGCTAATAATAATAAAAAAAATCATAATAAAAGCCTGAGCTCCTATTGTCCAGATATACCTGAAGTCAGTGTTTACATAAACTAGCACTGGATCGGCTCTCTTGTACCACATTCTACCATGTGTGACCACCGTAAAAAAAGACAACGCAAGCATGTACTATTTTGCTACACCTCTCATAACCTACAGAATTCCACATGTATGCTTCGACCAGAACAAGCCATAACCTTTACATTTCACACTTCCATGGCTCCACCCCACCTCCTCTTCTCCTTTGTGGACTTTGAGCAGAGGTGTGACCATGTCCATTTGAGGACCATCAGTTGTGTGAAGACAGCTCATACATATGGAATTCCCTCCCACAGCAGATTTGTATTCAAAAAGCCCTTGCAGCTGATTGGTTAGGTGTGAATTCCAGAAGCTAATGGGGCAGGCAAAAGGACTATATTATGAACACAACAGACTTGGGTCTCAATACTGAAGTCACATTTGGTACACGTTTCTACAGGACTAACATCTGTCTTTGTACTGAAGGATTTTTTGATTGCTATCATTCTCTAAACTGACTTTTGAAATGTCAGGATCTGACCAGCTCGTGGCAGTGAAGAAGGAGAACGAAGAAGAATTTGATGATTTCCTACAAGAGTATCTGTTTACAACTCAGAAAGAGGACAAAGAACCTGGGCTGGAATATGAATGTAAGACTGAAATATCCATGTCACTACAGGACATTAAAAAGGAAGACATATCTTCAGATCTTCATGATCACACAGATTATTTTCCAAGAGGTGAGTTTCTGAACAGTTTATGGTAATATCAATGTGAATATATATATTTTTTTGCAAACACTCAATTTCTTATTATGTTGTAGGAGACATTCAAAGGAATCAAGCTATTAAATCAGAACACAGGAAGGAAAAAGGAAACCAAGTGTGTTACAAGCACTTATGTAGCCAGGAGACTTCATACCAGAAATTACACCAGGAGTTGGAAATCAGGGAGGAACTGCTCACTGACCATGAGATTACAGATGGACACAAACTACATCAATGTTCTCAGTGTGGAAAAGCCTGTAGTAATAAGTACAATCTCAAGACACATCAGATGATCCATACTGGAGAAAAGCCACATCAGTGTTTGCAGTGTGGAAAGGCCTTTACACAAAAGAGAAATCTCAAGCTACATCAGAGTACCCATACTGGAGAAAAGCCACATCAGTGTTTGCAGTGTGGAAAGTCCTTTACACAAAAGAGTAGTCTCAATCTACATCAGAGTACCCATACTGGAGAAAAGCCACATCAGTGTTTGCAGTGTGGAAAGGCCTTTATACAAAAGAGTCATCTCAAGCTACATCAGAGTACCCATACTGGAGAAAAGCCACATCAGTGTTTGCAGTGTGGAAAGGCATTTACACAAAATAGTCATCTCAAGCTACATCAGAGTACCCATACTGGAGAAAAGCCACATCAGTGTTTGCAGTGTGGAAAGGCCTTTACACAAAAGAGAAATCTCAAGACACATCAGATGATCCATACTGGAGAAAAGCCACATCAGTGTTCGCAGTGTGGAAAGGCCTTTACACAAAAGGGAGATCTCAAGAAACATCAGAGTACCCATACTGGAGAAAAGCCACATCAGTGTTTGCAGTGTGGAAAGGCCTTTACACAAAAGACTCATCTCAACGTACATCAGGGTACCCATACTGGAGAAAAGCCACATCAGTGTTCGCAGTGTGGAAAGGCCTTTACACAAAAGAGAGAGCTCAAGATACATCAGAGGATCCATACTGGAGAAAATCCACATCAGTGTTTGCTGTGTGGAAAGGCTTTTACAGATGCAAAAACTCTTAAGAATCATCAGATGATCCATACTGGAGAAAAGCCACATCAGTGTTCTCAGTGTGGAAAGGCCTTTATACAGAAGGGAAATCTCAAGGTACATCAGAGGAGCCATACTAGAGAAAAGCCATATCCATGTTCTCAGTGTGGAATGACCTTTAGTCACGACGCCAACCTCAAGACACATCAGAGGATCCATACTGGAGAAAAGCCATATCAGTGTTCGCAGTGTGGAAAGACCTTTAGTTACCATGGCAGCCTCAAGATACATGAGATGATCCATTCTAAAAAGTCGCATCATGGCTAGCCGAATTCGGAAATATTGGGTACTTCTGGAAAAGTTTTTGATTTTTGGAAGGGTGTTAGATATAGGCCTAAGGTTTTAAAAAATCCATGGAAACAATTTGGGGTGGCACCCCTAGTGGCAGTTAGGCATACAGTCCAAAATTGCCCCCACCGAAAAGAGAAAAGGTTATATGTCAGCTTCCTTTACTCTTAAATTGTTGTATAATGCATTTTTTCTACTTTGTTTGATACAAGAAATCCTATTCTGATATATTCTTCATATTGTAAGTCAATTTCCATGTTAAATCTATTATCATAGTCATATTTAGCTCAAATAAACTGTCAATATCTCTGAAAAGTCACACTGAAATATTACCCAGGACCCTAGACCATATTTTTACCTCCAATGTATTCTTTCTTTGTTGATTGGACAGGTCACTATCACTATAGTGTCAAAAATCACATGTTGGAACCAAAAGGACCATTGTTGAGGCTTTAAATAAGCACTTCAGAACTATGCCACAGTGAAAAGTTATATTTGGCTTTTAGTCAGGCAGCCAAGGGGTCCCACCTATTTTTTTGCAGAATCTATTAGACTAGGGGTACCTCTTAAGATTTAGGAGGGTGCCCAGTGATATCCCTTGGGCAATTTTGTATATTAAGCCTTTCTTGTCCAATGTGTTGAATATAAGGCGGAGATACTACAGGTGAATAGGGTAAAAAAATAACAAGCAGATATCACTATGATACTTCACCAGTTGATTACTTAGATCAATATAAAAAATAAATGCATTACAAGTTTTCTGTAATTTAATGTTTGAATATGCAAATTAGGCATGATGTAATTAGATATGCACTGATTTGCATAAACTCAAAAAGATAAAATCTGAACATTGGCTAAAGCCAGTTTGATTTTTTTTTTTTGTTGACATAAGAGATGAAAAGTACCTTAAAGCGGGAATTATGGATATCTCATTCAGTTATTCAGTAAATCAGAAAATACTACCAGCATATACAGTACAAAAAAGAAATCCATGTTTTTTGGAATAAAATTTCCTATAAATCAGGCTAAGAATATTATATCAACAACCCCCTCTGTAAAAAGCTTCTAAACATGGTTAGGGATAAGACTGAAAAGTTTGCTGATTTTGTTGTGAGAGAGGAAACTCATCCATGGGTGCTATCTCACTTGGACTATATTTAAGTACATTTTATTTGAGTTGATTTGCATTTGATAGGATATTGATAGGAGGTATTTCCCATGTTTTCATGATTTTGATGATATCTCATGATAGTTATCATGATAGTTATTCATGATAGTTATTCAGTAAATCAGTAAATCAGTAAATCAGTAAATCAGAAAATACTACTAGCATATACAAAAAAGAAATCGCCATGTTTTTTGGAACAAAATTTCCTATAAATCCGGCTAAGAATATTATATCAACAACCCCCCAGGGTTTCCCGCAGCGCTTTCCTGCTAAGGCGGCCGCCTTAACAACACAGGGCTGCCGCCTTAACTAGCGTCTTCAATAAATAAATGAATAAATAAATAAATAAATAAATATATTATGTATAGTGATATTCGCCGTATTACTCTGTCATGTTTTCTCCATGTCATTCCAAACCGTAGCCGCTAGTCTCCCTTCTCTGTAGAACGCATAAAAAAAATAAACTTTTTCAAAATCGAGTTGGCCTATGCGCACAGGCGACGCGCTCATTCAGCATGAGTATTTGATATCAGGTCAGGTGCCACTGCCACGCATATCTCAGAGTGACTGCGAACACAAATAGCCTAAACCTAGCTAGATTTGACGACTCTCACAGGAATGGTTCTCCGTTGAATCTACCAAATGTGTGGGATGAGCGGCATAACACTTTTGAGCGCTTTATCTTTTCTTTTTTTAATCACTCGTCTACTATGAATGCATAGCCCACTGCATCTTGTAATTTGTTGTGACAAATACTTGTGCCATCTAGCCTACAGCTAACAACAACTTGTGACGGCTATTCATTCACGTGTTGTAAATTGTCTGAGGTTTACACAGGCTAGTTTAAACTTTAAACTATAGCCTCTTGTCTCCCATGCCAGTTTCATTCATCCCGACCGGGCGGGACGCATGTTTCCGTTTTGTAGAAATAATTCCTGGATGTTTTTGTTCAGAGCTGAACATGCAACTGTATTTGACAGATCACAGATCTGGTTGCTAGTGACAAAATATTAGTGTTCAATGCGGTACGATCTCGCTAATTATATTTTAAAAAGCATTAAAAACGTTCCGGCTCTCTTAGGCTATATGACAGGCACGCACAATAAAGGCCTACAGCTTCAATCAAAGAATTGCAGCTTTAGCCTACTAAATCACAATTCATTAACTATACCATACAGTCGCAATGTTACATTTTCATACAGTTTCATCTTTATTTCATGATATATTCTAAAATATCCACCATTGCAAATATTCTTGGTTTTAATAGAATACTATAATATTGACTGGCTTTAAAATATATCCTATGTGCTATGCTGAGCAGTGCAAAGGTTTTGAAAGATACAAAAGGCCCTGCATTGGAGTTGTAAACTTTTAAGGTATAATATTGTCTAAATTGTGTTAATGATGTTTAATTGGTTGCTGATTCAATTAAATCTGATACAATGAATGTGAAATCCAGGTATATTGCTGTCATTAGTGTCAAAATTCAACATTTTCAACATTAATGAAATGCTGACAGCCTACTAATTTTTTACTTCAGCTGACCTCCTTGTCTTAAAGTAGCCTAAATCAGAAAAGAAGTTATTTAGACAAGTGTGTGCTAGACTGCTCCTGTAGCCAACAATCTCTACCCTTTGGGAATTTAACTGTTATATGATCCTTGGTGATGTAAATTATGAAAACCTCTTTCTTTGGTTGGTCTTGATGCGGCCTTGACTCCTTTAAGACTCAGTCTCGACTCAGACTTGCTTCCTAAAAGACTCGGCCGTTGTCACTCGGTCTCGGCTGCAGTTCAACCAACGGTCTCGACCCCCCCCCCCCCCCCCCCCCCATCGAGGGCAGTGGCAGCGATGTGGCGGGGACGCTACGGCGACGCCCCCTTCCCCTGGACAGACACCACCTTAACTAACAAATTTTCTGGGGGAAACCCTGGGTTTAGAGGCCTGAATAATCTTTTTATGTTATTCAATTTCAGAGATATGGACCTTTTTCAAGCAAAAAGTGACTATGGCAATACATTTGACACGAACATAACCTGAATATAGGAAGATAATATCAAAATGATCATTCCTTGTATCAAATCAAGTAGAAAAAGTGTCATTATACAACAATTTATGACTAACGAAAACTGAGATATAACCTTTCTCTTTTCAGTGGGGGCCATTTTTGATTTTACGGTAACTGCCACGAGGGGGGCCACCCCAACTTGTATCCATGGATTTTTAAAAACCTTAGGCCCATACCTAACACCCTGCCACAAATCAAAAACTTTTCCAGAAGTGCCCAATCTTCATGATTTTTCACGTATTCGGCCCTAGCTATCAGTGTATAACTTGTGGGAAGTGTTTTGTGGTCAACTCAGATCTCAAGAGACACCAGAGGAATCATACTTGAAACAAAAGCATGCCACTGTAGGACTCTCACACAACTGGCTCAATTGAATAGAATTGAATCAGAAACTTCTGAAGAACTGAATGACAATTGGATGTGATTTCCCTCTAAAACAAAGAACTGAAGTGAAATGTCAGGACACCATATCAATGTCAGAATTCGAAAGCAATTATTGGAATATCTCATCTCAAGATGAGACTAGATGATCCATTCTGGAAAAAAAAACCAACATCTTACATTACATAATCCTTGAACTATGCGTGACTATTTTCCTAAAACCGAATGAAACCTAATCATGTTCACGTACGGTACTTCTTAAAGTGACAGGCACTCAATTAGACCTACACTTGCCACTGCTGTGAATGATCTGTATCCTGCTTAAGGCAACAAGGTTTTCAAGGAAATGTCATAGTGCTCCTAACTTTTCATGTAGGAGCACCTGTGTTCCTGGTGATAAAGCTAAGCGTACAGCCCTGCTATCACCTATAGGATGGTTTAGATAGATAGATAGATAGATAGATAGATACTTTATTGATCCCCAAGGGGAAATTCAAGAAGGTTTGTATCTCTTATTGATTTATGTGTTGAGTGTTTAACAAATGGGTGGTTAAAGGTTTTGTCTTTTGTGTTTTGAAACTCACTTACTCAAATCTAATCATTGTCTGATATGGAAATAAACAATTGAATCTTGAATTCTTTTTTTCTGTGCTCCTAATTTTATGCTCCACCTGTGCTCCTAGTGAAAAAGCTAAGCGTACAACCCTGCCCAAGGGGTTAAATCAGTATGGTCACACCTCCACCCCACGTATCCTCTTCTCCTTTGTCTCTGCAGTTTGCGTCATGGCCATGGCCATCTGAGTGCTATCAGGTGTGTGAAGAGTGCTCATCATGCCTATGGAGTTCCCACCTACACTCCTTTGTCATTATGATTGATATCATGGCCTCTGTTAAGCATCTGTTATGTTTGAATCCAGAATTATAAAGGCAAACGAAGGGAGAGGAGGCATGACTTAAATAAACAAAAGTTATTTTTGGCATAAAAAATGCTTCAGTGTAAAGCCTCCCTCAGTGTGATCAAGTGAAATGCCATTTCCTTACAAGCTTTGCGTGTAGCCTATAATCTGATGTCTGATGTGTTACAGTATCTTCTATAACAGATGTTGAGACTAGTAGACTATGTGATGTGTAATGTAATCATTGTTTTGAATGGCATGGTTTTGCCATTGGTTGATGGAGTTTTGTGTATGGGTGTGGGTATTTAAAATGGGCATGGATCACATTGTCACCTGAACACACTGCTATTACACTCTGAAATATTACATTTTGTAGCAGATGCTTTTATCAAAGCAGCATATAGAGCAAGAGATTATGAATCAAGAGTGCAGAATAATTAGTACTGCACACTACAAAAGCTGCTCGTCTAATAAAACCATGCAATATTAATCTTTTATCAAGGTCAACCATTCTAGTTGGTATGTTTTCAGTATAAAGAGACTTACCGAGCACTTTCTCATAAAATCATTTGACTTAAAAGAAGAGGAGTTTGACTTATTTTAAGATGTGTCATCCTGAAAGCAAGCAAATTTCTCTACCAGTGCGATGCAATGCGTCTGTCAATATGATAGGAATACCAATATTATAAGCAGGCTCGGACTGGCAATCTGTGCAGTCGGGCAAATGCCCGGTGGGCCGGTGCACATGTGGGCCGGTGGACTCCGAGATTCTTTTTTTTTTTTTTATGGCAAAATGTTTAAGTTATTTATTTGCGGCCCGTCATGTATAAATTGCTGTAGCCTAACATCATTGCTATGTAGTCCGCTGACAATTACGGCGGGGTTGGTGCTTCTTTCATGCTATCACTCATTGCAAACTTTGTCCGTTATCTAGTGGATTTCATTGAAAGTGAAAGCAGGTTGATCTGCGTTCTGCAAGTGTTCGATGTGTGTGATGCACTAGGCTATTTGTTTCTTAGCAGAAGCCATGAAACGGTAAAGGTCAGATTATTTATTTAAAAATACATCATTTAGGAAGTTGTTGTTTTTTTGTTGGCTTTGCTCGTGTTCGCGTGCAGTTTGACTTGTCAGGATTTTCCGATAATGACTGCAATCTCGTGATGCTGATAGCCTATATTGACTTATTTTCTGTGCGTGTAAACTATAGTGTAGGCTACTGTGCTTGAAACTGTGCCAGACTAGCCTAGGCCTACTGGTTTTCATCATTTTAACCACAAAGCCTGTCTACAGGTATACTAAATTGTTTAGCACCTTGTCATTTCGCGTTTGTCCAGCCGTTCACCTCCGTGCGGTGCGCCCCATGTCTTTCAAAACATATTTCGGGATAGTAGTAGTAGGCTACTATGCGAAAACGTCTGATGATAGTAGGCTACTAAGAGATTAACACTTTGGCATGCTTGGCAAACATCAGTCTTGTACATAATATTGAGATAACGTTTTTAGTGGAAAAGTAGCCTATTTAAAGGCACAGTCTGCATTTTAATCCTATAGCTCTCCATCAGTGTGCGCGCAATTGTAAAACTATGATGCCTAGCCTACACAATCCTGGCATAGTAGCCTACAGTATAACAGGCCTACGATTTATTGTAGGAGAGGTGTAGGACATGTTACTTTGGAAGGAGAGGGAGTGGTGCAATTTGATTTTCTATGGAACTTAAATAAATATCAACAACCTTCAAGCAACCTCTTTAATCAGCATCAATATCAATAGGCCTATATGGTTCACTATAGGCTATTGTACAAGACTAGAGGACTGTAAGGGGGCAGGCTATATATTATCATCAAGTAGGCCTATACTAAATAATGTAGTCAAAATTAGAACTTTATGTTGGTTTAAGTTCAAACAAAACATGTCATGAACTGAGAAAATCCATGGTTCTACATCATTGTTGGCAAAATGATCATGATAGCATATTTCAGCCATATCTGGTTTAGAGTAGGCCTAGCTACTTTGCTCCATTATAAATGAGTTTTCTTTAGGCCTAATAGACTATATTGTAATATGCTATAATGTTTGAAACATGTAGGCCTATCTCAATTTATCAATAATTCTCATAAAAGTCATCAGATGTCGTCATTTAAGGGGTTATTTTTTAAAATTTTCTCCCGGGGGGGCATGCCCAGTGCACAGTGGTCAACACTATAATACCTGAACTATACACTACAGTATACACTATAGCAGCGGTTCACAAACTTTCCCCCCCACGCCCACCTCCTACATCCTTATTTGGTGCGCGGGGGGGGGGGTCCAGTGGTGGGCCGGTCCAGGAGAAAAATGCCAGGGCCCAATTTTGTTCCCAGTCCGACCCTGATTATAAGTACTAGTTTCAGGTTGGAAAGAGGAGCACAGTCGCAGAGACAGTTCAACGTTTAATTATTCAGTCTTTTAACAGAGAATATAATGTTTCTTTAGCAAACAATAAAAAGAACACTTGAGCTAAGTAGAGCAAATCTCTACAGTTGAAAGTTCATTTAGAATGCACAAAGACTCAGCAGTTGTGGAATCACAAGACAGTCCAGGGTCGGTGCACAGCTATCCGCCAGCACAGGTAAGAGGGGTAAGACTGAGGATCTTTGAAAGGACTAGACGTTACCATGCCTAATGTTAGCACCACTTCTAGTTTGGTTTTTTTTCTTGAAGGATGGCTGCTATAAGGCTTTAACCAGCGGGGCACATCGTCAGTTGTGTACCTCAGCATCACGGGGTGTTTCGGCCAATCACAATATCACAATACACCCTCTGCTGAGGCAGGCCCACCACAGGTTGATCAAGCCAGGGTGTGTGTCGCTCCTCTTCAGCCACAGCCAATGGCTTGTCCTTTCTGCAGTGTTGGCCAGCTCTTTGATGGCTTGTCTGTGAGCCTTCCCCCTGATTCCAACCTCACTGCAGAGCTTTGCTGGCTACAAAACCCCTACACCCCACCTCCACAAGCCTCACCCTTCTCTTCCAGCCTCTATCCTTTGCCTCAGCTGCTAAGTTGGAGTAGCGCAGCTTCTTACACTCATACGCTTCTTCGATAGTGTCCACCCAGGGAACTGTCAGTTCAATGATGTAGGCGAACTGGCAGGAATTAGACCAAAGAATGAGGTCTTGATGAAGGGTGCTTACTGCAATCTCCGGAGGAAAAGTGAGACAAGTTCAAGAGACCGACAAGATTCAGTACCGTGATTCAGATACGAGAGAGAAGAGAGATTTGCAGTACAATGTATATGTCTAGGATTCTGGTGCAGAGATAACTCTCTGCCTACGCCAACATGCAACATTTAAGTTTAAAGCTCTTTTTACTCATACCTGAATTATAAATGATACTGTCTTCATATTCTGTCATCATAGGATGCTCATATAAAATTACAATATAATATTTTAAACTATAGCGATAGTGTATGTGCTCATCAATACAGACATAAATAATGCTAATAATAAAAAAAATCATAATAAAAGCCTGAGCTCTTATTGTCCAGATATACCTGAAGTCAGTGTTTACATAAACTAGCACTGGATCGGCTCTCTGGTACCACATTCTACCATGTGTGACCACCGTAAAAAAAAGACAACGCAAGCATGTACTATTTTGCTACACCTCTCATAACCTACAGAATTCTACATGTATCCTTTGACCAGAACAAGCCATAACCTTTACATTTCACACCTCCATGGCTCCACCCCACCACCACCTCTTCTCCTTTGTGGACTTTGAGCAGAGGTGTGACCATGTCCATTTGAGGACCATCAGTTGTGTGAAGACAGCTCATACATATGGAATTCCCTCCCACAGCAGATTTGTATTCAAAAAGCCCTTGCAGCTGATTGGTTAGGTGTGAATTCCAGAAGCTAATGGGGCAGGCAAAAGGACTATATTATGAACACAACAGACTTGGGTCTCAATACTGAAGTCACATTTGGTGCACATTTCTAGGACTAACATCTGTCTTTGTACTGAAGGATTTTTTGATTGCTATTATTCTCTAAACTGACTTTTGAAATGTCAGGATCTGACCAGCTCGTGGCAGTGAAGAAGGAGAACGAAGAAGAATTTGATGATTTCCTACAAGAGTATCTGTTTACAACTCAGAAAGAGGACAAAGAACCTGGGCTGGAATATGAATGTAAGACTGAAATATCCATGTCACTACAGGAAATTAAAAAGGAAGACATATCTTCAGATCTTCATGATCACACAGATTATTTTCCAAGAGGTGAGTTTCTGAACAGTTTATGGTAATATATATGTATATCAATGTGAATATATATATATATATTTGCAAACACTCAATTTGTTATTATGTTGTAGGAGACATTCAAAGGAATCAAGCTATTAAATCAGAACACAGGAAGGAAAAAGGAAACCAAGTGTGTTACAAGCACTTATGTAGCCAGGAGACTTCATACCAGAAATTACACCAGGAGTTGGAAATCAGGGAGGAACTGCTCACTGGCCATGAGATTACAGATGGACACAAACTACATCAATGTTCTCAGTGTGGAAAAGCCTGTAGTAATAAGTACAATCTTAAGAAACATCAGAGGATCCATACTGGAGAAAAGCCGCATCAGTGTTTGCAGTGTGGAAAGGCCTTTACACAAAAGAGTAGTCTCAAGCTACATCAGAGTACCCATACTGGAGAAAAGCCACATCAGTGTTTGCAGTGTGGAAAGGCCTTTACACAAAAGAGTAGTCTCAAGCTACATCAGAGTACCCATACTGGAGAAAAGCCACATCAGTGTTTGCAGTGTGGAAAGGCCTTTACACAAAAGAGTCATCTCAAGCTACATCAGATGATCCATTCTGAAGAAAATCCACATCAGTGTTTGCTGTGTGGAAAGGCTTTTACAGACAAAACAACTCTTAAGAATCATCAAATGATCCATTCTGGAGAAAAGCCGCACCAGTGTTCGGAGTGTAGAAAGGCCTTTATATCTAAGGGTGATCTCAAGAAACATCAGATGATCCATTCTGAAGAAAAGCCACATCAGTGTTCTCAGTGTGGAAAGGCCTTTGCATTGAAGGGTAAACTCACGCTACATCAGAAGACCCATACTGGAGAAAAGCCACATCAGTGTTCTCTGTGTGGAAAGGCCTTTATACAGAAGGGTCATCTCAAGGTACATCAGAGGATCCATACTGGAGAAAAGCCATATCCATGTTCTCAGTGTGGAATGACCTTTAGTCACGACGGCAACCTCAAGACACATCAGAGGATCCATACTGGAGAAAAGCCATATCAGTGTTGCAGTGTGGAAAGACCTTTAGTTACCACGCCAGCCTCAAGATACATGAGATGATCCATTCTAAAAAGTCACATCAGTGTATTACGTGTGGGAAGTGTTTTGGGGTCAACTCAGATCTCAAGAGACACCAGAGGAATCATACTTGAAACAAAAGCATGCCACAGTAGGACTTTCACACAACTGGCTCAATTGAATAGAATTGAATCAGAAACTTCTGAAGAACTGAATGACAATTGGATGTGATTTCCCTCTAAAACAAAGAACTGAAGTGAAATGTCAGGACACCATATCAATGTCAGAATTCGAAAGCAATTATTGGAATATCTCATCTCAAGATGAGACTAGATGATCCATTCTGAAAAAAAAAACCACAACATCTTACATTACATAATCCTTGAACTATGCGTGACTATTTTCCTAAAACCGAATGAAACCTAATCATGTTCAGGCACTCAATTAGACCTACACTTGCCACTGCTGTGAATGATCTGTATCCTGCTTAAGGCAACAAGGTTTTCAAGGAAATGTCATAGTGCTCCTAAATTTTCTTCTGTGCTCCTAACTTTTAATTTAGGAGCACCTGTGTTCCTGGTGATAAAGCTAAGCGTACAGCCCTGCTATCACCTATAGGATGGTTTAGATAGATAGATAGATAGACAGATAGATACTTTATTGATCCACAAGGGGAAATTCAAGAAGGTTTGTATCTCTTATTGATTTATGTATTGAGTGTTTAACAAATGGGTGGTTAACTGTTTTGTCTTTTCTGTCTTTTGTGTTTTGAAACTCACTTGCTCAAATCTAATCATTGTCTGATATGGAAATAAACAATTGAATCTTGAATCTTTCTAGTCTACTTTTCTGGGTCATTTTCCACAACAATACAAGAAGAAGAATGGAATTTCCCAAGGTTTGCTCTCCTCAAGCTTCGTTCTTTTGTTTTTTGTGTGTGGTGGCATTTCTTGAATTTTATTCAGATTTGTTTTGCAATAATAGAACCGCAGTCCACAAGACAAACACAGCAGTTCAATTTTCTCATTTTGTGTCTCTGTTCTATGTTCAGAAAGCCAGTGTAGCTTGAACTGACCTTGTAAAAATCATCCTGTTAAAATGCCACATAATTCCTGGTTTGCTTATCATTCTTACGCCTTTGTGACCTATTTCACTTTCGCAGATGTCTGGGTCTGTGCATGGACACACAACACACACACACACACACACACACACACACACACACACACACACACACACACACACACACACACACACACACACACACACACACACACACACACACACACACATGCACACATGATCACGATGAACACAAGAATTGAATAGCTCCTGAATGGGAATGAATGGGCAAGTGATCAGAGGGCCTCAGCTCTGGGAAGAGGCATGAGTCATGCACGCCAGAATGTGCTACTGAGAGAGAGACACAGAGACAGAGAGAGAGAGAGAGAGAGAGAGAGAGAGAGAAATGGAAGGAAAGAAAAAAAGAATAATACTCTAAGAATGGGCACCGTTAAAACAATAAAATGTTAATGATTCTTTCTTGAAGAAGGAGAAAAATGGAGAGAGCATGCTCAAAGACCGAATCTGAGGGGTGGGGGGTGAAAGAGAGGGATGGGGGGGATCATGAAAGAGATCAAGGAAGGGTATGGATGTGGTTTTGGAGCAAAGCAAAGGTTACGGTCTAATAAAAAAAAAGCAAGCATTGTGAGTGGGTCACATGCCATGTTCACTTTCACACAGTGTTGAGGGGAAAACATGGAAAAATGCGAAAAGAGTACCGCACGCACATCCAAAAGGATAAAACACTGGGTGCTGGACAGATGAGCAAAAGTTAAAAAGAACAGGAAGTCCGCACACCAGATAATGCTCCTCAGTGTTCTTTAATAGTCACCACGACGTAACGTTTCGGGCCCCTAGCCCTTCATCAGACATGAAAACGTGGGAAAGTTGTGCAGGCGTGGCGTGGTGCTATACCCTGACGTGACGAGAGGCACGGTCCGGACCCTTCGCTGGAGTTGGCTGCACCGCATGACAGCGCAGCACATTTCCATATTTATGTCCCCTTAAAGTCAGCGGTCCCAGGGAATACTGTATGTCACAAATCAACATGTTGCATTTTTTTTTTTTAAATACTGCAGAAGTGTTTTCAATCATACGGTTTTGAACCACACTCATACAGCAAATACACACACAGACACACACACATGCGCACAGACACACACACACTCACACACTCATTACAAGCAATTTAGGAGCATAAATTCTAATTACAGCCATTGTTTTCAATAGTTTTTCGTGCTTGGCTGTCCAACTAACATCTCAACTCAAAGCCAACCACCACGCCTTCTGCTCCCCACTGAGCGGAGAGTAAACAACACATTTCGTCAAGTGTGTCATTCTCTCTCTCTCTCCCCATGGAGACTCTGAGATGGCTGACCAGCAGGACTGGATGGCCATTGTACTGTATACGTCTTACACAAAACAGACCTTTTTTTTCCGAGAGGTTAAGAGAGAAAGTACTTCTTGTACAAAGTGTGTGCAACGAACATACAAAAGAAGTACAACATTGTTCTTGTTGTTGTCTTTGTCTCTCTCAAATGATGCAAACCTACAGAAAGGATTAGATATCAACATAAATGAATATTTAGTAGGTTGTTCTCTCTTTACCTCTTTCTTTCTGCCTCTCTCCATCTCCTAAACCAGTCTATGAATGTCAAATACATTTTTATTTCTGGGATTTTCCTGTTCCATTTATGTGATATGTGGTATATTCTCAAGGACGTTCAAAAAGAGTAGTTGTGTGCACAATCCTGCACATCCTACTTTGCAGGGTCAGGACAAATGTGACCCTGTAAAGCGGAACCAGTCGTTTCGGTAAAATGTATTAAATTAAGTTATTGTGCTCACGTGAACGGCCATAAACTAAGCTTTCCAACGTTATGTATATCGAGAGTATTACACAAACTATCGCTAAGATAACAGCATCCAAAGTTGACATGGTTCTCCTGTCACGATATGCCAGAAGAGGAGAAATCACCTTTTTAAGCGGCGCGTGCACAACGGGAATGACAGCAAATGTGTTGAATCTTCGCCGGGTTTAACAGTCAAAACGTATGTTTTTCCGTGAAATGCGTTCACGATATGAAACTGTAGACTGTATACAGTCGAATTATGCGAAAACGTGAAATTCAACATTTTAACCCGGAAGTTTGTTATTGTTGATTTTCTCAAAATAACGTTGTGCGCAAAACGACTGATTTCGCTTTGAATGGTCACAAATGGAGAGTAGCTTCAATAAAAAATAATATATGTCCGCAACACCGCTATTTGATGAAGAGTAAAGGGTCGGAACGTTGCTTTTAAACATTAAATGGGAGCAGCAGTGTTGCGAACATTATATTCGTTTTATTGAATATTCTCAAGGAACCAGAGAAAGAACATATGCCCACATCCCATAGCAGGATGTCCTATTGAGGTCTCCTTGAAGTCTGTGTGGGTTTGTTCAAAACTTGAACAAGCATAAGGGCACAGCCTCGGGACATGTAGAAATGGCTTGTGTCTATAAGAGTTTAATTGTGTAGATTCCCACGTCTGAGATTGGTTGTGATGCTCAGAACAGAAATAAATGGGAGCTGAAGTGCATCGACTCAGCAATTTGCCCTCTCTCAAACCAACCAACCAGCACACGCACATGCATGCATGCACGTTGCACACACTTGCACGCACACATGCACACACACACACACACACACACACGCACACGCACACGCGCGCACACACACACACACACACACACATATACATTCACACAAATATACACAAATACACACACACACACACACACACACGCAAACACACACACACACACACAAATGCACATACACACACACACACACACACACACACACTCATACCCCTACACACACACACACACACACACACACACACACACATTGAAGGGGTCTGATTTGTGGCCTGATGTAATCTCTCTAGACAGAGACAGACCGGAGTCAGTGCTATATTTCACACATGTGTTTCTGAGCACAGCCTCCACACACACACTCACACTCGTACACACACACACACACACACACACACACACACACACACACTCTTCCCTCCTGCTGACTAAACTCCTCCCATCCTCTCATCTTTCTTTCTCACTTTCTCTCTCTAAACTATACGGTTTGACCTTTCTTTTCTTTTTTCCATGTCATTCTGTTTGTACTTTCCTCATCCTTCTCTCCACTATCATCTGCTCCCTGTCCCAAAATTTTCCCAAATGTTCCCAAACGTTTATCTGGGAACCTTCCTCGTCCACTCTGGCCCATCTTTCATCTCACTTCCTCTCCCTCGTTCCATGCTTTCCATCTCTCTTTTCCTTTTATCCCTGTTGTTCATTCTCTCTCTCTCTCTCCACCCCATCCCCTCTCTCCCCCCTCTCTCTCCCTTTCTCTCTTTCTCTCTCTCTCTTTCTTTCTCTCTCTACACCCTCTCTCTCCCTCTCTCTCTCTCTCTACACCCCCTTTCCCCTCTCTCTCCCTCTCTCTCTCTCTCTCTCTCTCTCTCTCTCTCTACACCCCCCTTCCCCTCTCTCAGTAGGAGGCCCAGGCTCGCTGTAAATGGTTCAGTGGAGAGAGGAGTTGGGCGGAGAGGGGGAGACGGGTGAACAGTAAGCCCAGCCTGGATAGCCCTCTGCTGGCCACAGGCTCGGCCGGACAGGGCCCCCCCATGCCCCCCTCCGTTACCACAGCCCTGGGAGCCTGCTAACGCCAGCTGGAGAAGACACAGAGCGTCATTGTGTAAGAAGGGAGAGAAAGAAAGAGAGAGAGAGAGAGAGAGAGAGGGAAAAGTAAAAGAGAGAGGCAGCAAAGAGAGAATGAAAGGTAGAGAGAGGCAACATTGAGAGAGAGAGATCAAGAGAGAGACAGAGAGAGGAGTAACAGAGAAAGGCAGCAGAGAGAGAGAATGAGGGGTAGAAAGAGAGAGAGAGAGAGAGAGAGAGAGAGAGAGAGAGAAGGACAAAGTGTGAAAAGTAACAAAGAGAAAAAAGCAGGAGAGAGGGAGAAATGAAAGCAGAACAGAAAAAGAGAGGGGGAGAGAAGAGGCAGAGCAGGGGGTAGAGGTAGCTTTGGAAGGGACGAGAGAGAACTGGGAAAGAGGGAAGAGAGATAGAGAGGGGGAGGAGTGCGAGTGTGTGTGTGTGAGTGAGTGAGTGTGTGTGTGTGTGTGAGTGAGTGTGTGTGTGGAGGTTGGTTCGAGTGGCCTCAATCTGGGCCCCATGAGTCCTGGCACTGACGCCAGAACCAGAACTGGGTCAAACACTAGAGGAAAACACAGACACACACACACACACACACACACACACACACACACACACTCACAAAGAGCCCACACTTTGTCGAATAGTCATGCGTACAAACACATGCGCACCCGTCTCAGTTCAATAAGTTGCTCTACTAAACAAAAGCATGCTTTCAAACACACACACACACACACACACACACACACACACACACACACACACACACACACACACACACACACACACACACACACACACACACACACACACACACACACTAGCAAAATGGGGGAGGGAATATAGCTAACAAAGCGCAGACACAAAACTACACTACAGGTACAAGCCCAAACTTTCAGCCCTGATTTGAGTTTCTACAAAATGCAATTTCAATTTCCATCCAGAGGGGGTCAGTATGCCTAATGTTAAGTATCCTCTTACCTGATCAGCAGCCATTTTGCTGAGATTTTTGAAAACACTACTAAACCATCTAACCATCTCCGTATGTTGCGATATCACAATCCAGGCTTTTAATGTTCATTTTAGTACAGACTGTTCCCTGCTAAAAGTACAGATAGGCTCTTAATAGAGTCTAAGTGTCTGAGGTCATGCTGTTGGCCTTGGTAGCTGTGATTCTCATCTATTACTGAACCCTTCAAAGTCTTCACATCCCATTTCAGTTTATGATACTTGTGAATTCGAAATCCTGGTGAATTACACAATTGCTTCTCAAACCGCTGCGTTTGGAGAACACTGTGTAACGTCAATTTTACTTACACAGGTGACAGTGTGTCAACAGTAACAACTATATTGAATGCTTTATACAAATGTTGTGCTTAGCTCCAAATTAGACTATTAAATTCCTGTGTTTGCAAATACCCTGTAGATAAATACAGACCTTTAACTTGTGCCCTTTTCTCATGTTGCATGTGTTTCAATGATACAGCAGTGTGCAGCAGAGTCCAGCTCCTCCTTCCAAAACACTTCACCCCATAAGTGCTCCTGATGTGTCAGTTGGCGCCTGCATGGCAACCATTGGTTTGTGCAATATAAATGCAGTATGTGAATAACCATCGCAGTGAATTAGAAAACAGCACGTCTATAAGTTTACGTGTATAGTGCACCTGAAAATGTACTACTTTAAAAACACCTTACAAATACTTATGTACAGTATACTACTGTATAATGAACTAAATGGTGTGCTAGAAGTATATAACTTATATTTTAGTTTACTGACGGTATAGCTCTCATCAGCTGCCTGACCTGCCGGCGCATTTGGATTTCCCATACTAATGTTCAATCTTAAAAGATTGATCTTAGTATGGTGATAGCTAGATTAGCTCTCAGTACTTATGAGTTTAAAAACTGAAAGTGGGCCAATTTACACAGAATAAACATATAGTACATGTATAAGTGTGCCACAAGTACATTTATACTAATAAACTTACTACCTAAAGTAAACTTGGGAATTACATTTCAACTGCGCTTCAGTGAACTTTACTTGATAAAATTCACTACATTTTCAGCTGATGGTAACGTCAGGTGTGTTCATCGGCCCTTCGTATAATTATACATCATTAAAATGATGATTATGATACCAAACCTAGCTGCTGGTTATAACTTCCTTCAAATGTGATGATTTGTTTTGCTTTAAAATGGTCTGAGGTATACCAAAGCATTCCACTAAGCACGCGTCAGACGTCTAGTCTGGGAAGAAAACTGGCACTGAATCCCTCCCGGGGGTTATGTTGTGTTTCTGAGTGGGGGAAAAAATGACACAGAGACCAGCGATTGGTAAATACTTTATATGATTTTGTCTTTATCTTTGCAAATATTGTATAGAAAACACATGACGGAGACAGTTTTTGTTTAAAGCGCATCAGAGCATGGAGACGGGCGAGATGATGACAACATGTGTACAGCTTTACAAAACAAAAACACAAACAAATCCACAAATAAAACAGTCTCTTTCCGTACATCAACCCCTGCACCCGCGCACCATACACACTCACACTCACACACACACACACACACGCACACACACACACACACACACACACACACACTCACTCACTCTCTCACACACACACACACACACACACACACACACACACACACACACACACACACACACAGACACAGACACACACACGCACACACACATACACAGCCAAGGCTTCATCTCCAGAGCCTCCAGCTCCTCAAAATCGCTTTCTACATATTCACAGTTGGCAATAAAATACTTTTTTGAATCGTTGACATTTCTGTTACTAAAACATATGTTTTTGTGTTACTCATAATCTAGTCTCACATAGCCAGGCGTATAAGGTCACAATCTGGAGACACTTGTTGAAAATGTGAGCCAGAAATGAGTTTTAAATGATCTCTAACAAGGCTGTCCGTACACCCCCCCCCCCCCCCCCCCCCAAAGGGCTCTTCACACCAATAGTGATAATGGCAAAAAAATATTGCTCACGCTAATATGAATGACAATGTCAACAAATATACTACAATAATAACAACATGAAGAACAATATCATTGGGTATCACTTTCAGAGCGATCTTGTGAACGATAAAAAGCTGATAGCCAATCGCAATCCAGCAAATTTTAGACATCACATTCATCAACACGATGAAAGACTTTCCTTATTGTTGGGCAGTGTGGTTGTTCATTCATATCGTTATGGTTACAGTTACCGTCATAGTTATCAATCCCGGTGTGAGGGGCCCTTAACACTCCATACTCCAGCATGACTTCATATTTATAACCAATAGGGTTGTCTCCTTCAACATGCTCTACCTTAACAAAGCATTTTGATTGGTTTAGCATCCTTAATGCTGTGATCGTTACCGCCTATATCTAGCTCACATTTCGCTATGCTTGCCTTCAGTCATGTGTTATATATCCTTATCTGGCTACGTGAGACTAATCAAGCCCAAGTGTGTCTATTACTGTTGTAGTATAACTGTGATTTTTGGAGACAGATAGATTCTTGTTTTTTACATGAGCTTATTGAATGAATTTTCAAATACACGTAAATATATATACTTTTTAATATATATTTATATCTATATATTCATAGTCATATATGCTTGTGTGTGCATGTTGCTGCTGTCCAGGGTACTCGTCATCTCAGGGGAAAGGTTTTGGTTAAGTTTTCCCATATTCAAACTCCAGGATATTGACACAATACAAGCTTTGTTGAACTGGTGGTAGACTTAAGTCATCTTAAACCAACCATAATCCTTAGATTCCCAAATAACAGCGAGTAATACAGCCTTTTGTGAGTTTGTGTGTGTGTGTGTGTGTGTGTGTGTGTGTGTGTGTGTGTGTGTGTGTGTGTGTGTGTGTGTGTGTGTGTGTGTGTGTGTGTGTGTGTGTGTGCGTGTGTGTGCGTGTGTGTGTGTGTGCGTGTGTGTGTGTGTGTGTTGTACATGTGTGCGTATGTGTGTGTGTATGTGTGTGTGTTTGTGTGTTAACATGTTTATCCATGTGTGGGCTTGTGTGTGTGTGTGTGTGTGTGTGCGTGAACATGTGTATCTGTGTGATTGTGTGTGTGTGTATCTGTATGTGTGATGTGAACATGCATGTGTTAGCATAGCCTCACAGAGACGAAGGCAACACAGACTGACATTTTCTCATTTTGAACTGGCACAAGGTGTCATTGAGATAGCTGACTATGCTGAAACAGTACTCACTCACACGCACACACAGACACACGCCCGCACACACACACACACACACCCGCACACACACACACACACACACACACACACACACACACACACACACACAGAAATTCTGCCTAACCTGCAGTTATGATGAAAGAGAAACATACAATACAGATTACAAAATAACACCATTTCTTACGTGTCTACTGAAGGCTGCAGCACGCTTAGACATGTCATACATTCAGCAGAGAATACGTGTAGGTTGAGTATGATAAGAACGTGTCAGAGTGTGTGAGGAGAGAGAAAGAGAAAGAGAGAGTGAATGTGTGTTTCTGCGTACAGTACGTAAGGGTGTGTGTGTGAGTGTGTGTGTGTCTTCACTTTCAACCGACCATAATCCTTAGCTTTTAATACCAGTGGCCGAATAAGCTTTTTATGAGTGAGTGAGTAAGTGAGTGAGTGGGGTGTGTGTGTGTGTGTGTGTGTGTTTGTGTGTGTGAGAGACAGAGAGAAAAAGGAGAAATGACGTGGGTGGTGGTGGGGGGAAAGGTTGGGTGGGTAGGTCCTAATCCTGGATCCTGTTTCTGATGCTTTCTCCCATCACACACAGATGGTATGACTAGTAAGATTCATGGTGAG
The DNA here is from genome assembly GCF_963854185.1 of Sardina pilchardus. Taxonomy (NCBI): domain Eukaryota; kingdom Metazoa; phylum Chordata; class Actinopteri; order Clupeiformes; family Clupeidae; genus Sardina; species Sardina pilchardus. Next base: position 20,507,202 of record NC_085006.1, read on the forward strand.
TAAGTGGCCGTAAAATATATGACTTGCTCCTGTGATTGACCTGGAGAATTGTTACATTGGCTGTATTGGGGAGATAGACTCTGGAGATAATCACCAAGACACACACAGAGTTCCCCAAGGCTCGATTACTGGACCTTGATTATTTAACCTCTAAGGATAAATCTCGGAAGTAAACCCAATTCCTGATGAGTTATGCAAGGATACTTCAAACGTACTTAATTCTTTTGCTTCTTATGTAATACTTCACAACTGTGGCACGCACACCTTAGGAACCCAACGAAAAGAGTAGGTACATAACTAGATGTGTCAGATTTGTTTGACACTTTAACGTGGCAGCAACAGAGAATTACTCAAGATCACTTTGACTGAATGGGTTCAAGCCTTAAAAACCTAAAAAAAAAAAAAAAAAAAATGCAGAAAAAAGTCATATTTTATCTTCAGTTACAACAAACATTGAAGCAATGGCTAAACTGGCTTATGTCAGATCTAGAATGGGTGATTACAGGCCTAATCGAGACTTAGAAAGGCTTAAGTCATTCTTTTCATGAGTGACGTGGTCTACTGCAACAATCTTTTTGCTGGTGCTCTCAAAAGACCACAAGACAGACACAGTACTGTATGTGCTGCAAGAATTCTAACAAAGACAAAGGAATCTGTTCATTGGATTACTACAGTTAGATCCAAATACTAGCTTCCAGTTGATTAAAAGACACGACTC
>NC_085006.1:20517919-20520419 GCF_963854185.1 Sardina pilchardus
TAAAATACCTAAACATTCTAAATCTGATTGTGATGAGCCGAGCGTTGCGCTTCAAAGTTGAACCAAGTTCAACTCCCAGTTTTCTCAACGCTAGCGTTACGCCAGCCGAATGCCGAATCATAGAGAACAATAGGAAACCTGCCGCTTGCCACTGGCTAGTGTGATCCCCGCCTTATGCTTGTTAACTGTTTAGCATGTTGATATACAGTAGGTAAAGGTCATTCTCGTAGGCCTAATGGAGACACAGTACACATGCACACCCATGTGAAAACTGAAAACACAACTTTAGCCTAATCAGGGCACTCTGAAACTAAACGTGTAAACTCTCTCTGTGTTGACAAGGCAGGGAGGACACAGGGGAGAAGAAGAGAAAGGAACATGAAAACACAAACCAGAGAAGAGGACAACAACAACAACAACAACAACAACAACAAAGACAACAACAGCAGCAGCAGCAGCTGGGTACCATCTCCAGGCAGGCCTGTTTGTCTGGCCCAGCATATGGAACAAATGATCCTGAATCTCTTCCTCCACAGTCAGGGGGGACGGAGACAAGACTACCCCCCCCCCCCCCACACACACACACACACACAGACACACACACACACACACACACACACACCAACCCTGATGTGCTCCTCAGAGAGAGAGAGAGAGAGAGAGAGAGAGAGACAACGAGAGAGCACCTCCACATAGCTGACTGTCTCTGGCTGGGGGGCCTGGCCTCTCCCCAAGCAGCTCCTGACAGAGAGAGAGAAACCACCTCCTCAGCAGCCTCTTCCTGCTGGAGCCACCAGCACCTCCACCCCCCAAATCTCCCGTTCCCCTCTGAGTTACTCCTGGGAGAGAGACAGAGGCTATGTACAGAGACTTTTTATGCGTTTTGGCCATTAATCCATATAAAAATTCTGTTTTCGGATACTGAAAAAAGGTCAGCCTTAAAAACTCCGACCAAAGTGGAGATTTTCAAAAACAACTCCGGTTTCAGTGTTTTGCGTGTGGACAGGGATACCAGAGCTTTGGGATGGGGATTGTTTTGAATTGTTTTCATGTCTCTGATTGGCCAACATCACCATCTGTTAGAGAGAGCACCTCCACGCAGCAGCCCTCTCCCCTCTCTGCCTCTGTCTCCCCGCTCAGAATTCCGCCCCAGAATTCCTCTCAGCCTGGGCATTCCGGAGGACCTTGTTAACATTCCAGGCCGCTTAGCGAATCCCAAAGGCACATCTGGTTGGGGAACACTGCATGGGTACGTGTAAAGGTTGGGATCCAGGTGTGTGTGTGTGTGTGTGTGTGTGTGTGTGTGTTTGTGTGTGTGTGTGTGTGTGTGTGTGTGTGTGTGTGTGTGTGTTTGTGTGTGTGTGTGTGTGTGTGTGTGTGTGCGTAAACAATATACACAAAACTGGGTCTGTCCTGCTGTCCTGTGATCTCATACAGGGATCTCTTCACCTTTGTATCCGTAAAGCGTTTTTTCTCTCTCTCTCTCTCTCTCTCTCTGTCTCTCACACACTCTTTATCAGGCCCCCAAAGGTGCTTTATTGGCATGACAAATAATGCATTTGCTCCCTGTACCTCTCTCTCTCTCCTTCTCTCTTCCTATCTCTCTATCTCCCTTCCTCCCTCTCTCTCTCTCCAAACATACAACAAACACACAAAGCGGTCCATAACCTCCATAATCGGCAGCCCATAATAATCAGACCTCATATGTTGAGCTCATATCTTTATCCTTGAGCTCTCACTACTTAAAGGAACACTTCACCGTTTTTTTTTCGTATTAAACTTAAGACGAGTTGATATGTACAATATAGAAGGACAACTATATTGTGTGGCGGAATAACAATTGGGAGCACTTAGACTCGGTGCAGTAATATCATCACTCTTGCACTTTCAGTTTCACTTTGGAGTGAGGATATTACTGCGCTGAGTCTAAGTGCTCCCAATTGTTATTCCGCCACATAATATAGCTATCCCTCTTACCTGCTTAGAAATGCACCACGTTTTATTTTGTCTCACCATACTTGGTCGTGTGACTACTCGTGTAACTGTATTTTAATAGGGAAAACATGGAAGTATTTGGTCGCTTCTAACTTCATCTCTGTTTGGATCCTAATGAATGAACTGGGCTAGCTAAGTGCTATCAAAGTAGCGGCGCGCACAAGAGCCAGTGAGTGCACGCATTGAAACGTGAGAGGTATGTATCAACTTGTCTTAGTTAAGGGAATAACATAGTTTAATATGAAAAAACGGTTCCTTTAACCAGCCAAATAAGTTATCATACGTATCCAAATGTATATGGCCTCCAAGTGGCCTTGTTTAGTTACAACATGTGCCTTTGACTTGCTGGTGGAGACGTCATATTTGTCCTCACTAAATGGGTCATAAGCATTTGCATATAGATGACATTCTCTACCCTTTACATGTGTATTTCACATACGTGTGGTATACTGTACATTTCTCTCTCTCATTCCTCTTTCATTCTTTTCTTTCTTTCACACAGTAT
>NC_085006.1:20532919-20540419 GCF_963854185.1 Sardina pilchardus
TGCCGTATTACTTCAACATAATATGCGCAGACAGCATGTTCCACACACTGTTCACCATACGGGGAGATGGGATGGGAAAGACAAAGGCATGCAGGAGGGGTTTTCAGTTGCCCAAGGCCACTCATGATCTATTAGTCCAAAGACACACACACATATGCACAACCATACCCTGCCACCACAAAACACACACACACACACGCACACACACAGACATGAAACAACCATAATGATGATGCAGACACTAATTAATTGTTCGACCCAACACTCACACACTCACAAAGACACACACCCAAAGCTCTCTATCTCTCTAAGTGTGACCCTATCCACAGTGGCTTCCTCACACAAGACTGAGACCCAAGCCCAGCCGCCACACCAGGGCTGCGCTCCATCAGGGCCAAATTGAGTCCAGATTCCGGAACTATCTGGGTCCTGAGTCATCAGAACCTGAAGCGTCGGAGTCGGAGTCGGACCCAGATGGCCGGGCCAAGACGGCGTCGGGAGCCTTTAGCAAAACAGGGTCAACAAGATGGCCGACCCTGGCTTTGCTCGTGGGTCCACACTTCCTCCGGGGAAGACGGCCCATAGGCTGTGGGAAAGGCCTGTGCGTGTGTGTGTGCGTGTGTGTGTGAGAGCATGCGTGCGTGCGTGCGTGCACATGTGCGTGTATAAATGTATTTATATTTGTGCACGGTCACTTCCGACCCAGATTTCTCCAACGGCGACGGCCTGAAACATTCCAAAAGGTTTGGAATGCGTTTTTGGCTCGGACCCCCTACCATAAAAAGCCAATGTGTTCCTGTTTAGTTGGTGTCATGTTCAGTGAGAGGATGCGAATTCCCTGCAAAGCATTGACTAGTGATTGCTCATGTCTCGCAACTTCATGCCATGTCCTCTCATACTTGCCCTCGACTTTAGACCAAAAATCCCTTTAGCAGTACACCAACACTTTTGGCCAGACAGGACTTCACGCCATGAGGGCTCCACATCTGAACTGCCACATGACCAGTCCAAGTCATGGCTCTTGCATGGTCGTGGACAGTTATTCAATTCAGTGTGTTTGGTAGGAGTGGTTGCATGCACATCCCACTTAACCTATAAGATCAGGTGCAGGACATTTGCCTGAGGAAGACCTAGACGGGTCCAAGCGTCGCTGTTTTTCATTTAAAAAGTTAGGAGCTACTCCGGTGTGCGGACATTATCACAATTATTCAGTGTACCCACATTTCTAATAAGAGTGAAATTTGGAAATAAACTGGGTTTAGGGCACCAGAACTGTGGTTACCTAAGCGGAAGTTGGTCAACAACCTGGATGTAGAACTACGCTCATCTCATAGATAACTCTAGAATTATCTAGAATGGTCTAGATCCAAACACCCTTGCAGGAAAATGTAGGACCACCATCCTTAATCCTTCCTGAGGGCGGGTTCTGGGGAATGGTCCGGTGAGGGCCAAGCTCTCGGAACCAGAATAGAGAGAACAGAACCCATGGCAGGCGTGCAGCTCAGGCACGTGTAGGAAGTGCTCCAAGGTGGGCGTGTGATGTCATTTCCTGCGGGCAGCAGGGCGCAGCTGCCTGTGTGAAGGGCTGGCTGTTAAACGAGGCGAATGTTCCTGGTTTAGTGTTTGTGTGTTTTAGGGGTTAGTCTGCTCACTCTGCTGGGGCAGGCGGCCCTTTCCTTTGCCCTCCAGACTGCGGCTTATTGAGTATGTGTATGTGTGTGTGTGTGTGTGTGTGTGTTTGTGTGCGTGTGTGGAATGTTTGCGGGCCCATCAGACAAACAAAACACCACACACACACACACACACACACACACACACACACACACACACACACACACACACACACACACACACACACTAAAAGTTACCATCAAAGACGCACTGTTGGGTATTTCTGTCAACGACTTACAGGACACACCAAATGCAATCAGCAGTCAGTGGTTTACATTTTGAAACGAGATTTAAGTTTAGATTCAGACCAAAATTATCCCATAGACATCCCATAGACAAGTCTGTGTTTCACCCTTAGACCTCAGGTCTGTAAACGATGAAGTGAGGTATTATTGTAGTTCTACAGCATTAAACCTTCACGTCGTTAAAATGGCAATGTTCACTGCAAAGCCACGGTAAACTGTGCAGATAGAATCGCCCGGTAATAGCTCCAAAAAGTTTACTACGCTATTCAGTCTTCTTGTCACCGGGCCAAGGCAGTATGCAAGTTGTGCAAGTTCATCTGGCAGGACGTCTACACGACATCTGGAGCACATTACGAGCCGAGGACACGCGGATCTAGGCTCGCTGCACGGCCTGCTTGCCTGCCTGCTCGCCTACCTCCTCCGCGTCTCCGGAATATCAAAATGAGAAAAACGTGTCGTTATACATTCTTCCCGTCTCCGCAAGGGTCAGCTCACACAGCACAGGTATAGCCAACGTGTTAAAACAAGTATGGTGCTGCGGAGGTATAACCCATATGACATTTCACACCCGCTCTCACATATACAGAGAGGCAGAGAAAGAGTAAGCGGAGCAGAGAAAGGGACAGAGATGAGGGGGAGCAGCTTCTTTCAAGAATGCAAAGCTCTCCCCCAGTCCCTGAAACACACAGCTTGACAACAGATGTCCCATCAAACGAAGCTGCAAACTGAAACAGAACCCGTACATGATATGGTGGCGGGATTGCTAATGCTCTCCAAGGCAGGGCTTTCTCGGTGAGACAGACTAGTGCACAGGGGGGGCATCAACTAGTTCAACGACGAACACGTTGGCCCAACGTTACGCAAGCGTAGGTAACACTTTATCGGTCTCCAGATAGGAGCAGTCGGTGTCCCCGTCCTGTTCCATCCCGGGACAAAATGATTGCGTACAAATTGTGCTTAACGCATTATAACTCAAAAAAATGTAAAAGGCTAAATAACAAGTCCAGGGTTGGAATGGGCTTTTGTGTGTGGACACCCACAGACTCTCCGTCTACTGGACAGAGGCATCCTGGTCTCTATCAACATCATTTCACCATTAATACACACATAAACAAATACGACTCCGCAATGCAACATAACCCCGTATTCCTTATAGGAAACATCCGGGAAAGATCAGGATAACTGAAGGTACCAACACAGTGAATTCAGGGGTGTCCACGTAAACCGCGGCAAAGCTGCCTGAGGAGGAAACAACGACCTCAAGAAAACCACAAACCTCTCATGGCGGGGTGTACATTTGTGAGGTAGACATATTGCTCTTACCTGTAGTCGCTCTGTCGCAGGTTGCCACATAATGAATAGATTTGCTTGTTCTACGTGTCTGTGAATGGTATATGTGTGATTGTGTGAGTGTGTGAGGGTGTGTGTGTGTGTGTGTGTGTGTGTGTGTGTGTGTGTGTGTGTGTGTGTATGTGTGTGAGTGTGGTGAGTCCGTGCGTGTGACTGCGAGTGTATGGGCACAACAGCTGGAATCTCGTTGGTGAGCACTCCGGTTCGCATGTGCCCGCTCGCGGCGCTGGCTCGCTGCTTCTCCTCACCCCGGTGCTCCCGCGATCCCGTGAAAACAGACGGTGAATTCCAATGGTTCGCTAGGACGAAGCTCCGCCTGCGAGAGAAAAAAAACACGCGAACCCCCTCTTTTCTCTCCTCCTCCTCCTCCTCCTCCTCCTCTCCTGTTCTCCCCTCAGTTCATCACCGATCTGGCCGGCAGTGGGCGCTTGACGGAGAAAAGTCTCCAATGATGTGGACATAATGAATTCGCATTCAGTGTGTCTGGACTCGGGTCTGTCTGAAGTGTGTCTGGGGTATCATCTTTGATAAATTGGTGGACCTTTACACAGATAGCCTACTTACACAAATAAGTGTCTTGAATCTTGAATTTCCCCTTGGGGATCAATAAAGTATCTATCTATCTATCTAAATAAAACAGACAACTTTATCAAGTTAATCAGCTGATTTCTAAAAGTCTAAAATTTGCCCTCGCGTCAGCAAATGGAGTGTTTGAGGGAAATGTTCTCTTTCTGTGAGACGACGAGTGACCAGTACAAAGGCCTCTATTCCTCTCAAAGAAGAAAAGGAATGTGGCCTCGGTCAGACGTGCATTTGTCATTGGATGTGAAATGGACCCCCAGCAGCACAGCAGGATGACCCCTGAGAGGTCAGTGGGGTCAGAGGTCAATCATCAGTTTCAGCTTTTTTTTGTCCTATTGCCTCCTCATTGCATCCCTCGTTCAATATCGCACCCCCCCCCCCTAAAAAAATGCATATTGTGTTTAGTAAGTGCTTTTATTTCAGTCACTTGTTCACCACCTTCTATGCCTCATTCACTTTTTTCCCTCCCAGAGTCCATTCATTCATTTATCCGTTATTTTCTCCTCCCCTCTCTTCATTCTTCATCCTTGCTGAAGTTGTGTGTGTGTGTGTGTGTGTGTGTGTGTGTGTGTGTGTGTGTGGAAGGGATGGGATGGGGGGAGGGGGGGGGGGGGGCTAGCAGCACCCGGATCGGCACACCGTCACACTCCAATGTGTTTACAGATGTTTACACCACATGGAACATCTGGATTCTGCCGCAGGTCAGCAAAGGTCAGTGTCTGCGCTAACAGTCCAACGCTCCTTTTATGGGCTGGGGCTGCTATCGGCCAATCAGGAGCCGGCTCTACATGGGCTCAGGGTCCCGCCCCTGTCTCCTGTCTGTCTCACTATTACCTTTCCCTCTCTCGCTCTCTTTCTCTCTCTTTCCATCTCTCTATCTCTTTCTCTGTCTCTCTCTCTCTGCCATCTCTCTCTGCGTTTGTGCTCTGTGTCTGTCTGTTGGTATGTCTTATTAGAATCATACCCTCATCTGTCTCATGTCTGTTTGTGGTATGTGATTTTATTAGGTTCATACTCTCTCTCCCATTCAATCTGCCTCTGCTTGTCTTCTTTCGTGTGTGTGTGTGTTTGTGTGTGTATGTGTATGTGTGTGTGTGTGTGTGTGTAGGTATTCCACTTTATTGGAGCCACTTCCTTCATGTGTGTGTTGCCCACTGTGCCGTTTTATTACATTCATATACGTTACAGTCATATACTCTCATCTCTTTCTTCTTTCCTTCTTGTTCCCATCTGTATTTCAATTTCAATTTTTTTTTCTAGGCCCCCCCTTGTCTTCTTCTTGTGCAATCTTTGCCTCTTTTTATCAGAACAGAACACAAATACTTTGAATTCTCTCTCAAAGTTGTTTGTTTGTGCTGATGCAGGCGTAGCACTTGTATATTGCATCATTCTGTTAGCCACTGGAACAGTTTCTTCAGTCGGGAAGCTTGAGGGAATTCTGTAGTGTCAGAGCTGTTTTTGTACATCCAGAACAAAAATAACAGATACCAGTGAAGAAAACACGGAACAAAACAGAAACTGCCATCAGCAACATCTCAACAAGATCAAAACACTTACTCACTCACTTACTCACTCACTCACAGACATACACATACAGCACACACACACTCACACACACACACACACACACACACACACACACACACACACATACGCACATGCACACGCACACACACATGCATATAAACACACACACACACACACACACACACACACACACACACACACACACATACAGTATACACACAAAACACACTATGTGAAGGGTCCACTAAAACCTTTATTAGTACATCATTCAACACAGTTAATTAACACATTGACCATTCTATTCTTCAAAGTGGAAAAGAGGGAAGAGGAAACAGAAAAAACACAGCGAGGCGATGAGGAGGATCTACAGTAATGGTCAGGACACCCATCTAACAGGAAGTGATCATGAAAAGGAAGGCCCGACCCCGGACAGACATATTCATTCTCTCTCTCACTCACTCACACATAAGCATAGCATAGGCCTAAAGTATAAGTGCGTTGTTTCACACACTCGACAAAAAAAGACACAGACGCACAAATACTGTACAGCAAACAGACTCCCTGGCTACGGACTCCTAGGCTAGTGAGCGAGCGCAGACTTCAAATCCAGCCGTGCTGAATTGAACCAAGTTGAAGTCCCTGTGGTAGGACCAAAGTGGGTCCAAGAACCTTTTTTTTTATTATTCATATTTATATCTCGACTCTCGACACAAGACCCGACATTGTGGTACTATGAGCTAACTAACTCCAGTATTACGAACATCAGTGCTCAGGATCAGAGGTTTAACCAATGCAGGAAAGAGAACCTAACAAAAACCTGGACCCCAGTCAGATGATTTTATACAGACTTATTGTACAGTAGATGGACACTGTCTTCTGTGAAGAGTGGTTTAAGGTGGTTTTGAGCCATTTTAGTTTTTTTAAACAGTGAATGTTTAATGTTCTTAGTTCAAAGTCCTCTTTCTCTTCCCTTTCATTCCAGTTTATCTTATTCCTTCACTTTTTCCATTCTCCTTTCTCTCCCCTCCTCTAGATGTTGATAAGTTTCCATTTGTGTCATTAATTATTCAAAATCGTTCAAATTCAAAATTTCCTGGTTCACTACAGTACAGTGACAGGACACGGACAAGTGACCCTATGACACAGGAAGTTGTTCTCTTCTACACCTCTCTCCCACCCCTTTCAACTTGCTCTTTTATTATCGTATCATTCCATCCCTACCATTCAAGTGTGTACACAGAGAACAGAGAGCTTGAATAAACGGCCTTATTAAGGGATATCCACACCAATAACAATAACGATAACTGAAACTGACCCCTACAATATCGGTCGTCGTATAGTTTATGTGTAGATGTCGTGATTCGTTCTAGATGTAAAAGGCCCTTTAGTCAGAGAAGGTGAAAAGTAGTTATAGAACAATGCGTAGATCTCATCTGAACAACTCATACCAAAGAAAGTGATAAACAAACAAACAAATATAATACAATCAAATATTACTTTAATTATTAGTTTTGCAAAAGCACTTTCTTCAACTGCCTTGACGATACATTGATTCATTATGAACTCTCCTACTAACACAAAATGCGAGAACAAGAAGTAGAAGAAGAAGAAGAAGAAGAAGAACGAATAGATTATGGCACAGCACCCCCTCCAGCGAAGTTTAAAAAACACAAAATTTACCGTTACATATTATGCAGGGTTTCTAAACGCAATGCAGAAACCATCGAACGCTATCATGCACCAGTTAAGGCCACCTACTGCAAGTTGATTTTTTTTTCCTCAAATAAAAAAAAACCTCTGTTTAAATCAGTACATAGTTCATTTTTTTTAATAAATAAGTTACATATCATTACCGCACTGTATTGACCAGCGCATCTATGTCTACTACATCAGCAAAAACCGCTAGCACTGCCTGGAAAGTCTACACGCACCGGAGAGGCAGGTGGAGACTGAAAGGGTGAGGTAAAGACCTCCGCCCCCCCCGGCCCCCACCACCTCCATCCACATGCTCCATCCCCCATCTATACAGTAAAAAGGAAAAGTCTGCGCAGGTGAACGACTACTCACATTCAGCTATAGAGCAGAAGTCTGTGTGTGCTTGGGCCTGTCCCGAACCACGACCGCA
>NC_085006.1:20550419-20565419 GCF_963854185.1 Sardina pilchardus
AGAACCCTGCCGATTGGTCGGACTGAGTATGATGACGGGGCTGCGGACACCTCCACACACAATCCCATAATGCAATCTGTCACAGGCGCTTAGGGTCAGGGAGAGCAGTGACAGGGTGGCAGAATTTTAGTAGACACACACACACACACACACACACACACACACATCACAAGAACCCACACCAACACAAACTCTTTCCCTCTCACACAAACACACACACACACACATATATACTGTATATCACAAGCATATCAGCACAAACTGTCTTCCTCTCTCTCACACACACACACACACACAACCAAACACACACACACGCACACACACACACTTGTGAAGGGGATTGTGGCCTGTGAAGGACAACCACTCAGAGCTGGTGTCTTGACTGGCCCCTTGAGAGCCACACAGGACACTAAATTTAGCCCTCTATCCTTCGTCTGTCTCGCAACATCCATCCATCCATCCATCCATCCATCCATCTATCTATCTATCCATCCATCCATCCATCCATCCATCCATCCATTCATTCAGTCCTCTAATCATTTTACCTTGTTGTCATAGAAGGTATGCAATTTTGATCTAGCAAAACCATGCTCTGATGGTATTTTACAAGCCAATTTACAGCACAATAATTAGGCTGCATGGGGAATAACATGGCCCATTTTAGCAGATATTTAGCACCCCCTCACGCTTATCTGGCACCTATTATGAATAATTAAGTGAGCTTTACACTGATTGGCATATGTCATACCCAAAGCACACCCAACATTAACTAAGAAAATATAAGAACAACCCTTTGGAAACATAAAACGTGTCTGGCATCTAATCATTTATTCCGCCATCAAATTAGCAAAAGTGGACTTGACACGTCCTAAATGCGTTTCAAGCATACGGTTCAGAGCATGGTTTAGGTTGTCAAAATAAGGCCCAAAGACTGTTCACAGTAGGCGCTCCAGCAACATCTACCTAACTCTCCAGGTGGAGGTGGTGATGTAACGTGTGCAGGGGGGGCGGTGATCAGATGGATGGTTTGCGTCAGAGTCTGTCTTTGCAATGACCACTAAAAAAACACTGGACAAAGTCTGAGATTTGAAATGACCACTTAAAAAAACACTGGACAAAGTCAGAGATTTGAAATGACCACTTAAAAAAACAGTGGACAAAGTCTGAGATTTGAAATGACCACTAAAAAACACTGGACAAAGTCTGAGATTTTAAATGACCACTAAAAAACACTGAACAAAGTCCAAGATTTGAAATGACCTCTTGAAAAACACTGAACAAAGTCCGAGATGTGCATTTGAACAGTGTTTTGGGTTTTGTTTTCACGGTAGCTTTGAGGTCATGTACTGAACTCTCGTTATTGCACAAAGCAAAGGTATAAACAGAGTTCTATTCTGTGTCTGCTTTAATCCTTCAAATTCACAGCCTTCTGTATTGGCCTTAGTTTCTTACTAAAGGTCTCTTCGCTTCCATGTGTAAGACAACCAAAGGCTTTGCCACTGGCTTAAGCTCTGGGGAGTTGATTAATATCACAAATGGTTGCAAACAGAGAACATCAAGGTCAGAAACGTATGAATGGTGCTTAGAGACAGTTGTCTGAGAATGTGTGAATGTGAAAAAAATTGAAGCAGCATAAAGATAAAGCAGCTTCCATTCTTAACCTAAACGAATGTGTCTGTTTAGAAATTCCTCTGCTTTTATTGGTGTGTGTGTGTGTGTGTGTGTGTGTGTGTGTGTGTGTGTGTGTGTGTGTGTGCATATCTGTGTATGTTTATCTCTGTGTACGAGTGTGTGTGTGTGTGTGGTGTGTGTGTATGTGAGAAAGAGTGTGTGCATATCTGTGTGTGTGTGTTTGTCTGAGTGTTTCTCTCTCCCTCTCTCTCTCTCTCTCTTTCTGTGTGTGTGTGTGTGTGTGTGTGTGTGTTTATGCTGAAGTATGGGGAATGCTATAGGGTATCTGCAGGCCTGGCGCTGGCAATAAACGTGATTGATGTGTCTGTATATGAAATGCTGCAGGTTTTTATGTTGCGCTGAATGCAAAGTTCAGGCTATACAACCTCAGGCTATGTGTCTGTGGCACACAAACACACACACACACATACACACACACACACACACACACACGCTCAATCCATTTGAGAGATAAGACTCAGAGCCAAGTTCCTCTTCTTTCCTCAACCCCGCTTCCGTCTCCTCCACCCTCTCCTCCACCTCCTTAACTCAGACTCCTCCAACTCCATTCACCAGCTAGTCCCCCCCCCAATTTACCTCCTTAACTCAGACTCCTCCATCTCCAATCACCAGCTAGTCCCCCCCCCACCAACTTATCTCCTAACTCAGACTCCTCCATCTCCAATCACCAGCTAGTCCACCCCCCCCTCAATTTATCTCCTTAACTCAGACTCCTCCATCTCCATTTAACAGCTAGTCCCCCCCCCCCCCCCCATTTATCTCCTTAACTCAGACTCCTTTCCCGCCTTCATCCAGTTAATTTGTCTCCCTCATCTCCTCAACACCTCATCTTCCTCCATCTCGATTCGCCTGCTCATCCCTCTTCTTCTGATGCATCACACAGTTTGTCCGCCTCCTGAATTCCCCCGTCGTCGTCCTCAGGTTTAAACCAACAGAAGGATGATAGCTGCTGGCAATGAGCGTCATTCACCCCTCTCCTTCCCTAATCGGATAGAGAAGTCTCTCTAGGTTAACATAAAGCCGTCTGACTCTGTCTCTTTACGTCTTTATCTAATTGCCTTGTTTTTGTTTATTTCTTCGTAAACAAATGCAGAGCCGTCTCGGGCCCTCGACCTTCGCTCAGTCTGGCGGAGTGTTCTGCATTGTGATTGGACGTCGGATACTGTTTAGAATACGGTGTATAGCTCTGAGGGTCTGGCCGCAGTGTGACATAGCGAAGCTTAAAACCGAAGGATTATTTCCCATGTTAAATATTTAAGACCCGTATTCTGTGAGTTAAAGACAAACAAAACAAAATACGAGAAAAAAAAAAAAGCCGCCGTTAATTAGCCGGAGAGTGGACGTCGAACGCCTGGACGCACTGCCCACATTTTTTTTTTTTTTTTTTGCTGCGTTCTTTTATTCCCCCGAAAAACAGAACGAGGCAAAGCAGCAACAAGCACAACAGAGATGGACTAATAATCCCCTCTGCTGCATTGTGGGGTGATTAGTTTGAATGTGGTGGCATTGGAGAAACAGCTGAACTTTATCACAGCGTATAAGCTGCAGGATCTGTACTCCCACCTGATACAAAGGAAGTTTGGGCCAATCGAGACCACGTGTCCAGTGTTAGACAAAGCAGAATTTGTACACTGGTAATGGGTTTGAATAATGGCATGTCTATGTGTGGGTGTGTGAACACAATTGCTTGCTTATGTGAATATGGCATTTGTGGTGTACTTTTGTGTGTGTATATGTTTTGTTTTTGTGTGTGTGTGTGTGTGTGTGTGTGTGTGTGTGTGTGTGTGTGTAAGCAGAGAAGTGGAGAGGACAGCAGGTCAGTATGGAACTGTTGGGACAAGCAGGAGAAGCAGAGGAAGTTTAAATTAGGCAACACGGCGACATAGTTTACACTCAAACGAGGACAGCGCTAAACACACACACACACACACACACTCACTCACAGGGGCAAACACATAAACACACGTGCACATGAACACACACACGCGCACACACACACACACACACACACACACACACACACACAGACGCACACACACAGACGCACACATACATACATACACACACACACACACACACACCACAACTTAATAAATGAATACAGAGGCTGACAGAATGACTCAAACTATGACATCAATTAATTCAGCATGTTATTAACTTGTAATAAACCATTTACTACAATGTCCTTGTAATTTGGGATCTCGGAAAACCCTTCACATGGAGCACTCAAAAATCCTTGATTATTGCTCTGTTTCTACCTGAACTACCATCCTCCTCAAACTCCTCCCCAAATCTTTGATGTTGCTAGGATAGGGTGACAAGACGTCCTAGTTTAACCTGGGACAGGCTCGATTTTGAATTGCGTGTCTTGAGTTCCGATAAAAGCCTGTCGGGACGCTAAAATGTCCCAGTTTACGCCAAGCACTATTGAAGTGTGACCTTGTTATTGCCCGATTATTAACTAAACCCATGTAAGACAAAGCGTCCGGTGAATGATTTCAATAAAATGTATGTGTGAGCGTGTGTCAGTCGATTGAAACAGTCTGCATAATTTTGCAGCCAACGTTACAGTGGTACAGTAAACATTGTTCAAATGTCATATCTGCCTCATTTTAATGGTTAGGCTACAATGCTGAAGAGAAAGTCATCATTCTTAATAACCTATGGCTGTGAATTTTAATTGTTTTCAAATGTTGTCATGCATATCTGGATAACGGATGAGGGATGTTTAGGAGACAGTGTTTTAAGCATTAGTGCAGGCCTAATCTCTGACTGAAAGTGCACAGACCTTGTGCATTTAGATAACAACATTCAATACATTTTCTCGGGGGTGACACCCCTGAACCCCCTCTAATGTTTGGGCTTAAATGTCTGACCTGCAGCATGAAATGGAAAACGTGTCCCGGGTTTCAGTCCAGAGAAATCTGGTCACCCTGTGCTAGGATGGTGTCAGAATCATAAGTTGGTAAAATTGCACCATGTGAAGGGTTTTCCCAGATCACATCAAATGTGTGTCCCCACCATGTGGCAGCTGTATTAAACAGTCAGATACTATCATTGATCCAGAGGGAAATGTTCTCTCTTTTAGTGAACGCACACAAACCCATAGCAGCAATTTCTCTCCCTCTGGGATCGAACCAGCCACCCTACGGTCACAAAAGTGATCCTTAACCAATACGCCACGGCTTCCTGTATTGAATTGTTCAAGACACTATCATAGACGTACTACTGTTAGAATAACACAATGTGTGTGTGTGTGTGTGTGTGTGTGTGTGTGTGTGTGTGTGTGAGCTTAAGCTTACCCTCTGGGCAGTAGCAGTGGGGTCCAGCCAGACTGCTTGAGCAGGAGGCTCCATTTCTACATGGCTGAGACAGGCAGTGATCAACCAGACCCTGGCAACGGTCCCCCTCAAAGCCTAGAAAACACACACACACACACAGAGACACACACATACACACACACACACACACAAACACACAAATACACATGCACACACACACACAAATACAGTTAGTTTATTAAGCTGTGTGTGTGTGTGTGTGTGTGTGTGTGTGTGTGTCTCTGTGTGTACATGCACCACAGCTGGAGTAAGCTCTGATCCCACACCTACTGTACTTCTAATGGTGTCTCTATAATATGATAAAAGCAGAGATTGAGATGTGTGTTTGGAACAGTTTTTCAAATCCCCCGGGGGTATTTAGACTCCAGGGTGTTAAGCACTCATTCACAACTGTCCCATCGCTAAATGCTCTCTTGTGTTGCGTGATCACACAAGTATACCTGTCGTAGTGTGCTTTTAATTTGATATGCCTAATTATTATCTCCGCCAACGATATAGGATGAACAAAGTCTATGGATTTGCTATCCAGTAGCCTAATAATTAGGCTATGTGCCACGTCCGATTTCGCAAGTGGTGTAGTAGGCTAGGCTACATTTAAAAACAGACAGCCGCCTGTGAGATCCATTTCATGAAGAGCATTATTGTCTTGTGCGATCATTCCCCCTCCCCCACACTCGTCTAACCAGTTCACTACATTATAGCCTATAGCCTATGCGGCACTGAGGACGACACTTGAGCCCGACACTATGTCAATGTAAAAATGTGTGTGAGTGCGCGCTGAACCACGAATTAACATATTAACTTTTCTTTTCAGCAGACATCGCAAACATAAAAAGAATCTCAAAACAGAAAATCTTTCATTTCTTTTAATAAACCGATCCATTTTGTTTTGACGGGTTCCGGAGAGGTTCTACGACTGGGTTTCGAACCCCGGTCGCTGGCGTACGATACCTATGCTTCAACCACATGCGCCACAACTGGATGTGAATTTCGAAAGGGTTTATTCGGCATATGTACTTGAACGTCGCCGTACTTGAACGTCGCCGGTTAAAATGAACGAGCCTCCGTTTTAAAATAGCTTAGGCCTACACATTTCTAAATAGGCTATTCCTAGCATGTAAATGTTGCCAAAATGTCCATCTTGTCCATCTCTTTCGTCTTCGCCTTGACGTTGACAATAATAGCCTATTCACGGAAATGCGGTCTTGTAACCGTAGCCTAATGAATTCATGAATTAATCTAAGGTTGCCTTTCGAGTAGCCTATTTCAGGTTGAATTGAAGGCTATTTCCTTCTGATAGGCCTATAGGTTTCTAAAACCATTTTCATTCATTTCAACAATGGTTTATTGAAACGTCGTTTGATTAATTTCGCCAGTCATCACTTTCATTTTAAGGATATAGGATGAACAAAGTCTATGGATTTGCTATCCAGTAGCCTAATAATTAGGCTATGTGCCACGTCCGATTTCGCAAGTGGTGTAGTAGGCTACATTTAAAAACAGACAGCCGCCTGTGAGATCCATTTCATGAAGAGCATTATTGTCTTGTGCGATCATTCCCCCTCCCCCACACTCGTCTAACCAGGTCACTACATTATAGCCTATATGCGGCACTGAGGACGACACGACACTTGAGCCCGACACTATGTCAATGTAAAAATGTGTGTGAGTGCGCGCTGAACCACGAATTAACATATTAACTTTTCTTTTCAGCAGACATCGCAAACATAAAAAGAATCTCAAAACAGGAAGTCTTTCGTTTCTTTTAATAAATCAATGCATTTTCTTTTGATGGGTTCCGGAGAGCTTCTTCGACTAGGTTTCGAACCCCGGTCGCTGGCATAGGATACCTATGCATCAACCACTTGCGCCACAGCTGGATGTGAACTTCAATAGGCTTTATTCGGGTAATGTACTTGAAACGTCGCCGGTTAAAATGAACAAGCCTCCGTTTTAAAATAGCTTACACATTTCTAAGTATTCCTAGCATGTAAATGTTGCCAAAATGTCCATCTTGTCCATCTCTTTCGTCTTCGCCTTGACGTTGACAATAATAGCCTATTCACGGAAATGCGGTCTTGTAGGCCTAACCGTAATGAATTCATGAATTAATCTAAGGTTGCCTTTCGAGTAGCCTATTTCAGGTTGAATTGAAGGAAATAGTCCTTCTGATAGGCCTATAGGTTTCTAAAACCATTTTCATTCATTTCAACAATGGTTTATTGAAACGTCGTTTGATTAATTTCGCCAATCACTTTCATTTTAATGATTAAATGAGACGGATATGCGGAGCATTTCTCTCCCTCTCCGTTGACCAAAACGTTGCTCTGGCATCTCTGCTGGACTGACTGAGTTATAGGCTACGTCGAGTGAGAGAGCTGTGAGGTAGGCTGTAAACATTCGAAAACTCGGGCGGTCTATGTTGCCCCCTTGCGGTTGCAGTTTTCCCGATGCTTCGGGAGTCCCGATGTGCGGGAATGAAAGGAGCATTCTCAACCCGTACCATCTGTACTTAATTAAACCAATCTAACTTAACAACTGCACAAAGGAAATACATTTCCATCAGTCACTCTAATCATCCAATCATGCCAATGAACATCAAGCACTCTTATGCAGCCATTAGCCATCAATCATGTGTTATATACAATGGCACTTAAAACAAGCCTCTCACAGGGGAAATACACTACGTATGGCAAGTGTGGTGTGTTGAGGCATTAACATGACCTTAACAAGAATGGGCAGCACACTACAGCAGAAATCCTACAGGGTAGGAGAAATGTGCTGCTTTATCCTCAACCAATTATCCTGCACCAAGAATGGGTGCTGAAGTGTGTTGTTTTTTGTCTATGTTGATGTTTATGATTGTGTGCGCATATACGTACATGTGTTCATGTCATGTAAAGCTTCAGTCCTTTCATCAAATCATAAAGTGTGTGTGAGTGTGTGTGAGTGTGTGAGTGTGTGTGTGTGTGTGTGTGTGTGTGTGTGTACACGGGCACATGGTTGTGTGTCTGTGAGCATATTTTCCCAGCTGTTTTGGTCCTGAATCTTAATGAGATATGGCTTGAAATCAAGCTTCTGTAGCTTTTTTTTCTCTCTCTCCCCCTCTCTCTCCATCTTTCTCTCTACCACTCCATCCCCCCTCCCTCTCTCTTTCTCACACATACACACGCACAGTCCCACACACACATACACATACACACACACACACACACACACACACACACACACACATACACACACACACACACACACACACACACACACACACACACACACACACACACACACACACACACACACACACACAGGCGTGCTACTTCTCCCGAGGGAGTATAAAATCCACTGCAGCCCTAACAAACTTTGGGGCCCTGAATGATATTAATAACCAGGGAGACCAAAGGCGTGGGGTTGTGCATGTGTGGAGTGCGGAGCGCGGAGCGCGGAGTGGGGAGCGCGGAGTGGGGAGACGTTCCCTCAGCAGTATACGTGTCAGGCCCCTGCTGCTATTCCTGTTCCCCCTGAACCCCCATCAGCAGAACGCAGAGGTGTCTGTGATGTCCCCTGGAAGGAGTCGTGTTGCTCCACACACTCACTCACACGTAGGACAGGCCTCCTTTAGGCCCTGTCCATCAAGCCAATTTTGTTTTTTTTGGTTGTTTTATTTTTTGTCGACGACGGCTATTTTCAATACTTATTCTACGAAGTGCGTCGTTCACAGTGCTCAGTGCCCTCGGCGAAGAAAAGCCTTCGGCGCTGACCGTTTATTTTTTTTCTTTTCTGTAGCGCTCATTGAAATCTGTCGTGTTGTTCCACACTCTGCTGTAGGACAGCAGGCCTCCTCTATGCTCCCCAAATCATTAGTCAGATAGAATGCTGAATAGGGATTCATATGATCAATTAGGGATCCTTAAACCATGCTGAATAGGGCTTTATAGGGATCAATTAATCCATATGGGATAGGGATCATATAATTCATAGGGATTATTTTATGCAACACAATAGAATAATTGATATTTATGCCCCTTAGCATCAATATTCAACGCCATTTAGTGGTATTCAGTTAATCAAAAACCAAATTAATGGGTCATGATCCCACCTGATCAACAATGTTACATAATGCAGTGTCAGGTGTTCCAAACACACAGTGGCAATGCCAGAGACTTCATTTATAAGTCAGTGTACAGTAGCATCAGAGTGAGCTTGAAGCTCAGTAAAAAAACTGGTAAAAAAACTGCATTGTCTTGTTTTAGGTGAACGTTTGATACCATTTGTAGGATTTATAATTCAGATAGACTGTTTGTAATTCTACAAATCAACTACCGGAGACATTGTCTGACGATATTCATTATACTTCAAAATTGAATTTCTCTGTGGCTAACAGCATAGTCAACATCAAACTGCAAGGAAGCTACAGCACTTGCTGTTGTTTTGATGACACTTATTCAAATTCAGATTCATTCAGAATTCATTTCCATCACACATTAGCACACCTGGTGAGCAGGAGCAGGTGAAGTTCCGCCCCTGGCCCCCCTGTCGCAGGTCGGTGCAGGTGCCGTTGTTCTCGCATGGCTTGTGGTGGCACGCGTCGTACTCTTCACAGAATATTCCGGTAAAGCCGTCATCACATTCACAATAGAAGGTGTCCTACAGCAAGAGACAACACCACGCGTTTAAAGAAAAAATCTTCCCATTCATTCCCTTATAGTTGTACGATAAAGAATAAACAACTGTAAATCTATATGTTCATATGTTCAATAAGATGAATGTCCGCAACACTGCTTTTAGCTCCCATTTAATGTAAGCAACTTTATAACCTATAACTATGTGCCATGTTTAAAACAATGAAAGACAATGAATGGTGCTGTTTTGTACAGACACTCAAAGAACTGCCATAATGACGGTCACCCATCGATCAATGCCAGTATTTCACCCAGAGGTTTACTGAATGGAATGGCGCTTGGATGAGTCAGCGATTGTGTTGTAGTGTTGCTAAGGTCATGGGAGTCAATGCATATTACAACTCACTGCAACACAATGTTTAGATGGGATAATAATGATCTCATCTTTTTCTTTTACTCTCCATTTCTCTCTTCCTCCCTTTCTCTCTCTCTCTCTCTCTCTCTCTCTCTCTCTCTCTCTCTCTCTCTCTCTCTCTCTCTTCTGCATCCCTCCGTCTCTGTCACTGATGAATCTGGCAATGGAGGAGGACAGCTGGCGTTCAATCTTTGGGCTCAAGATTAATCACCCTCATCTCTCCTCTCTCATTGGACCCTTGACCCCACCTGCGCTCTCTCTCTCTCTCTCTCTCTCTCTCTCTCTCTCTCTCTCTCTAGCCATCTATCTATCTCTCTCTCCATTCAGACATCCCTTCTTTCTCTCGCTCCTTCCCCTGTCCTTATTTCTTTCTTTCTTACTCTCTTCTATCTATCTGTCTATCTTTCTCTTTCTTTCTTTCCTTCCTGCTTTCTTCCTCTTCTTTCTCGCAGGTGGAGGTGAAGCTTAATCAGCTGTTGGTGGTTGACACTGGGGGCTGAACGAAGAGCCCTGGAGTCCCCTGAGCTCCGCCAGTGTCTCTGAGCCCCCACAGGAGGAGAAGGAGAGAGGGATGGATGAGAGGAAGGAGGAGAAGGAGAGACGGATGGATGAGAGGAAGGAGAGAAAGAGACAGCAGGCCGTTATACTCTCCTCTCCTCTCCTCTCCTCTCCTCTCCTCTCCTCCTCTCCTCTCCTCCTCTACTGCGATCAACACCCAAGAGAAAAGAGAGAATGAGAGCAAGAGAGAGAGAGAGGGAGGGAAAGAGACAGAGAGAGAGAGAAAGAATGGGATGGAGGTGCATAATTTCTATCTCACTCTGGTTCCCATGGTGATGTGAAACCTGGTTTCCTTCCTTCCATTCTCCTTCCCTTCCTCCCTCCTTCTCCCCCTCTACCTCTATCCCCCTCTCCCTCCCTTCTTCTCTCCCTCTCTTCTTCTCTCTCCCCACACACACATCCCCATCTGTGTCGCCATGTTCTAATAGTTCCTGTGTGACTGAAGTAACCGCAGCTCTGTAAGTGTGTGTGTGTGTGTGTGTGTGTGTGTGTGTGTGTGTGTGTGTGTGTGTGTGTGTGTGTGTGTGTGTGTGTGTGTGTGGCAGCATGCCATATCTGTTATGCACTCTCTCCTCTGAATCATTCCCAGTTCCACCTGCTCTTTCAAGGCTCTGGTCTTCCTCCCTTCCCTTTGTATTGCATCCTCCTCTCTCTCTCTCTCTCTCTCCTTCTCTCCCTCTCTCTCTCTCCCTCTCTCTGCTTTGTGTAGCAGCGTACGGGTGCTGGCCGATGCGATGACCCAGGGGGGTCCAGGGCCAGACTCATTAATCACCCCACACACAGCACCTCGCCCAGCCTGATCTGGGATCAGGTTAAATTCATTAGGAGAACAGCAACAGAATTACACCAGAGATGCTACTCTGGACCGACCCGTCTGCAGCACGGCACACAGACATCTGTTTCAGTTCGCACGGCCGGCAATACAGCCAGTTCATCACTCTAAAATGCCGTAAAAAAGTCGAAGAAAGGTTAAATAAAAACACGGTTTCTATGAACAAAACGTATACATAATAGACTCAAAGTAAGCCCTTTGCCCCATACATTCATAATCTGACTGTATTTGTGTGAATAGCTAGAAAGACTAATCTAATCTATAATCTACAATCTATAGTCGCATGCTATTAGTATTGTATTAGTATTGAATTTCCCCTTGGGGATCAATAAAGTATCTATCTATCTATCTATCTTGTAATTTCAGCCATCAGGAGGGAACACTTCACTGTATGCGCTGCCTGTTTTGCTGACACGAACAGTGGTGCAGCTGTTGTCGGCCATTTTGTGTGGGTGCCTGCCTGTCTCCCCCACACCCCTCTCCACCTACCACGGAGGGCTGGGTGATGCACTTGCCCTTCCCAGAGCACTGCGGGTCGCTGAAGCTGCTGCCGGGCTCCACACAGCTGCTGGCCTTACGGGTGACGTGCAGCCGCAACGCCACCTCTGGGCCCTCAGGACTGCCCAGACGCAGGACACCTGAGAGGGAAGGAGAGCATGCACACACACACCACACATACATACACACCACACGCACACACACACCACACATACACACACACCACACATACACACACACCACACACACACACACACCACACATGCACACACCATACACACACATACACACACACACACACACACACGCACACACACAAAAAAAACATGAGATTGCACTCTGAGGACATTAACTCACTGGATAACTACAAGTACTCAAAAAAGCATTCCTGTGCTACAGTAACATAGTATCATTCATTGTTACTGAATTAAAAAAAAAAAAAAATTAATTGAACGCAATTCCTGTGCTGACTATCAAGCAGTCTACAGCAGATGGAAGTGTCATAATATATGTCTTCCATCTGGCATTAGCTTTGCCATCAGACATGATTTTTTTTTTTGTTGCTTTTTAAGGCCTTTCACTTTTCAACAATTTACATTACACATGGAGCCATTTAAGCCCTGTACACATGAACCCAAATATCTTTTTAAACGTATATTTTGTATTTGTTTTTTTTATTATCATTATTCTTTCAACACGACACAATATGAAAAAAAAAATCTGTACACACTAGAGCACAAAAACAATTGCAACCTATTGTCTGTCCATGTGCTCAAACTATCATGACAGGTCAGTTGGTGACAACAGTAGTTGATGTCTCCGTCAAAGTTACATCACCTGAGAAAAACACTTTTGAGGTAAAGTTTGAAAATATATGGCCTTTTGTTAGTTTAGACCGACAGAACAGAGACGAAACAAAACAAGGCAAAAGAAAAATCGAAATGTGACTTTGTATGGACGGACGAAAAGGTTGAATTATTATTGAATGTTGCGTTACATTACAAAAGCAGAAAAGCCTGGGAGTCTTGCTATTCAAACCGATGTGTAGGTTTGGCACCTTCCATCGATGTATGAGTGAGTGTGTGTGTGTGTGTGTGTGTGTGTGTGTGTGTGTGTGTGTGTGTGTGTGTGTGTGTGTGTGTGTGTGTGTGTGTGTGAATGGGTGAATGTGAGGCATGTAATTGTAAAGCGCTTTGAGTGCTCAATGGAATGGAAAAAACACTATATAAATGCAGTCCATTTACCATTTATTCTAATGCTCAATACACAAAGTAACAATCACGTCAAACACATCAGAGAATTAAATGTCAAAAAGAAAGAAATGCTAAAACTCTATGTATGCATGGCATGCTATTCGACGACAAATTCTGTGTACACCTGCTGCCCAATCTGGTTTGGATGCATCATGATAAAAAACAAATCAAGGGTGGCGATAAAAATAAGAGCCGTGCTCATTAAAATCATGACTATCATTAACAAATTATGCATGCACCATAAATTTGTCAAGTATCTCACATGCAGTCTATCTAGGGCTCTTTTTACATAGTGCAGGTCATTCACTCCTCAGAGTAAATACATTTGGAAACGTACACTAGCTTAACTTCACGGATGGATGAATGCTTATGATGAGTGACTGGATGCGGTTCTAACAGGCTGGTAAGATCACTGGATCTGGCTTTGACCTGTTCCTGCACTTCCTTTCTGTTCATTGAGTCCTTCACACCTGTAGTTCTAATGCTGCGTTCTATCATCTATCCATGTCGGAGTTCTGATGAGAAAGACAGGACGTTGCCTAGCGACATGCACAAACATGCCCCCTTTACTTGGATGGCGAACTTTCCCGCTCGATTGAACACCGAGTGAGTTTTCCGATACGGAATCCAAGATGGCAGCGCCCTGAGTGACTTGTAAATATGAACTATTTTCATTGTTTCTGGACCGCTTTGGTTGTTTAAAAGATG
Source organism: Sardina pilchardus (assembly GCF_963854185.1). Lineage (NCBI taxonomy): Eukaryota > Metazoa > Chordata > Actinopteri > Clupeiformes > Clupeidae > Sardina > Sardina pilchardus. The sequence continues at coordinate 20,564,339 of NC_085006.1, forward strand.
ATTTCAATCACTTGTATCACTGCAATACCTTACTGCATCCATATCACTGCATGTGGGTATCGGAATGGATCTTGTTGTGAGAGCAATACGGGTGTTGCTAAATATGGCTAGCACTGCTAACAGAAGATAAGTGCGCCTGCTACTCGGCTAGTGCTACCGCAACAACAGCTTTCAGGGTGGCGTCCATGTTCCAACTCGGATGCGCAAAGCATACAAATAACAGAACGCTTGAAGTATGGAAGTGACGTCATATCCAAGGACCGAGTCTCTTCGCAGAGAATAATAACACACAGCATCAGTCACCCTATCACATTCACTATTTAAAATCTGTCTTGTGTCTGTTTCAGTCAAATCATTTGCCTGGGTTGTTTGTCAGGTCTTTTTTACCGCTTTGGATTCCTCTGGAATTTGGAATAAAATTAGATTTTTTAATCTGTTTCTAGGATCAGTAGTTTTGCCTCACCTCTGTGATTCCTTTGTGCTGAACCTTAGAACCTTTTCTGATCATCAAGATTTGCTTACCACCTTGTAGGCTACTGCTGCCTCTCATTACAATTCAAACCCTTATGCCCGGCTCCCATCTCTGTGTCGGCCTTTGGGTCCTAAATTGACATCCCTGGCTTTACAGGCGGTGACAGTATACGAGTAGAAATACACTTTCCCTACATCATTCTTATGCTCATCTGGTACCCCAGTACGCACACAGGGGAATGTGTTCACAACCACTTTACTATACACATTCTTAGACACAAGTATATGCACACAAACACACATGCACAATCAATCCGTCAACACACGGCACACACACGGACACACACGCTACACAAGAGAACATAGACACATATCAGGATATGCTCACTCCCCATGAGATACATTGAAAAGAGTTTCTGCACAGAAAGCCCGCAGGTGTCAAAGAGCTTCGTCTGAGGAGAGAGCGAGACCGGGACAGAGAGAGAGAGAGAGAAAGAGAGAGAGGAAGAGCAAGAGAGAGAGAGAGAGAGAAAGAGAGAGAGAGGACACCTTTGAAGAGACAGCTTCCTTCACATTCCCTTTCCACCATATTTGTTTTTGACACCTCTGC
>NC_085006.1:20572919-20580419 GCF_963854185.1 Sardina pilchardus
CTCTCTCTATCACACATTTGCTGCTGAAGTATGCAGGTTGCAGTCCTGCGCAGGTCCCTCACCAGCTAAAGCCACCAGTCACGAGTTGGAGTGGATGCCATGGAAACTACTGCTATGGCACCCACATGAGACGATCATGACCAGAGCCGAGCGGCAGACACAACAACAGATGTCAGGCTAATAGCGTCTTCTATGTTGCGCTACAATATACAAATTCAAAACAAAGATTGTGAAATAATTTGTAGGTGACGAGGAAAAACATTTTGCTAATTAAATACCATACACGATTTTAAGCATTAATATGGGCCAGTCAGTGCATGTTCCCACATGTTATGTGATAGCTTCAGCTTTCTGACTCCTGCCCGTCAATGAAATCAGGGACCATAAAGACAGGCAGAGCCCGTGTTTAGTACATATACAGTATATATATTAGGGGCATTGTATGCCTTTAGGCATGAAGCAGGAGAGACAGATGGGGGGTGGAATCGGGAAATGGCCCAGACCCGAACATGGTATGGACACTGTGACCAGTTGTGCTACCTGAACCAGTGTTTTTTATTATTATTGTTATTATTATTTAAGTATTTGTTGGGGGCTTTTATGTCTTTAGGCAGATAGGACAGTAGAGAGTGGGAGAGAGAGTTGGGGTAGGATCCGGAAGGGACCACGGGGTGGGAATCGAACCCGAGTCGCCGGCGTGCAGTGCAGGTGCCCCAGCCGGTCGCGCCACGGCTGGGGCCTGAAGCAGTGTTTTGAGCATCTGCTCAATCAATTGGTTATTCACTACATGGTGAGCACTGGGTACTGAACACGTGAATGGTCTGAATGTAGGCAGAGAGTCTGAGAGAAAGAGGGATCTAAAGAACAGAAGAGGGAGAAGCTGTTGCTGTCACTACCAAACGAGAGTATAAGAAGTGAGTGTGTGTGTGTGTGTGTGTGTGTGTGTGTGTGTGTGTGTAGGGGTGAGGTAGTGACAGGGGAACATTACCAGATGTATGGTTTTAATTTGCACTGAGAGGAAAGAAGTCATGGTGTGCTGTTGCATAGTATTAATTATTCACATTTATCAATAATTGATAGAACCTTGGTTACCTGCTGCAATCAGTTCAAAATCAAAGTATCTTATTAGTTGTGACTAAAAGACTGCAGAGCATCACAGCGGTGGAGAATGTCACCTCACCGTGCCATTCATCCGTTTACTTGCATTATTTATGCACATTATGCAGCTCAATATATTGGCCTTATTTACACGGCAAGGAGCATTCTCTCTCTCTCTCTCTCTCTCTCTCTCTCTCTCTTTCACACACACACACACACACACACACACACACACACACACACACACACACACACACACGTGCAGTCTGTGTGTTCAGTAATAGCTGGAATTTCTGTGTCTCCATAGTAACCCACCCCCCAATAAGCAATTACTGTTCCACTCTCAGAGCTGTGTAGCCTATATCTCTATGGTGTGTGTGTGTGTGTGTGTGTGTGTGTGTGTGTGTGTGTGTGTGTGTGTGTGTGTGTGTGTGTGTGTGAAGACTTTAAGCTGTGAGGATGGGAGGCTTGAGAAGAGGGGTGTCATGACGCTCCACCCCACTGCACCTGTCTGGGACATTAGCATGTCTACATTACCATACGTCTGCGCAATGCAAAACTTCCTGTTACATGTCTGCATAAAGAGATCATCTCTGGCGCATAACATTTTCCCTATCTCTCTCTCTCTCTCTCTCTCTCTCTCTCTCTCTCTCTCTCTCTCTCTCTCTCTCTTTCTATCTCTGTCTTCCCCCCTCTCTTTCTCTCTCTCCCTCTCTTTCTTTCTCTCTCTCTTCCCCCTTCTTTCTCTCTCTCTCTCTCTCTCTCCCTCTCTTTCTATCTCTCTCTATTCCCCCCTCTCTCTCTCTCTCCCTCCCTCTCCCCCTCCCTGTGCTCCTGAGACATTAAGGAGATCGGTATAGCGACGGTAAGCCTGCACAAACTTCTGCCTGACATCAGCCCTCAGCTGACAGACGAGTACAGTGTTGCCATTAGGCCCCACAGTAGAAACACTTCACATTCATTAGCAGTCCAACTGGAGCATCTATGCTCACTGAACTGGACAGACATACATATCACACTGGACTTCATCGCAGACACCACAGCGGGATGTGGGTTTCGAGGAGCGGTGGTAGTGGTGCAGTCTGACCATTGGTCAGCGGGCCTATGTTTGAGTCTGTACAGCCCATAAGTTAGCCATACCAAACCCTTGTACTAATATCGTACAGAGGGTCTGGACCTACTCTATTCAGAATCGATTTCAGGCAGGAGGCGTGAACTCTGTTGAAGTTTGAAACTATTGGGCCTGATTTTACCCAATCGCTAACGTATCAGCTAGATACTACAACACGCATATGCTCGACGTCATCCCGTTTGCTGATTGTTCAGGATGGAATGCATCCTGAGATATCGAGTCCAACAGGATCAGACCCAGACGTAATGCTGTAAAGCTTACGGAGGGCTACTGTATGCCTGGAGTATAAATCGCACATTACTGGGAAGCTATACCAGGTGTATAACTGAAGCATTCCGTTCGTGTTGCAACAAATAGCTTCCACTATTATCAATGGAAGTAGCTACACCAGATGACGTGATAGCGGTGTATACATTTGAAAAAAATTGACCGGTCTTCTAAAATGGACTTTACACATTGCAAATGAAACGCTTCAGTTACGCATCTGGTGTAGCTTCCCTGGTGGAAATAAGCATCTGCTAAATTTACGCTGTGTATAATGTATCTGAATATTGCTTGTAGCAATTACAAAATATTTTTTTTGCATTTATCGGAAATATAATTGAAGTGTTTGTATTCCATATGTAGTTTCTCTGTATTTACCTTCATGTAACCTGTGAGGCTACCCACTAATATATTATATTTACCATTTATTTACATAGCAATTAGGCAACTGTAAACAAAAGGGTTATCTAATTGTTATGGACTACTGAAAGAGTTGGTTTGCCTAAGCAGTAAGCCTTAGCCTACAACAGGGCTATTCAATTAGTTTGTAATAGGGGCCAGTTCATGAAAAGTAGCACAACTGAGGGGCCGGAGAAATACCGCTTGAAATATGAGTAATCACGTACAAATGATACAATAAACTACAACAGCACCAATATGGGTGTTCAAATGTTGCATTTTGTAAATGCATAATATAGTTCTTTTGTTGGTTATTTGTGTTTTGGGAATATTTCTGCCACAAGCCCAGCCTACCACAGTGGTTGGCCAACATTGGGAAGGTGACACTGGATCTATATTGCTAATATGTTGCATTTTGTAAAAGCATAATACAGTTTTTTTGGTGGTTATTTGTTCTATTTGTGTTTTGGGAATATTTCTGCCACAGGCCCAGACTACCACAGTGGTAAGTCAACATTGGGAAGGTGAAACTGGATCTATATTGCCAATATGTTGCATTTTGTAAAATAATAATCTAGTTTTTTTTGGTGGTTATTTTGTTGTATTTGTGTTTTGGGAATATTTCTGCCACATGCCCAGACTACCACAGTGGTATGCATTGGGAAGGTGACACTGGATCTACAGTACATTGCTGGCTAATATGAAATCTTTGATAACATTAACAGCAATGGAATCTGAGCTTTGCGCAGTAACTGCTAAGTCCATACAATTTCCAATGGGTACAAACAGGTTTCAAACGGTGCTCAAAAGAAATAAATGTGCGTAATCGGTCGCATATTTAACTCTTCTCAACTCTTACGTGTACATTTAACGTTCCCACCATTTAAATTGGATGAACGTGTTCACAAATCAATGTTACTTACAGTGGACTTGACATCAAGGCGATGGATGTGTATTAGTTTCACAGATTCACACTGAAACTATTTGCGTGGTCAAACCCGTTAAAATGTTAGTAGCTTATATACTCCAACGTAGTGGCAATTTACCTTGAAACTAAGCTAAAATGGAACTTATGTTCAACTCGCTCTAAACATTACGTGCAATTGGCTGAGGCGCAGTGGCTGCAGGACTTCCGAGCGAGTGAGCGCTTGAAACAGAACTGATGCCACCAAAGTTAAACTTTTAAACCGACGCCTATTTGCCTCAATAGCTACATTACGAGTGGCGAATGTTTTCGCGAGTATATGCTTGGACTGGAGAGGCACACTACCGGTGAGATTTCATGCACCAAAAACGAAGCAAGGCACAAGTAACGTCTTTGCATAATACCCAGTAACACAGTAGCCTACAACTGCAACGCACCACACAGAACATTATTTATAGGCGCTACTCGCAGTGTAGCCTATCGCTGTACCTCCATTATTGTGTTTTCCACCAGGTATATACGTCTCTACCGAATATAAGGATTTGCTTATATAACATCAGCCAACACTTCAAGGGCCACTACAAAGTATCTCGGGGGCCGGATCCGGCCCGCGGGCCGCTAATTGAAGAGCCCTGGCCTACAAGGTAACAATGAATTGTTAAATTAATACTGTTAAAATCCATGGGAATATGTGTGTGTGTATACATATATATATATATATATATATATATATATATATATATATATATGCCGATATTGTAGTCATGCTGAAACAGCTTGTGGCAGACTAACAAGGTGACTTGGGAATTGATATCCAGACAGCAGGCTCTCATACCTGCACTTAACGAATGTCTTAATGTTAATATCTTGTTTACCCCTAAAGTCACGCTGTTTGTGTGTGTGTGTGTGTGTGTGTGTGTGTGTGTGTGTGTGTGTGTGTGTGTGTGTGTGTAACAGGAAAACTCAATGCTGTTCAATTCAAATCATCCAACACGCTGATAGGAAACACGTCATCAAGTCATACCAAACACACGGTAATGTCCCTCCACTACTAGTGTGGCCTCAATACATACACTTCTTGCAGCCTAGCATACAGTACCTTAAAGAGACCCTATGCAACGTCTTCATAGTCATAAAATCGCTTAGAAATCGTTGTTTTGCTTGACTGACCAGTTTCATCGAAAACAGTAATATTTCCTCCCGCCCCCAGTGTCCCTATCCGCTATTGCAACCTTGCAGTTTCTGCAGGAGGCGATCGCTCCTTATTTACATCTGGAAGTCTGAGACGCGTAAGGAACAAGAAGAACCACGCTTGCAATTTAAAAATATATATATAGCCTATTATGTATAAATATACACGCTAAAGCTGTAGGGGAAGCTCTGAAGAGAAATATGCAAGCATAAAACGAGCAAAAACCAAAACCGAAACCGGAGATGAAATCGCCAATCCTGCATAGTTTCTCTTTAAGTACTGATATCCCATAGCTTAAACACATCCTCTGTTTTGCACAGAAAACTATTTCTTACATTAGACACTTTGTTCAAAAATCTCCTGTTATTGGGAAAACAGTTATATTCAAAATGCAAGCACATCTGGTAATTGGTAATACCCACACACATGCCTGAAAACACTCACAGAGAAAACTGAACACCAATTAGTCTGAGGCTTAGCACTACAAATAGACTTCAGGTAAGTTATTGTTACCTGTTCAAGTGTGTTTTACATTGAGTACCCATGAACAGTTCTGTATTTGCCCCCTGCGTTCTCCTTAACTCCCCAATTCTTAAACCTATAAAATAATTATTTTCAGTGTGCCAATGAAATGCATTTAAGACCACCAACCACATAACTGCATGTCTCTTTTGCAATCAATGCAAAGCGCATGCAGAGACATTGAGGTGGGGGGTCAGTTCAAGGGTGGACATGAATGGTGATATTTTTCCCCGTTGCTGAGGCCGAGAGGACAATCGCCTGCGATTTTGAGGAGGACTTGTGGCCAGATCTGAACAGAAAGCAGGATCCATAACCCCCCCACCCTCGCCACACACACACACACACACACACACACACACACACACACACACACACACACACACACAGACACACGTAAGACAAATACGTAATATTTTTTTGGAGGATTACCTCCAGGTCAGGGAACAATTGACAGCCAAGGTAACAGTTGAAACAGCCCGATCCAGTCAATCAATGGCTTTAGTTGCACACTTAAGCTGCCTGTTGCCAGGAAACAGAGCACAGGATGTCAGCATCCACAAAAAGCCTTCTTAGTACAGACACCTGTTCCATCAGACAGGAATCAGGGACCCAGTTGTCAATGTCAGGCTTATCTCAAGAGAATTGACCAGGTTAAGTGGGTAGTCTTTGTCGTCTAGCCCCCCCCCCCCCCCCCCCCCCCCCCAATCTTCACTTGAGTAAACACAAAGCTGTGGTAATCTCTGAGCTCATCACAGGTGTGTTGCTCTCATCACAGAACATCTGGAAGTTATTATATTTTTTTCTTTTTTTTGTCTTTTTAGGATCACAAACATTAATTTACTTCTTAATTGTAATCAGAAAACACCCCCCGGCAGGAGTGAGATGGGACTGTCACAAACAGCATCTGTGATCCTGGTGGGTGGGTGGGTAGGTGGGTAGGAGGGCTCTCTTCTATGGCTGTAACCTGGACAGGAGCCAATGGGACCTTGTTGATGAAAATGGCTGCAGATTCCCACCATCAGCTTCAGCCACACAGCAACCAAACACCAGATCCTCCTTCCACATGTCCCCAAATATGTATACTATTATACAAACCTTATCAAACCTCATTTCTGTCACACATGCATCTGTTTCTCCTGCTCTCTTGCTCTCTAAACGTTCCCTCGATTCTTTCTCATCACCACTCCTCCATCCTTTCCCCTTTCCTGCCTCTCAGGTTAGGCCACGTATGGTGTAGCAGCCTCCATCCATTCACCAGTAGACCTCTGACAACCGACCTCTCTCTCTGATTGCATGTCAACCACCCTTTGTTCCTCTCTCTTCAACCGAGACAAGAAATGCCACTGAACAAAGCAAAGCGAAGCAATTATAATGTCCACGTCTATGAAGCAGCTTTAACCAGGGAGAGAACACAGACTCTATCCATCCTCTCCTCCTCTCTTTCCTCTCCTCCTCCTCTCTTCCTTGTTTGTGTTTTCATCTCCCAGTTCCTGTAACAGACTAATTAGAAGCATGTCTCCTATCTGGCACATACAGTACTGTAGAGATACTCTATTCATCCTGTTTTACAGGGAGACAAATGAAGAGATACACAAGTGGAGATTTGAGATAGAGAATTGCTGGTATTTTACATCATCACATAAACACACAGTCTGCTATACAGTGTACAATTAGCAGTCATCACTGTGAAAACACTGGTCTAATTGTCTTTTATAGAAATGCATTTTCTTCCCTCTGTTTTTTCTTTTCCTTTTTAATATCTGTTGTATGTCATGTCTGTGTTGTCTGGGTTTTCTGGACCCTGAGTCTGGCAATAAAGTTAATGATGATGATGATGATGACGACGATGAAGATGATTATGATGATGCAATGTGTGCTGTGATACAGTAAGGCAGAGAAACAGTGGCATTTCTGCTCCTCTAATTGAACTGATAAACGACTATTGCTGCAATCAAGCCCAACACAGTG
>NC_085006.1:20587919-20590419 GCF_963854185.1 Sardina pilchardus
CACACACACACACACACACACACACACACACACACACACACACACACACAAACAGACACACACACATACACACACACTGTATATGATTAAATTAGATTGATGCATGAAATGCCTGACAATACAATGACAAGGGATTCTCATAACCCCATAGCCAAAACAGCTGTTCTAAACTTGAATGCTAAATGGGTTGTGTACAAACTTTTGCACGCAGCCATCTCTCTGTCAGCAAACGAGACTCACTTCAGCAGGCCGCCGCAGCGTGTGTGTGTTCTCTCCTTCTTTCTCTCACTCCATCTCTTTCACACACACACACACACACACACACACACACACACACACACACACACACACACACACACACAAACACACACACACACACACACACACACACACACACACACTCCTGGGTGTAAAAAGGGCAATGAGCTAGCTGCCGTGCGAAGGTGACGAGCAGGAGATTGAGTCAGCAGACAGAGAGTGGAAATGTACCGTCAGCTACGGTGGCCTGTAAGGGCGCACGGCCACACATAGGCCGAATGGACTGCCCTGAGGCACAGCAAAGCTGGCTATGATGTCCAGCATCGCTGCAGAGAGAGAGAGAGAGAGGAGGGAAAAAGTGCTGTGAAGAAATAGCCACTTTCCCCCTGGTGCCCTCTGTCAGCGTGCAGACTACACTGTTATATACTCGCCCCCGGAGCACTTCACATTGCCAATCTGGTTTCTTTTTTTTTTTAACAGAGAACCTCCAGGTTCAAGAAAAGTGTGGACCAAATGACCAGGGCAAAAATTTGTGTCGACCAAAACAATGACCGAGGCAAAAAAAAAAAAGAAAATAATGGCCAAAAAATGAAAGAAAGAAAGACTTCATTTGCCACAAGTATTGTAATAAGGCCTACAGTAGTTGACAATCAGCACAGAGCTTGTTTTAAACATAGCCTAATTGGAAAATGGCTCCTACAGCGCCAATAGAAATAGGTTACACAACAAGACAGTCGGTCACAGTCTCTCAAAATCAAGCTAAATAGAGGTTGGCACGATGATGACTGTCGGCCAAAGCCGTATCCGGTGTGGCCATACAGTACATTCAGTGTGGATTGCATGCACAGATTCCATCCCAACCACGACCTGTCTTTACTTTGTATATCACATTGCACTTTTCGGCTTTTCTTGCACGTCTGGTTAGACACAAACTGCATCTGGTGGTCTTTGTAGTCTACTTGTACTCTGCACAGTGACATTAAAGTTGAATCTAATCCAGAGGCGGACATCCTAGGTTGAGAAAGTAAAAGTCCTGCCAAGTATTTGATCCAACCATTTAGCAAACCAGCTCATTCTAATTAGCAGCCAGGTAGATCAGATAATTAGTGATATCACCTGTGTTATGTGCACAGGTAGAAATAATATATGGCAGGACTTTTACTTTCTGGATCCAGGATGTCCGCCTCTGAATTCTAATCTACTGTAATGTAACACATCCAGTGCGGACTATATGGGTTCTATGCATCTCTCCAGTCAGACAGCAGAGGGGCATAATTACTGTATATCTCCTCCGTGCTGTATGTGCTGATGAATTAAGACCTCAGAAACAGTTGGTGCTCCCTGCGCCAGTGAGTTAACGGGTATTCATAGATCCGGCTGCCTTTTGAGGGATGAGCGGCTATTATTGGGCACCAGCGTGAGATCCCGCCGCAGAGAGAACCTCTCTAGCCGTCCGGCGCTCCGAACGCTCCGAACGCTCACCCTCTAATCCAGTGACTGTGTGATCGCCACCTCTCCTGCTCTCCTTCTCCCTCTCCTTCTCCGTACTGAGTCCAGTGACTTTATCTTACGCTACTTGAGCTTCATTAGGATGACATTGACAATGGCATTCATTGGCATGGTTATTATTATATATATTTTGTAATTATTATAATAATCTATCTGTTTAATAATTCAGTTAAATCTCTTTCTCTTTATCTCTGAATTCAATTCAATTTCTCTCTATGTCTGTCTCTCTTCCTCCTGTCTGGCCAATGTTGCCTTATTTTGATGCTCAAGGTCCCAGAAGTGGCCTCCGCCCCCGGCCCTCACCCCCCACCCTGAAGTGCCCCTGCCCCCCCCCCCCCCTCACCCCCCACCCTGAAGTGTCCCTGCCCCCACCCCCCCCCCACCCTGAAGTGCCCCTGCCCAGTCCCGTCTCTAACTCCCCCCCCCCCTACATGAAATAGATTTGAACTTCAGATTACCAAGAAGCTCTCTGTCTCTCAATTCAATTCAATTCAATGTCTCTGTCTCTGCATTCTGTCTCTCTTCCTCCTGTCCGGCCAGTGTTGCCTTATTTTGATGCTCAAGGTCCCTGAAGTGCCCCTGCCCCCACCCACCCCCCCCCCCTCCACCATGAAGTGCACCTGCCCAGTCGTGTCTCTACTGCTCACGTCTCTAATCCCCCCCCCCCCACACGGGCTCCGCAGATGCTCGATTATGTTCAGCGAGTCGTGGGCACTCTCGCTCGCTCGTCGTC
>NC_085006.1:20592919-20597919 GCF_963854185.1 Sardina pilchardus
AGGCAACCGCCGAGAAAAGAGACAAAATTAGCAGCATCCCCTGACAGTTGAACTGACATCCTATAATACAGTACGAGAGGCAAGGAAGATGTGTTTATGTCTAACCAGCTGAAAAAGCCGATCTGACCTCCGGGGATTCACAATTTGTCGAAAAAGCACTCACAGCTTAGTAAATATTTTAGTAGGATTGATTCACTGTGTGCAAATAATATATCATCTGAGACATGGAGAAAACTGGGTCCTCCAAATTCAACTGTCAACAGGTGTCTCTTGTGCCTTCTCCAGGATTTGACCCAGATGGCCTCTTTTTAATATCAGAATCCCCAACTGATTTCTAATCAGTGACTACACGTCAAATTAGAGTCGAGCTGCGTTCAAAATGTTCACTCATTCACTATATAGGGCACCGTGTAGTGAATCAGAGCCGTATAGCAAACACTATGAAGTGAGTGAGCGAGTGAATGAGTGAATGAGTGAACGAGTGAGTGAGTGAGGGAGTGAGTGAGTGAGTGAGTGAGTGAGTGAACGAGTGAGTGAGTGAGTGAGTGAATGAGTGAGTGAGTGAACGAGTGAGTGAGTGAGTGAGTGAGTGAGTGAGTGAGTGAGTGAACATTTCAAACATAGCTTTGGAGGAGAGTAAAGAGGCTACTAAACTTTACTGATTCCTCCCATTAACAGCCAGATCAGAGGGGAGAACCAAGAGGCTGGCACACTCTGTTGCTAAGTCCACTCACGCTGCACTGCTTGTGGCTAAGCCTGTGGCAGCAATCCTCTCTCACTCTCCATCTCTTTCTCTCTCTCTCTCTCTCTCTCTCTCTCTCTCCATCTCTCTCTCTCTCTCTCTCCATCTCTCTCTCTCTCTCTCTCCATCTCTCTCTCTCCATCTCTCTCCTCTCCTCACGCCCACTGCTTCCCAATCCGATCAAACCGCTGGGGACACGCGTCAGCGTGCGGGGTGGCCGCGTCGCCCTCCGCGGGGCGGTGGCGTGCACAGGGAGGAGAGCAGATGGCCCTACCCCAGGAGACATGGCTCGAGGCCGGGAGAGGCTGGGTTGAGATGGGGGGGCTGGGGGGGTTGAGATGGGGGGCTGGCTGGATGGTACTGGGCTGCTGGAGCTCCTTAAGAGGCATGTGCTGAGGGATAGAGTGGAGATCAGAGTGGAGATGTGTGAGTGTGAGTGTGAGAGAGGGAGCCAGGGTGAAAGAGAAGAAGGGGAAGAGAAGGGGAAGAGAAGGAGAAGGGAAGAGAGAGAGAGAAGGAGAGAGAATTAAACAGGAGAGGAAAGGCACATTGTGCTCGAGAAATGTAGATATTTTGAAAAGAAAAAAGTGGTTCAACACATTTTCTTCTCTGCTCCTCTCTCTCCCTCCCTCTCTCCCTCCCTCCCTCCCTCTCTCTGCTCTCTCTCTGTGTCACTTCTCTGTTTCTCTGCGGTGACTGTGCAGACCGTGGTGTGGTCAGTGGGGGGTTGTCAGAGATAGTGATCGCCCTGTGATCAGCGCTGGAGGAGAATCGGAGGCCTGTGATTGGCCCCCGGGAGCAGAAGCCGGATTATGAGGAGATGGCCTCCACGCGGTCAAGAGCAGCAAGACCGCGGAGAAATGTCCCTCTCCACTGAGAGGACTCACACACACACACACACACACACACACACAGATATATACAAGAACACACACTCACACACACATACCATAAAAGCACAACATACAAAAGTTCACAATACACACAAAAAAACACGGAACATACAAACTTGCAACACTTATTCTCTGTCTCTCTCTATCTCTCTCTCTCTCTCTCTCTCTCTCTCTCTCACACACACACACACACACAGACACACACGCACACACACACACACACACACACACACACACACACACACACACACACACACACACACACACACACACACACACACAAGACACTTGCAATCAAATGCTTACACCCACACTTGCACACACATACATAAGCTCATCTGGAGAGGGAGAAAGGGGGCGATTTCATAAACTGGAGGAGGGGAAGGGGAGAGGGGGTAGAGGGAGGAGAGGGGGGAGAGGGGGGGGGTCATAATGATTCCTTGCTGGTGAGGCAGCGAATACGAACACATCCCCAGTGGGCACCAAATGCAACGCTCATTAACACGCACAAGATATCAAAGGCCAGAAAAGAGCACAGCGAAGAGGAGAGGAGGAGAGGAGGAGAGGAAGGGAAGAGAGGAGGAGAGAAGGGGGCGGGGGGGGCATGGGAAAGCAGATAGAGAGAGGAAAGAGAGGATGGGGAGGAGAGGGAAATGGAGGAGAAGAGACAGGAGGGGATTGGAGAAAGTGAGAGGAGAAGAGAGGAGAGGAGATGAGATGAGAGAAAAGAAGAGAGGGGAGAGGAGGAGAGGAATGGAGAGGAGAGGAGAGGAAAGGACAGAAGGGAAGACAGGGGAGAGGAGGAGATGAGAGGAGAGGAAAGGAGAGAAGGGAAGAGAGGGGAGAGGAGGAGATGAGAGGAGAGGAAAGGAGAGGAGAGTAGAGGAGAGAAGAGAAGAGAGTGGAGAGGAATGGAGAGGAGAGGAGAGGAAAGGAAAAGACAGGATATGAGAGGAGAGAGGAGAGGTAGAATATGAAGAAGGGAGGGATAGAGGAGAGCAGGAGAGGATTGGGGACTAATTAGAAGACGGCATGGTCTGCTGCTTCAGGGACGAGCCTGGTGGGAAAACGCTCATGGTGACCCCACTCTGGTCCGCACACACACTCTCCTTCACAGGCTCTTCCTTTCTCATGTGTCCCTCCTCTTTCTTTCTCTATCCCTCTCTCTCTTCAGTCCTCTCTCTCTCTCTCTCTTTCTCAGACACGTTAACTGCAGGCATAGTGTTCTTTGACTTCTCCCAGTTATACTACTGCTCTCCTTCACAAAAGCCGTGGACGCAAAGTCCTGAATTGTGTCATTACGCCCTTCTGTTTGGCAACTTGGAACTAGGACACAAACCCAGCAATGCTGGTAGACGCTGACAGATCTCAGATCAGACGCTCGAACGTCAAGGCTGTTTAAGTCAGGGGATGCTGGCTGAGCCTGCGCAAAACCAGGCCGATCCCTGCGAACGCAGGACAGATCTGGGAGTTGATCCTCTGAGTGAAGTTTGCCTCATCCCCCCGACACTGGGCCAGCTCTGTCTGAAGTTTATCAGATTTATGAGGCTGTTTAGACATCTCTGTCTCTCTCTCACACACACACACAGTCTCTCTCTCTCACACACACACACACACACACACACACAGCCACAGAAACACACACAAACAGATACAGACAGAGCCACACACGCACACACACACACACACACACACACACACACACACACACACACACACACACACACACAGACAGTGACAAACATACACACCCACACAAAAAACACATACACACGACACGTACGCAAACGGTGCTCAGGCTATGCCGCAGGCCGCAGTGACAGTTGCCGCGGGCAACAAACGAGGGCGTGAAGGAGCCTCTCGTCAGAAGCCTGATTAGAGGGCATTAGCATGGGCCCCGCTACATCTGCACAGCATCAGAACACTCGCTGACATCACAAAGAGGTGACATCACAATGACTACACGTCTCCTTTCCAGCCAATCGCAGGGCTGTGTCAACCCCGGGGTCCGCCCACAGTGACTCAGGTCTCTTGGGAGGAGAGGAGAGGGAGAGGGAGGTTAGTGACATCAGAGGACACAGCCCTGGACTCGGACCAAAAAAGAGGAGTGGTTAAGGGCATATCAAATTATTCATACACACACACATACACACACACTCTCTCACTCACAAACACACATGCACAGAAACACACATATTCCCTCACGTACCCATGCACGCACTGATATATCATCTATTGTAGAAAGGAGCAGCATCCTCATAAAACCTTCCCAATTGATGTGACTATGCACACACACGCGCGCACACACACACACACACACACACACACACACACACACACATACACACACACAGTGGCCACATCAAAAAAAGGCTTAAAATAGCAGCACCTAAAAATAGGTATTATCCTCAAATAACCGCTCTGAATGTCTGCACTGTGAGTGAGTGTGTGAGCTCTCTGCTGTGAGATAACCACATCGTCCATCAGTGCCCACAGACTGAAGGACAGGGGAGACAGAGAGAAAGAGAGAGAGAGAGAGAGAGAGAGAGGAGGGGAGAAAGAGAAGACCTGGTGAAAATGTCAGACAACGTGATGATGCGGAACAGGAGAAGAATGCAAACGAAATGAGAAAGGGATGAGAGGGGGATTGAGGGAAATGAGAGACACGATATGATGGAGAAATAATGGGATCTCACTGTAACGTAAAAGCCCAACAGTATACATCATTAACCAGACCAAACAAGCGTCCAGATCGGCTCTCCACTTCTGTTTCTGGTCTGTTTATTCCTGCCCCCTCCCTTTCTCTTCTTTCTCCTCTTTTTCCTCTCTACGTCCCCCTTTTCTCTGCGGTTACGTTGTGTTGCTATTCTATTCTATGCCCCTACTGTTTACACTCCTCTTAAAATAATTCATTACTTTCACTTTTTACTTTTTCCTGTGTACTGTACCTTCCTCAATTCATTTTTTATTTCTTTTGTGCATTCCCCTTACAACTGTTCGCCAACCGCACTTTCTCTCTCTCTCTGCCTCTCTGTATCACACACACACACACACACGCACACACACACACACACACACACACACACACACACACACACACACACACACACACACACACATAAACACACACACTCGCACTTGCACTTGCACTCTCTCACACGCGCACACACACGCACACACACACACACACACACATAAACACACACTCTCTCTCTCTCCCGCTCTCTCTCTCTCTCTTAAGTGAGCAGCTTACTACCAGCCCTGTAAGTGCTGAGAGGGAAGTAAATAATGCCCATCTCTGGCAGCGCTGGGCAGCGGAGCGCCCTGGCAGGGGTGTGCGGGGCTGGACCTCTCAGCCTGCAGGC
>NC_085006.1:20605419-20615419 GCF_963854185.1 Sardina pilchardus
AAATGGGCAATTTCACATTGAGGATCATTATTCTTAAGCAGCATGATCTCACTGATGAATACCTCCACACCCTCTGTCTCTGCCCTTCTGAGACTGCTCTTTTTATACACAATCACGGTGCTTGTTAACCTAACTAATTGTGAAATATTGCTCTCTGTGTTTTCTTTAACGTTACCCAGCTTTTACAGCCTTTTGTTGGCCCCATCCCCATTTTTCATGAAATAGTAAAAAAAAAAAAGTCATATTCCATAAGTCCTTTTTGCAACTAAATATGAGTTTACAAGATTTGCAGAATATTACATGATCTGTTTTTAATTTACATTTCACACAGCATCCCACAATTTTTGGGAAGGGGGTTGTTCATACAGAGTGTGTGCAAAAATATAGCATGAGGCTGCTATTCACACACACAGGCGTGTGAGAGTGATGGAGTGGAGTTGCAATTGGTGGAAAATACCACACACCTGAATGCCCGTCAGAATCGATGTGTTCCAGCACGCACACAACTCTAAGCGGCTCAGTAACATGCATCTCTGAGGCCATGCAACAGACACACAGCAGTAGCCTACAGGAATCAAAATGGCTGCTCCTCATTCGGTTGGTGTACTCAGCTAAAAAAAATGCCTCTGAGCACCCTACGGGCATTCTGATGAGTTATTTACATTTCAAGGCCATATAACAGCATACTACAATTGGAAGTGCATGGAACAAACTTGAAAGGGGGTTTTAAATGGAGGCCTTTATAATGCTCAGAGTGCATAAATGGGAATGGGCCTCCTGACTCCATATAGCCTGGGTGTTCCCATCCTGCCTTGCGCTGTGACTTCATTCACGCTGCTAAGGCAGTCTGGAAACTAACACCCAAATTTTCGCCTGATGTTGGTGACCAATCACAGAACAGGGGAGAAAGCAAGACCATGATGGGCTATGCACAGACGCATTTGATAGACATCCGTGGCGCCCAGTGAACGGATCTGGGCATTTTTTTTCAAATACGAGAAAATGAACGTCTGGTTGCCAGACCACGTCTCATTTGAGATGTGGTAGGTAGGCGCTAGCCAGGCTAGACTCCATATGAAATGACAGCAAACACTGTGGAAGGAATGGTTTGTAGTGAGGAGGAATAGGCCTCAGGTGTCACTTGATAGCGCAGAGAACTTTAAACATGGCTTTTGACTGATGAGAGAAATATTCTCAGTCTATTCTATTATCCCCCACAGCACCACAATACATCCTTCTCACCAGCTCTCCACACACAAAGGCACCTGCACACGTGATTCACAAATTCATCACCTTTTTTCTAAAGCAGTCCCTCTGATGCTCATTGTTTAGCAGACTACTGAGCCAGTGACATTTCATGGTCTTTGTTCTGAAGTTAAATGTCCTAGCTGTGTGGCTGGAACATTGATGCAAGACACCACTGATTGCCGTGCAACCTAGCCAATCGATGCCCATTGTGGCAGGTGAACTGCACTTTAATTCACTGGGCGCGTGGTTTTAACGAGAGTAAAAGTCAGCCTGAAAAATCCCTCCTACGCTGACAAAGAAGTATTGTGACAATCACAGACACACACACACACACACACACACACACACACACCACCCACTTCAATGAGCCATTGTGCCACCTGCAGAAGCTTACACATACATCCACTACTTACTGCTGACACACACACACACACACACACACACACACACACACACAGAGGACTAATATTGCCCATGAACTCATGAGGTAAGTTTACTGCAGAGCCATTATCCAATACCGTAATTTCTCGACTATTAGCCGCAGCTTATACATTGATTTTGCTAAATTTCTTCAGCTATGAGGTTAATACAGGGGAGCAGTTAATATGGTGTTGATATGGTCTGGTTTCTTTTAACTTGCATAAAACACTGTCCTGCGGCTTATACACAAAGCGGCTTATATGCGGGAAATTACTGTAGCCGCACACCTGCCCATTAGCCATATGTGGACAGGTGTGCAGCTATTGGATAATGGCCATTCCAGACCAAGGAACCCACGAGAGGAAAGACCCTCACCACTTTGTGAGTGGACACGGATATGGATCCACACACACAGACCTGCGTGCAATGCCTACCACATTCCACTGGGTGATATATAAAAAAGGTAAGATAGTTCGATCACAGATTAGTAGAACACGCTATTCAGGGGACAGGTATAAACCAAATAAAATATTTTTTTCTCTTTTTTTTTTGATCTGTGATCTCCAATTTGTGCAGACACATAAAAAGTGTGTCTATAGACATTGTGCGATCATTCTTCCCCCCATTGACCAAACAAATCCAAAAAACACCACACTGCAAATTTCATATACATATTTTATACTTGCATTGCAATTTGCATTTACTTTTTTTTTTTAAAAGTGATTTCCAGCCAATACATACAGTATAGCTTTAACTTGTTCAACCACTGCATCCCGTTTTTCAGACTATCATCTGTTCAGGCTTGGAGCAATGGTAAGGCAGGGGGGAGGAAAGCGGTCCCTGTAGACCTGCATAAAAGACTCAGCCATCACCATAATCAGTCACGTCGTTACATAATTAATATTCATTAGGGCCTGTTCCACAGCATTCTGCAATCATAACCTGCACTTTCACATGTGATCATGCCAAGGCAGCTGGTTTGAACAGAAACCTTCATATGAGCTTTGGCTCAAAGTGTCAGAATTATGGCCACACACACACGCTGAGATTGATTTGTTCTGGCTACAGGTAAAGATGGTCTCACCGGGCGGATATAAGCTCTCTGATCTCTGGCTTCTCACAGCCAGCCAGTTCCAGCCTATTCCAGAAAAAGTGTGCATACGCACACACACACACACGCAGAGGTTGAAAAAGGCAGATAGCAATGGCACACCACTCTACAGGAGTAGCCTAGGCTCAGGACGTACACTGGAAGACCAGAGGACTCTACAGTTGACCGTCCTCTTCACAGCCACTTCTTTAAAGCATCTTTACACGACTGAAGCTTCCTGCCAGTGCTCGTGAATCTTAAAGCAGTTGGTGGACGGCAAACACAAACACAAGTGCTGTCGAGGCCATTTTGAATGGGATGAGACCTGAGATTATTATTATTAAGATGTTTCCTCACTTGGGCTCTTTTGGGTTTAAAAATATTAAGTTTTACCAGTTCGAAATCAAAATGAGCAGAATTGAATTGCAATACGACTGACCCGTGCGGAAGGGGACATCCTGTCACAAAATGGAGAGATGGAGGACCAGAAGTTCCTGTGACCAGTTCCGCATGTACTACTGTATGTTCCATTTTTCAAATTTTAGCGTTAAATAGAATACATTTGACCAAAGTGACTCACAGTAGCATTTTCATGATCACGTCCATGACCTTGGGGTTAGGACCTTGTTCCCCAAGTTGCTAAGCAACTGGGGCTTACAGACGCACTTTTAAATTCATAACGATTACAGGGACATTGCAATCCTGTTCTTATTGTAATACCCCTTGGGGATACAACCTCTGTAGCTATGACACAAACATCCATTTTAAATGACATGATCATTGATGTCTACTTAATAACCACCATCTTGTGACCTGGTCAACGTGTACTGCACTCGCACCAAGTAAGAGAACCACAACTGAGTCAAACAGTTACTTTATTTAAGTTCAGGTAAAAACACGAACCTGATGCAGTAAATTATTGCAGATCTTAAAAACCAGCACATGAACGATGGGGCGCAGGAGAGCTGCGCGCTGCTGCCACCTCCTGGCCACTGACTGCAGTGCACACCACGGTTTGTTCCAAGCCAGCAGTGCAAAAGAAAAAAAAAAAAGAACTACAGCGAGAAAGAAAAAAGATGAAAAGGACAAAAAACAAATGAACAGAACAGAAAAAAAATAGAAAATTAAAAAAAAAAAAAGAAAAAAAATGTAAAGCAGAATCCTGCGCCACTAAACCGGGGCGTAGATCTGCATATAAACTTTATTCTGTTAACTTTTTTTTTTTTTCCTTTTTTTAAATTCTGGTTCATTTTCTTTTGTTTTCTGAAATGCTATCTGGCCGTTATACAACAAAATGAGACCAGCCATTTTCTCCCTCCTTTTCCTTCCTCTCCATGCTCATGTGCGCTGCTTTTTAAAACGGGATCGCAAAGGGAGGCGGCCGGCACCGGGCAGCCGAGACCGCGTCGGCCGGACCCGACACCTCCGTCACAGACGCGCAGACGTGTGCACAAAGTCTGTGGCTTCTATCTTTGTTATTTAATTTTGAAATCAAAGTAGTCCCCCATGTTTCCAGCAAGCGCATGCTACTTTTAACAAAGCATGTGCCAAAAGAACTTTCTTTTTCTATCTCTAAATGACTCCTTCGTCCCCTTAGTCCTCCCTTCCCCGTCGTGCCGCACGAGGTACGGTGCTGGAAATGGGGGAGGTGTGTGTGTGTGGGGGGGGGGGGGGGGGGGGGAGGGGGGTTGTAACTGTAGGCCAGAACATCATTTCAACTCGGGTAAAAAACAAAAACAATCAAATAACAACAACAATAATAATAATTATAATAATAGTGATAGACACTATGCTTCTTTCTTTTTTAATGTCACTACTCGCATTCAACCAACTGCAACTTGCACACATCTTCAGGAAATCTGCCAGAAACAGTTAATAATAATGGGGGAAAAAATAATTCAACACACAAGGAGAGAGATGGAGAAAGAGAAAATAATAATTATTATAATTACAATAAACTGAAGCTGAACTAGGGGAAAAAAAGCAAAACACACAGGGTGGAGATGGGGTGTGTGTGTGTGTATGGTTTGGGGGGAGGGATGGGGGGGCGAGGCTATATCACAGGAGAGACAGATAGGAATGGAGGATCTGACGGAGAAGAGAGAGGGAGGGAGTAGACAGAAAGAAAGAAAGAAAGAAAGAAAGAAAGACACGCACACACACACACACACACACACACACAGCTAACCCTATTAAATGTGTGTTGAGCAAAATCTGCAACTTTTTTTTCTTTTTTTTTTTTACCTTGTCTGTACAAATGATCTTTGGAGCTCTAAGTGAACCTAGCCTGCTTAATGAGACCCCTTCCTTCACGACCACCACCCACCCCCCAAGCACACACACACACACACACACACCCTTGCACATACACACACATACACACACACACACACACACAGTGATGGCGTCACCATGCCAGAGTGTCAGGAGAGATAAAAATCCCTTTTTTTTCCCCCACTCGTTTTTTTGTCTATTTTGAATATGACACAGCGGTGCAGGTTTATCATGTCAGCCAGGTGTATCCCCACGCCCCGCCCCCTCCATCTTAGTAAGTTTTTTTTTTTTTTTAAAACACATTACTCAACTACTGATATTTTTTTTTTAACATTTTTTTTTTTTTCCTTTTCTCGTTTTTAAGTCATAGGTTGTGTACATTGGGGAGGGTGAATGAGAGGAAGAGAGAGAGAAAGAGAGAGAGAGAAAAGAGAGTGCAGCGGGAGTCTCTGGATTTTTCCTTCTCTCTGTAGTTTTCCATCCCTCTCTCGTCTCTCGCGTCTGCAAGCTAATTTTGCAGTTTTTTTTTTTTTTTTTAATCCTCTATTTTTTTTATTTTCATTTTTTTTGGATTAGGAAGGATACAACAGAGCAGCACCTTCCCACAGGGCCAGACCAAAAAAAATTAACAGGATTAAAACATAAGAAATGTAACAAAAAACGAAAGCCAGAAAAGAATAATAATAATTATTAAAAAAAAAAAAAGTCGGTCAGATGACAAAACTCCTAGGCGGAAGTCATGATTTCTCTGTGAGTTGAGGGGGAGCGGGGGAGAAGGCATTCTGAATGAAAGACGAAAGAAGGGGAGGAGAGGAGCGAGGGAGGGATGGAGCGAAGGAGGGAGGGAGGGAGGGGAGGTGGCGAAAAGAGGCGGTAGTAACATCAGGAGAGATGGAAGGACTGCTGGCCCTCTCGAGCCGCGATCAACAGTTTCTCGCGCATGATCTGGATGCTGGAGTAGTCGGGCAGCTTCAGGTAGTTCACGCACGTCATGACCGACGGCAGAAAGTCGTCCGGATTCTCCGTCGACTCGAACGTCTTCCGCACGATGGTCAGTGGAGGGTTCAGGCTCCGGAAACCTACAAGCGCACACACACACACACACACACACACACACAGGGTTTAAATGAGGTGGAGCTTGAGCTTGTGCTTTTAGGCAGTTTAAATAAACAAATACAAGAAAGGGAGAATAATAATAATATGGATAGACAGATCGACAGAGACTGAGACAGAGAGAGAGAGAGTGAGACAGACAAACCAAAAGGGAGGGAGGGGGAAAGAGAACGAGGGTAAGAGAGCGGTTCTGACCTCCGACGGGCAGTCTGGGGCTTCCTGTGACGAACTGCAGGAAGAGTCTCTGCTGCTCCGCATCAAAGCTACTGAGCACCTCAAACAGGAACCGCACTGCCCGGCTACACACACACATACAAAAACAGAAATGGTCAAATTATCTTCAGTTAAAGTAATGTGCACCCATGCTCATCCATACACAGAATGCATTAGAACAGTGTTTTCTTAAAAAAAAAAAGCATGGAGCAAGTTTGCATTTTGCATGAGAGAGGCTGTTGCTTAAGGTTTGCTAATGTTACTAACGACGACAAAGCCATGGGCAGCAGCTTAATATCGCTGTACTACAAGTGTCATTTACCTGTCGTGTGTGTAACCATGGTCTGGCCGACAGCACTCCATAAGAGTCTTCACATCCCAGGTCTCGGACTTACTGCCACAGAGCAGCTGGTCCAGCTGGAGGAGAGAAAAGGGGACGTTACTAGGCGACACGAAAGAAAGGAGAGGGAGAAAGAGAAGGATGGAGATAGAGTGTATGAGAGAGATAGAGGGAAAGAGAGGAAGAGAGAGGGGGGAAGAGAGAGAGAGAGAGGGAGAATGATAGAGAGAACACACTGACCTCCTCTGGGTAGAAGTACTGCAGGTGATGCAGAGGGAAGACTGACTCAAAGCCTTCCCTGAACGACTCAAACTGCCGTGACACACCCTCGTTTAGAGTCCAGTACACCACCAACTACAGACACAAACAAGAGGGAGGGCCGTTAACGGACTTCAAGACGTACAACGGATGGAGAGAGCATTTAAATCCTGTTGTCTGACCTCTGGTCCATCGCACCTTTAGTCTGTCAAAAACATGCTCAGATGCGATTTAACAAGCACATTTAACAACCTTGTATAATCAGGCCGTGGAACAAAATGGCCCGTTTTTAGCAGATATCTAGCAACACATCATATTGTAAACATCATTACAGTATCTGGCACCCACACGAAAAACAAATCAGGGTTCATATACATTTCCACCAGAGAATTTCCAAGACTTTTTGTTTTTTGTTTTCCAAAACCTTTCCAGGCCTGGAAATTGGCATTTTCAAATTCCATAACTTTTACAGGTTTTTTTAAAAACGTATGAACCCTGACAAATGTATGTGTGAGTAAAAACACAGATTCTGATCCTCACCCTTAGGTACTCCTCCAGGTTGTGGATGGTGACGGGCACGTCCTTGCCCCCCTTCTTGAGCTCGATGTTGGGGAAGCCGGGCAGGGTGAAGTCCAGGCCCAGGTCCTCCACCGAGCAGCCGTTCATGTTCAGACTCTCCAGCGCCTGCTGCAGCGTCTCCCTCGTCTACGGGCCACGCGGAGAGAGAGAGAGAGAGAGAGAGAGAGAGAGAGAGAGAGAGAGAGAGAGAGAGAGAGAGAGAGAGAGAGAGAGAGAAAGAAACAAAAAATTGAATTTCTGTTAGGAGAACAAACAAATTGTATACACCTGGCGGCACAATAGAGTGTCACAAAATGAGGAAGTGAGTGCATATTGACAATATTTGATGTATATACAGTACATATACTTATATTATTGTATTCATAATAAGTTTCCTTCTATACAGCATTGCATAAGTTTCCTTTCATTTATAAACCATATAGTAGTATTTAGTAAGTTTCTTTTTTCTTGTATTTCTTATTTTTTATGTGTTGATTGTTTCCAAACAGATATTGTATCTGTTTGTATTGCTATATGTCTGCTTTGGCAACACTGCTTTGATGAGTCATGCCAATAAAGCTACCTTTGAATTGAATTGAAATTGAATTGAGAGAGAAAGAGAGAGAGAGAGAGAGAGAGAGAGAGAGAGAGAGAGAGAGAGAGAGAGAGAGAGAGAGAGAGAGATTGGAGCATTTCATATATTTAATGGAGGCACATGAATCACCCAACAATGGGGCTTTCTGTAGGTTAAACCCAGTCTGTGCTCACTAAAATGATATGCTGTACCATATACCATATCATACCATGATATCTATAATAGGATGTTGAATTATCATTATGACCAGATTTAAGTCAGGCAGCATTAAAAAGCAGTATGGTAGGGAACACACACACACACACACACACACACACACACACACACACACACACACACACACACACACACAGCAGCAGCACAGTAGTGGAGATGACTATGCAGGAAACGTGTACGGGTCCTATTCAGATCTAACCAGAGGTGCGAATATACATTATGGGTTCTGGATATTATTGAGGCCGGACAGTGTGTTTACTTCTCTAGGTGTTATGAAGAAATATTGTTAACTAGCTGTGCTGCAATTGATAGAAATGTGGCACGAGCGTTTATAAGTGTGTGTGTTTGAGTGAGACAGAGAAATAGAGATGGAAAGAGAGTGTGAGTGTGTGTGTGTGTGTGTGTGTGTGTGTGTGTGTGTGTGTGTGTGTGTGTGTGTGTGTGTGTGTGTGTGTGTGTGTGTGTGTGTGTGTGTGTGTGTGTGTGTGTGTGTGTGTGTGTGTGTGTGTGAGAGAGAGTGAGAGAGTGAGAGAGTGAGAGAGTGAGAGAGTGAGAGAGTGAGAGAGTGAGTGAGTGAGACTCACATGGGAGCGGTCCTGTTCCAGTCTCTTCTTCTGGCGGATGATGTCCTCCAGGTGCTGTATGGACTTGGCCACGCTCGGGTCGATGTTGACCAGGTCGTGGGAGCTGATGGACGACTCGTGCCGCAGCATCCATTTGTAGAAGGGAAGACCCAGCGGTAGGTCCAGCTATGATTGTACACACACACACACACACACACATTAGAAACACACAGTAACAAGTTAACACACAGTGGTGTAACATAATACATTTCAATGATATGGTGCAACAGGTCTGTCTCCACAGATCAAATTATCTGTATCTGTGAAATGAAGGTCTAACCACAAACACACTTATGAGAGGTGCTTTTAGAGCATGGAATAGATCCTGCAGAAGACAGGAGCTGTAGACAGGAAACTGTCTCTCTTTAAGTGCTATGAACATATACTGGTTGAAGATGGGCTTCATTCAACCATATGTGTGTTGGGAAACAAGTAGGTGGTCACAAATCTTGTGTGTAAAAGAAAGAAAGTATGGGTGCATTTTGTATGTGGTCTACAGAGAGAAAGAGAGAGAGAGAGAGAGAAGAAACAAGTATGCGATTCAAATAATTCACACATCATTTATGTGTCCTTTCTGTGAGAGAGAGAGAGAGCGAGAGCGAGAGCGAGAGCGAGAGAGAGAGAGAGAGAGAGACCAAGAGTAGAGTTTACTCAGGAGTATATGTGATGGGCATACCAGTCTGAAGTCCATGATGGCCTTGGCCATGAGCTTGCCCAGGAAGCGGAACTTCATCTTGATCTTGGCGATGTGAGCAGGCTTGGTGGTGCGGCCGAACGGCACAGCAAACAGCCCTCTGGAGCTGAACATGTACTTGGTGCTCTCCTGACTCCCTGCAGGCCAGACGGAGAGGAGGGAGATGGGGCCAGAGAAATAAAGACACAAATTAGTGAGGAACTACAGCATGAACATGTGTTTCTTTTCTGCCTGAACGTGTATGTGTGTGTGTGTGCGCGCATGTGTGTGCGTGTGCATGTGTGTGCATCTGTTGATGAGTGGGAAGTAAATGTCACACTTCTTTGTGGCTTGGTGTGTGTGTGTGTGTGTGTGTGTG
>NC_085006.1:20620419-20710419 GCF_963854185.1 Sardina pilchardus
CCCAACATCACGTTAGCGCTACATTTCACTCGTCAAGGGCGCCGTTTGAGCTCGGGTCAAACCCAACATCACGTTAGCGCTACATTTCACTCGTCAAGGGCGCCGTTTGAGCTCGGGTCAAACCCAACATCACGTGACGCTACATTTCACTCGTCAGGACATCTACAGCTGTATCGCGTATGTGTCAAAAAATTTAATGTCCGCAGCGATGCAGGGTTCATACACATTTCCATGACTTTTCCATGATTTATTCACAAATTTCCATGACCTTCTATTTCTCAAAACCTCACATCAACTAGTGCTACATTAATAATAGATATGACGCGTGAGATAACGGGATGGTTACCTAGAAGGAATGCTCTCAAAAAGTAAAAATTTGCCAATCGGTTGTGACGCAAGTGTGAGACATGATATGACCTGCCCAAATGAGATATGTTTCTGAGTTGAATTGGATGAAGCAAATTTCCATGACTTTTCCAAAACTTTTGGGGTGCTTTTTGTTTTCCAAAACCTTTCCAGGCCTGGAAATTGGCATTTTCAAATTCCATAAAATTTCCAGGTTTTTTAAAAATTTATAAGTTTAATGGTTAAAAAGGATAGGCAATGTTTCGACCCGGGGTCAGAACGTTGCCTATCCTTTTAAACATTCATTATGGGAGCTTAAAGCAGAGTTGCGGACATTACATTTTGTCTTGTCCTCCATTACATAATTTGTCCTGCACCTGCCAGATGGTGGGATGTGCACACACCAAATTTTTTTTGAACATCTTGTAAGAGTGTGCACATGGATATTTTAGCAGGTGATAGAGCGTGGTTTACCTGTGCTGGCTACGAGAGCTTGCGGATTTGGACTACTTATCTTACCAGAGCACAAGAGCCACATAAATAGCGGTCACTCATAACAACAAAAATGGCAGAAAATCTCCTCAGCTCACCAGTGATTCGTCGATTTCATCGTCCGATCCATCGTCGTCACTGTCTTCGTCCTCCTCCCTGATTCGTCCGTATCCTGTGCAGACAAACACAAGTTAGTGGACGACGCTCAAGTTCATCCAGATTGCTTTAGGGTTGATGGCTGCGTGTACCCACCTCTGACCACGAGATATCTCTCAATGGCCTGCACCAACGCCAGGGGGTCGATCTTGACCGGGCCCCCCTTCCACTGCTTGACATTGGTACAGTCCGGGTGCCTCTGCAGCTGGCACTTGAGCTGGTGCGTGTTGAAAAACTTCAGCGCCTGGGAACCTCTGTAGACGGACAGACACACACAAACACGTCAGTCAAAACACTGGCATATTGAGGCACTCCGAAGCATCAGCTGGTACTGGCAGGCACACAATGGAGCTACCCAGCGCTGGCACTATTTTGGCAGCCCACGCACTCTGTTGCAAACACACTCACACACTCGCACCCATTTTAACAAACTGGGGGGGGGGGTCATGACACAGATATATTCCTGGCTGCTACGCTCGGTAACGGAGCCAAATGGGAAAGGGAAAAAACAAAGAGGGAATGAGTGAGACGAAGGGAAGATATAAACAGCTCATTCAAGATGAGAAAATAAGCACCGTCACTCACACACACAGACACAGAGATGGGCAGAGAGAGGAAGAAGGGGATGAAATTAGCTTGAGTTTAAAGGAACAAGACAGACAAATAGGTGATGAGAGCAGACACTGGGCAGACTGGCGTAGATGTGGGGAAAACATGGGAGAGAGGGAGACAAAGAGAAAGAGGGAGTGTGAGATTTAGGACTTAATATGGAGACAGAGACAAAGAGAGAAAGAGCAAGAAAAAGACAAAGAGCATGCAAAAGAGAGAGAGAGTAAGAGAGAGAGAGAGATGGGGGGGGGGTATGAGTAGAGTCAGGACCTAATTAAGCAATAAGCCCAGAGAGGCCATGGGTTATACTGTATAATCAAACAGCTAAGGGAAGTTCGATTATACAGTATAACCCACGGACTCGAGTGGCTTATTGCTTTTCTAAAACGGTTACTACATCGATCTAGCAAAATTTCATGAAGCGAAGGCACAGCAACGACAATGTAATGATGTATTCATAGATAATCTTTCCTCCGCCAAGAAATATATTCCCTCCATATGAATGGTTGCCATGCAACAACAAGACGCAGCCACTCTTAACTTTTGTGCTAGTTTTGTGGTAGCGCATTACTATAGAACGAAATGCGGTCAAGGTGTGAGTTTATCGTGATATTTACAACGGCATCGAACGCGATTCAGCCAATCACAATCAAGGACCGGAACTATCCGTTTTAGAAAGAGGTGTGGAGACAGAGAGAGAGAAGGGAGAGCATGCAGGTCAGTATAATAAATGAAGGCAGAGACGAGACGATATCTAGGAAAGTGATGAGCAAGTGAAACAGAAGGAAAAAGAGAGAAAGACGAGCCGCGCAGACAGCTATGGACAGCTGGGGGAGCAAACCCTACACCAGAGCGCCCAGGGCAGACAGGAGATGAACAGAGACAGAGAGAGGAGGCGGAAGAGAGAGAGAGAGAGATAGATAGAGAGAGAGAGAGAGCGAGAGAGGAGGCGGAAGAGAGGAGAGAGAGATGGAGATAAATAGACAGAGAGAGAGAGAGAGAGAGAGAGAGAGAGAGAGAGAGAGAGAGAGAGAGAGAGAGAGAGAGAGAGAGAGAGACAGAGACAGAGAGAGAGAGAAACAGAGACAGACAGGAGTGTGGGAGCTGACAAACCTGCTGCCGTTGCCGTTTCCGGAGGGGAAGTCGTGCACCTTGACGGGGAACTGCTCCATCTGGCTGAGGCAGTTGTTCATCTTGTGCACCAGTGCCAAGAGAGGCAGGTTCTCCGCTGGGTCCAAACGGGCCACAGACTCCTGCCCTGGCATCTGCAACAGCACCAGCACAACACAGGGGACACAGGTCAACCAATCAGGCCATTACGCACAACACAGGGGAGACAAATCAACCAATCAGGACTGGGTTTCCCAGATTCGTTAAGAAGCTCTTAAGTGCTAAGAACTTATTAGGAGCGCTCTTAGAACGTTCTACAACGCTCCTCTTAGCACTTTCTTAGCGAGGTTCTTAGCACTTAAGAGCTTCTTAACAAATCGGGGAAACCCGGATCAGGTCATCATCAACCAGCCAGAGCACCAATGACGGAGCCCGCTTTTGGGTCGGAATTACAACGACAGCCTGCAATACAAATGCAAATCTGTACGTGTGACAGCAGGATAATTCACACATGCATTTGGATGGGTGTCAACATATGCATGTATGTATGCACGTCACCATTCCCAACATTAACAAGTCCGTTATCACAGCACGCAGTGTTGGACGAGCAAGTACAAGTCAACAGAATAATTGTGATGTCTAGCTGGGCATGAGTGGGTGGGAATCCAATGTGTCCATATGCAAACGCATGTTAACATACCATATGTGATGATGCATTCAGAGGTGTTAATGGTGCTAATGTATGAATGTATGCATTCACATGGCTGTGTTGATTATATGTGATTTATTAGTACGTAGGGGTGTGTGTGTGTGTGTGTGTGTGTGTGTGTGTGTGTGTGTGTGTGTGTGTGTGAGTGTGTGTGTGTGTGTGTGTGTTCTTGTCCTCACCGGGCATCCGCAGAAGATGTGCAGGAACCTCTTGATGCGCTGGTCGCGATTGACGGCGTTGCGGTCTCCGCAGGTGGTCAGGTAGAGCAGCATCTGCTTGACCAGGCCGCTGTGCTGGATCTCAAACGACGACACGTCCGACTCCGACACGATGCCGGAGATCTCCACGAGGCACTCTACACCTTCATCCACCTGCCGAGCACACACACGCCACACACACACACCACTCAGAACTTGAAACAGCCCACAAAAACAAACCTATGCTTTTGCATCTCAACGCATACAGCACGTTGCCAACCCAATAATACCCCGAGAAAACTATCACTGTGAAAACCCTATAATATGTAGCATTGTTGTCGCGGACAAGAATATGACCCTTTTCGGTAGTTTTAGACAAATTGGGTTAGCTGAAGGAGTACCCATGATGAAAATGAACAAAAAAGGCATTCCTACTTCATATTACAGTTATTTCTAATTTACTGAGGAAAACACTTCAAAATCCAATTGAATAATTTGGGTCAATTTACTTCCTGCAATGGCACACTTCTGGGTGGTAGGAGTGTCTGCTCTTCCCTGACAAACGGCAACTTCACTGACGGTTACATAAACAGGAACCAATGAGGTGAAGTACTACACAACACCCCCTGTGACACTGCCACCTGCACCTTGGCATGGTGTGCTGTAATCCCCCATGACTGACCTTCACCCAGTGAAATCATCCACGCTCCCGAGTCTGTCTCATGTGTGGCTCGTGGAGTGCCGTGTCGTGTCTGTGTCACACTATCTGCTGTGTCATGTTTAAGCTACGCAATGTGCTAGGTCATGTTCGGGTGTATAATCTTGCATGCCAAGCTTCGCCTTATACATAAAACATGGCAAGTTCTTTACCGCAGCACAGTGTGATGTCTGAGGGACAAAAGGAAGGTTGCGCACCTATGAACGTACAGTTATGATTCAAAAGCTTTTTAAGGATTCAAATCAACTGATCTCATGGGTTAATAATAATACAAAATTCTATTTATAGTTCACTTTATATCAAATCAATGATCTCAAAGTGCTACAATGCACACATACACAAAAAAAAGGATAAAAGTAACATCATCCTAACACAATATTGCCTTGCCTGCATACAGTCTAATGTTTGTTCAATGTTTGTCTATGGGGGCTACACTGGGTATGGAACTGAAGTGTTCTGTGCAAACGGAAACAGGCATTTTCCCAGTGTGTGCTGTGAGGCCATAAATGTATTGACTTTTCAGTGAGCAGTGTGTACACACAAATTTGCTTCGGGTGAGATAATTGCTGCAGTGTGCATGTGTGCACGTGTGTGAGTCTATGAGTATGCCTGTACGCATGCATCCGTGTGCCTGTGTGTGTTTGTGTGTGAGAGACCATGAGCATGAGTGTGCGCGTGCGCACGTGTGTGTGTGTGTGTGTGTGTGTGTACATACCTGAAGGCTAAGCTGCTCAGTGGCAGTGCAGAGTCTCTGTAGTACATTCAGGGCAGGGTTAGTGCTGTCCACGTTCTCAGAGTTAAAGTAGCGCTCCACAAACTTGCAGGCCTGCTCCTTGATCCAGGCCTTAATCTTATCCCTACGTAACATACAGAGACACGCTTACTGTAGGTGTGGATAAATACAACAACAGAACTTTAGCAGCAACTGTGTCATGTAGATATACAGCTTAAACATGTGCTGGACATACTTTTGATGAACATTAACCAGTTAGACGAAATGTGAGTCACAACGACGAAATGCACCATGTGGGTAGCCTGGATATCCAGACCCAAATCTACAAAAGATTTAGGGTCTGGCTATTACTAATGAAAATGGCCCAACTTGAGGGATGGCACCAAGCATGCATTTGAAAATACCACTGCACGCAATGGGATAACACTATGACCAATGTTTACAGACAGATTCTGGACTTCGACATTGCAGCGCTGTTGTCATCTGTTTACCTCTGACCCACTTATATCAGATACAGCGATGTGATTGGGGCAGGACGGCTCCAAGGACATGGGTAATGAGCATCATTACTGATTGCCAGAGTGACTCTCACTGAGCAAATTCAAATTGTGCTTTCGCAAGAACTCTAGATTTCCAGGGTACCCAATCTGGGCACAAAATCAATGTAAGGGCTACCACACAATTAGCCTTATACTGCTATTCCATGCCTATATTTATATGACGACATATAATTTGATAAGAGTAGTTGTAGTAGTGCGCATACCCCCAACGGTGACGTGCAAGGCAAATGGAACTAGAACTCAGTCAAGGAACAAAATGTCCACACTCTGCTAAAAAAACTCCCATACATGTGCCGTGTGCTGCAACGTTTAGACCCTGCGGAGTCTTCCTCGGGCAAAACGTACAATTCGGTGCCATGTTATTTCCTACTACAAATGTCACACTCAGTCAAATGTCTCCATAAATAAAACCCTAGACAAACCTCTCTGATGTGGTGACCCACCTGTTGTTGGAGACCGAGTCCTTGGCAGGGGGTCGGGCCAAGCCACTGACCCCTGCTGTGCGAGAGGGCTCAGAGCTGGAGTTGTTGGTCTGGACGCCCAACTTGCCCCATGTCTTGGGATTCAGGTTGGCCAGGAAGGACGACTTGGGTGACTGAGTGGTGGTCGGACTCTTGGCTACAGAGGAGAGAGGAAGAGAGGGAGGGATGGATGGAGGAGAGGACGGAATAGAAGTTAACGATGGGTTCCCCTAACATGGATGAAGCCTGGTCCTAGACTACAGGACTGATTTCTTCAGAGGAAATTTGAAAAAAGAAATCTGAAGATCTGAAATCTGTTTTAATCTCACTTAATATTGTCTAGGAAACAAAATCAAACCGGTTCAGTGAAAAACACTTACGTCTCCTGAACAGCCAAATCATGTCGACCATGAGTACATTTAACTTGTTCTATACATGAGGACTGTGGTTGAGAATGGATAGATAGCGGATTCAGTGTACAGGGAAGGAGAGGTGTCCTTACCCTGATTGTCAACTTTGTCGTCGTCTCTGGGGGGAGAGTACTTGGGCCTCCTGGGGCCTCGCTTGGGGAGTCGCTTCCTCTTCAGCACGTCACTCAAGCGCCTACCAGAGGGAACAACAGCGACATGATGAGAGAACATACAGTCTGAGCTATCCACACTCAATAAATATAAAGGCCTGCGAGTGTGAGGCCAGGCAGTTAAATAAAGAATGGATGCCAAGAACACAGAGAAAACCTCTGTAATGCAACAGAACCAAAGTCACATTTATTGGTAAACAAAAGCATAGGTATGTACTGAAGCACTACATGTGCATCATCACTAATGGGAATTAAAGGGACACTTCACCGATTAGCATTAAGCTTTGTATCTTTGTATCTAGAAAAAACAGTCATGTTTTTGAATGGTCGTGCATCATTCCCTCAGTTTGCCTTGAGATAGGAGAAATACGGATTACGGAAACACGGTGAAATACGGAAATACGGAAACACGGTGAAGTGTCCCTTTAATGTCTAATGTCCACACTGGGTTCATCTTAAACTAGTGCATGTCTGTGTCTGTGTCTACGAGCTTCGGTGCACGTGTGTGTGTGTGTGTGTGTGTGTGTGTGTGTGTGTGTGTGTGTGTGTGTGTGTGTGTGTGTGTGTGTTCGTACCCCTGTGGGCTGAGGTCCAGCGAGTCGTCCATGCTGTGCTGGAAGCTGGGGGAGCCCAGATCGGCGGGCGGCTGTGCATTGCTGCTGGCGCTGCTGGTCGTCGTGGTGATGGTGGTGGTGCACAGGCTGGGAGGGGTGCTGGAGCAGGCCCTGGGGGGGTTGCTAAGAAACGCCTCTGACTCAGCCAGGTTCTTCACCTGGTGCATCACTCCTGAGAGAGAGAGCGAGCGGGCGAGAGAAAGAGCGAGAAAGGAGAGAGAGAGAGAACGAGAGAGAGGAGAGAGAGAGAGAAAGAAGAGATATGATTTGATGAATGAAAAGATACGCAGAGAGGATATCTCTCGTACTTGGACTGCCTTTCTGTGCCAACAGCAATCTTTCCCAGTGGCATTGTGGGAGATGAGAGCACTTTACCAGAACCACTTGGATTCTGAGATTCATTTGAAATGCCTAAGTCCACAATAAAATCCAATGACTAACTGGTTTGAATGCATCCTCTTTTATTAGATCTGCCATCTGTTTTCTCTATGTACATCTAAACAGCCTTGCATTAACAAATAACCTGCATTGTTTGTGTGTGTGTGTGTGTGTGTGTGTGTGTGTGTGTGTGTGTGTGTGTGTGTGTGTGTGTGTGTGTTTGTCCATCCTTGCTGAAACACACACACAAACACAAACACAGGGAGAATGAAAGCGTGAATACGTAAGCGGCTCTTTACCTTCTCTTCTGAAGTAGACACTGAAGACATCTGGAAGTTTCTGCATGAGGATCTCTGCCATCTGCAGGGAGCCCACTACAATCTTCAGGTCCTGACTCGACAGCATCGAGGCGATGTGACTGCACACAAAGGCACACACACACACATAGCATGTCATTCCCATATCCAAGTCAACATCGGAAAATCCCCTCAATTGCTTATTTCCACCTGCCAGCTTTCTTTTCAGCCAATTTCAATTCCTCACGAACCTTCTTCATAGGGACCATCAGTCTTGCTTTGGAATAGTTGATTTACAAACCATGCTTTACAAAATTATGAGACCTTTCTGTTCCTCTCAACTGTGACTTAATTCTCAATGGCTGAAGGGGCGCTATGGTGTAAGCCTGCGCCACATGAGGCTCTACTGTAAGTGCCCACAGAGACGCGGGCTACAATATGACCAGTGGTCATTTCCCGATCCCAACCTTTCTCCTTAAATTCAATTCCATTCAAAGACATGGCATGTAGCCATTTTTTTGATTAAAGGCTTTCTACTGAATAGGAGTTTCTCAATTTTTCTGTTTTTTCATAAAGGTATCTTAGGCCCATTTTTGAAGAGCACCCGGAACAAAATATTTTGACCCAGAGTAGCGTCCCTTTCTCTCCTTTTTTCCCATTCAACGAACTTTAATCATCCGTTAGTAACTCCTTCTCCCACTCGATACCCGTCACTCTTCACTGTCCTAACTGAATAATGGCGACAAATAATTATCAGTGGCTTACTGGCAGTTTCTTGCACTTCCATTTAGAATGTAGTTGTGCTTTTAGGTCTACCTAGTAGTACAATTTCCTTCTTTTGGAAGGCTCAACAATTGACATGGTCCTTACATGAGACATGAGCCTTCATCTGAGTCAGAACCATCGATAACAGACTACTATTGACTACTAACAATACTATTACGCCCCTTAAAAGAAAAAAAGAGGTCATGTTCACTTTTCCCAACACAAACACTAGACTCATCCAAACACACTAGTCCTGCTCCT
The DNA here is from genome assembly GCF_963854185.1 of Sardina pilchardus. Taxonomy (NCBI): domain Eukaryota; kingdom Metazoa; phylum Chordata; class Actinopteri; order Clupeiformes; family Clupeidae; genus Sardina; species Sardina pilchardus. The sequence continues at coordinate 20,629,404 of NC_085006.1, forward strand.
CTCTTCCGTCCCCGCCCTCCCTCCCTTGTGTATCACTGCCTGTAGTCCCGTTGTCGTGGCGACGCTCACCTGGACACGGCGTGGTTGCGCAGCACGTCCCTCAGCAGGTCGGCGTCGGCGAAGTAGATGATGCGGAGGATGGCTCTAAGGCACTTGTGTCTGACGGCGGGGCCGGCCGATGAGCTGTACACCTCGTAGAGCACGCCGAACAGCGTCTTGATGAAGCACTTGGCCAGCTCGGGGTCCTCCTTCATCAGCTGGGCGCGCGCGTCCTCACGGCGCACCTCCTGGTGACTGCCTGCAGGGGGCGAGCGGAATGGCGGAGACAAAAGGGGGAGAAAACCGGTCTTAGTCAAGTCAACATGTCTCCTACAACCCACACCGTGGGCAATGTGACTGAGCACAGGGGAAAGGTTAGCATGTTATCAGTTAGCATGCTCAATTACATCGGAAGCGCCACTTTTAAGCTCGTCTTGTTGCCGTTTTGGTGAGAGTTACGCTTTAACCTTGTGAAGCTCACTGCTTTCTAAGCTGAGGGTTAATGCAACTTCAAAATACATGATCAAGTCAAGCTCAGCTTCTTCTGTGCTAGGCATTAATGGATGTTCCCATGTCCATTCCTACCAGCCAGCTAACACATACCTGATCGGCAGGTTTCTGGAAATGGTGTCTGTTATTGCTACTGTTACTGTTACTGCTGCTTGTGGTATGTGACGCAGCCTGAGATTCACACAATGCGAAAAATGCAATGTATGAATTCCAGCCTGCATTGCTTTAAGCTAGAGCTGCAAGTGCCTACCTGAAGATCAATGCAACCAAGTGTGAGTGTGGGTGTGTGTGAGAAGTGTCTGAAAATGCCGGGTCTGTTGCCGTTGCTTGAACCGCTCAACTATTGATGAACTGCCAAGCGTGAGCGTGCCCTTACCAGAGTTGGGGTTGGCCAGCGGGTTAGGCTTCCTCTGGATGCCCCGGGCAGTGCCTGTGTCCTCGTTGATCTGCTGCATAGAGTTGAAGTCGATGGTGTAAACACGACCCAGCGTGGTCAGGCTGATCTCATCCTCACCATTCTGATGAGCCGTCTGAATAGAGGCCAGAGTGGGAGGGAGGGAGGGAGGGAGGGAGAGGGTGACGGAGACAGAGAGAGAGAGAGAGAGAGAGATCGAAAGAGAAGGGAGGGGAGAGATTGGAAGGGAAGGGAGGGGAGAGAGAGCAAGCGATTGAGAGGAAGGGAGAGAGGGAGAGAGAGGGAGAGAGCAAGAGAAAGAAAGAAAGAGATACAGAAAAAGAGAGAGCGAGAGAGAAAGAGAAAGAGAAAGAGAGAGAGAAAACGTGCAGTGTAAGGACAGACAGAAGAATGAATGAGCGTGGGGAAAAAAAAGACAGAAGGGCGAAAGAGGTTGATGGTGGGAAGGAAATACAATTAGCACATATGAGCTAAAACTATCCAAAAGTATTAAACAGACAGGCCCCATCTGGTTTAGAATACGGTGGTGTGTGTGTGTGTGTGTGTGTGTGTGTGTGTGTGTGTGTGTGTGTGTGTGTGTGAGAGAGTGTATGGTGTGTGTATCCTGTACCTCTATGATGCGGCTGTCGATGCGGTTGTAGGGGTGCCAGAGGCCCCGGTCGTCCCTCCACTGCCAGATGGCCCCCTCTGTGGTCTGGGCGCTGCCCTTCTTCAGCATGGCGTCCACGGCAAAGATGCCCTCTCTGGGCAGGCATGGCATCAGCTCACTGCCCACACAAGGACACGAGAGGTCAGCAGCGAAATTCTAATGCCCATCACATTAGCATGTGTCGTGTTTGCCTCGACAGAAAAGGTGCGGATATCAACCTTTAGGGTTTTAGTTTGAAAAAGCCTGAACTGGCTGCGATGTACCACAGGATAGTGTTTATGGACTTCTACTGTTTCATACTTATTTTCTTTCAATCAAATAGGCCTCACTCACATTTTTCGAAGCAGGTAAAACGCTATTGTCCAAACTCGTACGAAACATTTATAAAAAACATTAAATATCTTCTGAGAACAATGCTAGTAGATTCTCGGCTAACCTACAGCCAGGAAAGACCAAGTCTCCGCCAGGTATTAAACATTGGGGATAAGCAAGGCCATCTCAAACCAGTGCTACTCATCTTAGTAGCTAACAAAGAAGGGTTCCTATCTGGTGAGGGAATAGCTCTGTGTACCATTTACAAAAGATGTCATTAATCACATCTTAAGCCAGCAAAAGCCTAGTTTCTAACAAGGTCAAGTCTACACACCCCGACATTGTAAAGGTGGTTCTGTGTCACTCGACAGTGCTGTGAGGAAGGAAACAGGAAGTGAGTGTGGCAGGGGCAGGAAGTACCATATGAGTGAGGTGAGCTCGTAGAGCTCCTGAGGGCTCCTGGGCACCAGGTCGATCTGCTGCTCCAGACACGTCCCGTTGGATGCTCCGCAAAGCAGGAAGCGTAGGGTCTCCGCGATATCTACACAAACACACACACACACGTGTTATTGATGCTTATCTACACACAGGACAGACATACATAAACATGTTACTGATAATCCCGGGTCACACAGAGAGGCCTTGAGTAGTGGATCATTAAGCACTCGGTGAGAGGGTCCACAGGCACGTATGTGAGTGAAGGAGAGCGCAGAGGGGAGTGCGAGGATGTGTGTGGGTGCTTGTGAGAAGATGAGTAAGAGGTGATGATGAGGGGTGTGTGTGTGTGTGTGTGTGTGTGTGTGTGTGTGTGTGTGTGTGTGTGTGTGTGTGTGTGTGTGAGACCGAGAGACTCATTAATGCTTTGAAGGCTGCACTGAGAGGTGGCAGTTACATCATAAGGAGGAACATGCACACCAACATGATGAATATGCCAAGCTCAGCACCTCCCTCTCTCTTTCACTGTGTGTGTTTATGTGTGTGTTTATGTGTGTGTGTGTGTGTGTGTGTGTGTGTGTGTGTGTGTGTGTGTGTGTGTGTGTGTGTGTGTGTGTGTGTGTGTCTGGCCTATGAGTACACATTCACTCTGCTTCATGAGCTCAACAGTGAAAGGCAGTGAGAACAATGAGAGTTGCTGCACACACCATGTGCATACCACCATGATGGAACATGACTGAGCAGCGATGCACTGACACTAGAAAAGTATTGCAATACCCTGCAATTGAAAACGTTATTAACGCTATCCCATTTTGTTTTTATCTGTAATGTAAGAATGCTGCTATAACCAGCCTAATATTCTATCAGTTAAATCATTTTTTTTATTTTATTTTTTTTTTAGAAGTTTCACATTTTAAAACTCATGTGCGTGTGTGCATGTGCGTGTGCGTTAGTAATAGTATAGAAGACTCATTCTAATTCATCAGCAGCAACACAGCTGGGGCTCTGTGAGTGTGTGTGTACATACATATACATATGTGTGTGTGTGTGTGTGTGTGTGTGTGTGCCAGACTCACTCTGCTTCATGAGCTGCACGGCGAGGCTGGGGCAGTTGGAGCACATGAGGGAGAACATGCGCACCACCATGATGAACATGCCCGAGCTCAGCACCGGCGGCGTCAGCACCAGCAGCTGCTGCACGTTGGTCAGCAGGTCACGGGACGCTACCTGCTGCAGCAGGTTCTGAAAAGAGAGGGGGGTCGGGGGTCAAAGGTCAGGTTCTATGTATAGCAAACATTCTTCAATGTGTGTTGCATTAAAAAAAAAAAAAAAGTCTCATAAACTTCAGTGCTGCTCCGGTCTCTTCCTCTTTTTGATTCTCCAATGTGTGTGTTTTAAATAAAAGGCATTTTGGGTGTGTTACTTGGTTTGCAACTTTACATGCACTTTCTTGATTAATGGTTCCATCAATCAATCAACCACTACAACAAAACAAGACAAACAATTACCCAAATCACAACCGAGCTAACAAACAGATCCATGATACTGCCCTTACCTCCTCATGCTGAAAGTTGTCCACGAGCCGGGCAAAACAAAGACAAGTGCTTTCTACGGATTTCTTATCCTGAGGAAGAGGAGAGAGGAGAGTTATGATCACTTCAGGGGACTGACTATACAGTATGCACCTCAGTGTGTGTACATGTCTAAAACAAATCTGAGCGGTAAAGCTGTGTGTGTATGCTTGTATTACAGTGCCACTTTGTGTTTACGCTTGTATCATATGTATGAGTATGTAAATTGAGCAGAAATTGACCATTTCTGGTGGTCTTCAGTGTACATGAGTTAACATGTTTTGCACATCACTTGTGTGTGTGTGTGTGTGTGTGTGTGTGTGTTGTAATGTTTAGCACAAAAGACAAGCGAATGAGCATATGTATGTGTGCGTGTGTGCATGTGTGTGTGTTACCTGGTGTGTGAGTCTCTGCGTGAGCAGGGGCAGCGAGTCGGCCACGAAGTGGAACTCGTCCGGTGTGATGCTCTGGCAGCAGTTAGCCGCTATGGCCAGAGCATTCCGCTGGGCATTTATACTGAAGAACTCCAGATACAGCAGACAGTCTGCCAAACCACCCTACATGCACAAAGATAGTGTAATGGAGAGAGAGATGGGAAGATAGAGAAAAAGAGAGAGAGGTAAAGAAAGAAAGAGAGAGATAAAGAACGAAATTAATTTAAGAGGACACATTTACATAAGTCACTGCTGTTAATCCATGTAATAAATTACCTCAAGTAATGAATTAACCACAAAATCTTGACACACACACACACAGAGGGGTCAAGGGTCAGTGGGACAGAGAGAGAGCCGAGGCTCTTAAGTTGATTAAATCATTACAGGATCTGATCAGACGACCACTTACAGCCTGGAGGATTGCTTTGCTGTGTCGCCTTGACAACATCTCCAGTGCAGTCAGAGCCTGCTCAGCCACATCAATGAACTGGATCACCTGAAGCTGCAGACAGGAGACAGGTTGAGTAAGTGACCACACACACACACACACACACACACACACACACACACACACACACACACACACACACACACACACACACACACACACACACACACACACACACACACACACACACACACACACACACACACACACACACACACACACACACACACACACACACACACACTTCACCAAGTCTTTAAAAGTAGACAGATATGTCTCCTGTTCCACTCATTATGTAAGCACGCATTAATGAATTGATAATAACAGACACCAAAGGTGTTTCAATATGCTGCAGTGAGGGTGTGTCAGTGAGAACAAGTCTGGGGTGAGTGATTGTGTGTGGCGGAGGACGTACTTTCTCCAGGAACACGGGGATGGCGTCCACCACCACAGCTGAGGAGCGTGGCAGAGCCTCCATCATGTAGGTGAGGGCACGGGACGCGTGATTCATCTGTGCACACACACACACACACACACACAGGTCATACATTTATTCTCACACGGTCAGCCTCTCTTTAGAGACAATAACAATATCAATACTGAAGCACTATTACACATCATGGTGGTTAATCAGATTTTAAACACCCTCAAATGCAGCAGTAGCTGCACAAATGTACAAAGATTACATACAAAGACATACAACCTACTGTGTACAAACTACACACTGCTGGTACTCACAATATCGAAGTTGTGCTCCATCTGTAACAGCTGGATCTGTGGAGGGAGTGAAGGACACACACATGATGAGCATTACTGGGGAGAGCAAGACACTGAGCAAGCAGGTTAAAGGTTAAAGGGCAAAGGGCACACGTCAGCAGTTTAACACACAAAGAAAAACAGTGGTCATCAGTGGCATACACTAATGTCTCTTGAAGAAAGTCGGAATGACCTGCCGATACGAAGTACTGCCGATACTCAGTATTCCACCCAGTGAGTCCTAATACATTTAGTCTTTACTTGGGCATAAGGGACAAGGGACTACATTGAATCAGAGTGTCATACTGATTGTCTTCCTGCTTGATATAATTACAGCGTTAGTTTAACATGGGACATGTTGGTCTGCTTGAGGTGAGTCCTAGAGCAGTTAGCTAAAGGCTAATCGCCTCCACCTCCTAAACCGTGCTAACAACTGTGGGGATGACAGGCTCCATTAAGAGAAAGCTGGAGCATCTCCTTAGGGAGAGAGTGGCTGTCTTCGTTCGGGGGCAAGACAGCGAGGCAACCTACCACAAGCTTACAGTCTCCTTCAGCAGCCAGACCCTGACACATTTAAGCGACCCAAATTAACACAGAACTAGATTGGCTGCCATTAGAGCGCAGACTGGGAGCGCATCCAACCCCATTTGAGAGAACAAGAGACACAGCAAGCGTGAAGGAGAGAGGGTAGGAAGGAAGAGAGAGAAGGACAGAGAGAGAGAGAGAGAGACAAAACACAGGAGGGGGAAGAGAGAGAGAGTGAGTGTGTGTGAAGGAGAGTCAGAGAGAGGGACAGACAGCAAGTCGGAGGGAGAGAGAGGGAGAGAGGGGGGACCACTGCTAGCTGGCACAGCAGATGAGGAGGAGGAGGAGGAGGAGGAGGAGGAGGAGGGTACTGACCAGGGCGGGCACGACGGTCTTGACGGGGAAGCCTCCCAGCGTCTCCTCGTTACCCATGACCAGGAGCTGACACATCTCGATGGCAGCCTGGAGCTGCTGGGACTCGTCACCTGTGGCCTGCAGCCCCTGCAACAGCTGTTGGGCTTTAGAGCCTGAGGGAGAGAGGGGGAGAGAGGGAGAGGGAGAGAGGGGGAGAGAGGGAGAGAGAGAGAGAGAGAGAGAGAGAGAGAGAGAGAGAGAGAAGAAAAAAAGAGACAGAGAGTGAGAGTGAACAAGTTAATGTGTTGTTACATTACAACCATTTTATAGCTCTTTGGTAAAAATTGTATCATAAGTCATGCCAATAAACCGACTTCCATTTAAAGAAAGAGGAATAGAGACAAAGGAGGGAAATGCAAGGGGGAGGGGGGAGGGGAAGAGAGGGGGTGGAAAGGTAGAGGGACAAAAGGTGAGAGAACAGGAGAGATAAAAATGGAGGAATGTGAAGACGCAATGAGGAAAAAGGAGCCACAGAACGAGTGACAGAGGGCGAGGGAGGAGAGCAGTGTGTGAGTGTGTGTGTGTGTGTGTGTGTGTGTGTGTGTGTGTGTGTGTGTGTGTGTGTGTGTGTGTGTGTGTGTGTGTGTGTGTGTGTGTGTACGGTCAGAAAAACAAGCGCAAGCTCGGACATGAAAACGCTTTACACTCAGTCACAAAGAAACACACAAACAGATCAATACACACCCATAGTGAAAACACACATGTGACCGAGAACAACGGCAATGATAACCGGCTCACTGTGACGTCAGACTCGGCAGATACTTACTGGCCCCGCTGCCTATGGTCCTGTGGAAGAGCTGAGACATGCGCGGCCCCAGTGGTCCAAACAGGTGCGGGGGGAGACCTCTAGCCTCCAGCAGGGCTGCAACACCAACACCAACACAGCCAGTCAAAACACAATACAACAGCACCGTACAACCACAATACAACACACACACACACGTGCACACGCACGCACGCGCGCACACACACACACACACACACACACACACACACACACACACACACACAACATACTGTAGGGCAACAGCACCATCATCATTCACACAGTTTACACAATTACACACACATGTACGCACACACCAATATCTCACACACACAAACAAGGTCACACCAAATATGTGCACACTACTATGCAATAACACTACTGGCCACTGACACACTGCTGTGTAACAGCCCCATGAACACACACGCACACACAGTATAAGCTCATCATTTGTCCCCCAACACACACTCACAGCACCATGAAATTAATACCATTGTCACACACACCTCTACACACTACAGTGCCACAACATAACGGCCATACCTCCAGATGAGGAGATTCAGCCCCAATTCAATTCCGCTGCTATTGCTGGAAGTATGATGGTGTATATTGATAAGCTTGGGGACTAATGGTACAAGTATTGGCCTTTTGCAAGAGGCTGACGCAAGTAATCAAGTTTAAATGGTTTTTGCTGACGGTCGGCCAGTTGTGGAGCGGCAGGATATATAGCTGACCCATCAGCCAATTAAAACTCAAGGTCACGAGAGGGGTTGAGAAATGACCAGGGGAGCAGGGGTAAAAAATATGCCCCATCTGGAGACAATGCGTCCAGAGTGGATACAGTCACGCAAGACAGAGCACAGGGTCTCTCAGGGTTCTGGGGCAATTCACATGTTTTCTTCGGGGGGGGGGGGGGGGGGGGGGGGGGGGGGGGTGCATACTCAAGAGATGAGTGTAATTTACTGTATTTTGGTTTAGCTGCATTTGTTGTGGTGATTCTCTTCCTTTACTCTCTCTTTCTCACACACACACGCACGCACGCACGTAACATTACCGGTACATGTGGTTCCTGGCCACACCACTGGTTTACCAAGATAACCATAAGTCATAACCAACCCCATACATGAGTACTTTCCTTGCATGCATCTCCTACTACTACTACACTAACAGTGAGGATACATTCGGTGCGCAATTGAAGCATCCGTTCACAGACTGTAAAAATAACAAAAAAAAAACATTTTAGAAGACTTGTCTAATCTGTATGAATGTATGCACCGCATCTGGTGTAGCCAGTTGCATCGATCGCAGAAGAAGCTAATTGTTTGTCGCAGCATACACTGCACAAACAGAATGCTGCAATTATGTGCCTGGAGTAAGCTGCCTGTGAGGCACAATTGACTTTAACTATTTCCCTATGCTGAAATATCAGATAACATCTGAAAATGAACTGTCGTGACAGTGTCATGACAAAACGTTGAAAATCAAAAGTAGTATTTGCTCATACTCTGGCCTCCCTGGAGGTGTGCTCATACTCTGGCCTCCCCTGTGCATATTTGACCTTGTCTAGCGTAACCCTGATTAGCACTCTCAACTCTGTAAGGAAACTTAAAAAAAAAAAAAGATTAAAAAAAAAACAGTCCAGGAAGGTCACAAACCGGGGGCAAGCAAGCATTGCGTTTTGCCACAAACATTTATGAGCCACATCAACCTCAGATCGCAGGCTGAAAACATCAAAAGGAGCACATCCCACTGCTTTCACATAAAGCCCGCACTGCACTGCACTGCACTGCACTGCACCATCAGCCCCTATTAACTTATACTCCCATAGTACTGTCCAGGCCCAATGCACTATAAATACGGCCTGATGAAAGCATGTGGGCTGAGACCTCTAATTACTATTGGGCAGAGTGACCTAATGCCGGGCAGTTCAGGAGACTGGGGATAAGTTTCAGTGTGGCTGCTGTGAAAAGGCTTACCTTGCAGCCGGCCCATTTCAGAGTCATCCGACTCACTCTCGCCGGATGTGGTCATGCCTACAGCTCCAGCTACGGAGCTCGAGGCTAGAGAGAGAGAGACAGATAGAGAGAGGGAGGGAGGGAAGGAGAGGGAGAGAAAGGAAGAAAGAGATAAAGAGGGGGAAGCAGAAAAGAGAGGTTATTCAGATTCAGGAACAAAAACAAGGAGAGAAGACCACACATTTTGCATTCTCTCTTAAGGAGGAAGTAGTATTCAGCTGATCTGTAACGTCTAGGAAGGTAAACAGGTGGAGGCCTTGTGTGTGTGTGTGTGTGTGTATGGTGTGTGTGGGGGAGGGGAGAGACTCCTATTTGCCCGTGGCGGATAAGGGGGTTAAGCTCTTTGGCGCCGGGCTTTTGCGGAGGTGCGGCAGGGCAGGGCAGGTACCTGAAGCCCCCTGTGGTGCCTCATCGGTGCGCGCGGTGGAGGAGTTGGCTCCATCCTGGTTGTTGTCGGAGTCGGCCATTTTCTCCTGTCGACGAGCTTCAGCTGCCCCGCGCTTGCCCAGGCCTGAGCCCCGCCGACTGAAGGGGTAGAGAGAGAGAGAGAGAGAGAGAGAGAGAGAGAGAGAGAGAGAGAGAAGAGAGAGAGAGAGAGAGAGAGAGAGAGAGAGAGAGAGAGAGAGAGAGCGAGAGACAGCAATTACAAAATCAGAAAGAGATAATTACATGCTTTGTAATTACATGTTTTTTGGGGGTTTTTGTTCAACAATTACATTAATTTGAAAGGTGACCGGCAAAACAACAAAACTTTCGAGCCCAAAAAAGTGTGAGAGAAACAGAACAGGAAACAAATCTAAGTCACCACCGAGCAGGATATAGTCAGTGTATAGCAAGCACACAACACTGCCTGCTCTACTACTTCCACCCAACGCAGACCTTCAAATGAAAACTGTTATGCTCGGCTTCTATTCCAGTCCCACATGTGAAGCCAGAGGTTCAACTACTAAAACACCCAGCCCAAGGATAATAAATAAATAAACAAATAAAACAAATAAATAAATAAATAAATAAACAAATGGACATACCACATACATACTCAGTGTGAGTGAACTGGTACATGTGTCATATTAAAATGTTAAATGCTGACAAGAATTGTGACAGTTCAGTATACATTCACTTCACAGATCAAATCAGGCTTCCTCTGACGCCTTCCACTCAGGCCTGACTGCGGTAAAAGCCAGCTCGTGTGTGAAGCAAACCCCTCAAACCCTTGAGGGGTGATTTTTTATTTTTTTTTGGCTTGATGTTGAGAAAGTGTGTGAGCAAACAACACTGACACATTTGCTTACTGGTAAACTGGCATTGGAAATTACATGTTCCATTAAACATTTTACAAGACGCCATTTTGTTACCGGTGCACAGTCTACACTTCTTACTCCTCAGCACTAACACAGAAGCAAGGCTACTCATCAGGCCGTATTGAGACATGGGAACGGTGAAAATCAGCAGTATTGAGGTGAGCTGACATTTAAAGAGGAAGGGCCTCAATCAGCTTGTGCGATAGAGACACAGGAAGGAGGGTGTCAGATGTGACAGTCTGTCGGTTTGCATCTGTGTGCGACTCAGTTTAGAGAGAGACATATGGTAAGGACACATTAGACAGCATTTGGCTTCCATACACTTATATTGCATGTGTTCTATTCCCCTCCAGACTCATTCAAATACCTCGCTAAATTCTGCGTTTTGCCACGACACTGCGATTTCCCAGCGCTGAGATAAGAGCTCATGATTACAGTGAGCTTTGATTCAGTGTCCCCAAGTCACTGCCTGTTAACAGTGAATATATGTGATCTGTAAGTGTGTGTGCGCGTGCGCGTGTGTGTGTGTGTACGTACCTGGTGCTGGCGCAGGAGCCCGTGGTCTTCTGACGTGTGCTCCGCCGATAGCTGGGGAGCTCTGCTGGGGGAGACTCGCTGCGTTTCTTATTGGACTTCCTCAAACCTACACACACACACACACACACACACAACACACACACACACACACAGAGAGTTAATAATCACAAATCCAGAAAATAACACACAGACTAAGAAAACATATCAATACACAAACATCCCTTACACCATACACCACACACTCTTCACAATGGACAAGGGGGAGGTGACTGACCGGCTAGCAGTGAGCCTTAAGACATGATGTCACACACACACTCACACTTCATCCCCCACCAGTCACATCAGCAGGTGGGAGGGAGGGATAACAGAATGTCACACACTTTTACTTTAGAGTCCATCACCAGGGGTCAGCACCTCATTCGATAGTGTTTTGGTGTGCCTTACTCTCTGCCTATATACAGAGAGGGCGAACTGAACAGCAAGAAAGCCGTAGAACTGAACTAGCACACATTCAAGTTGGAGATAAGGGCAATCCCAAAGCCTTCAGTCTGACCAGTTTTAAAATGACAGAGGTCAATCACCAGCAGCGACGACACATTGCCTTTAAGTGATGCGTAGCCGATATTGGGTCAAACAAAATACCAACTCCTCCTCCAACTGTAGTGGCGAAATATGTATTCACCTGAATCCAATACGCACTCTCACTCACACACACACACGTATGTTACATCAGAACGATCAACTTAAAAAAGTAAAACTAATAATTAAGCAGGCAGGAAATCATATTTCTAGTCATCATCTTCGATAATTTGCTCACACCCTCCACATCTCTGCAGAGACTTTAGCATTAAGGATGAGGGTATAAATAGCGTTCACTGGCTGCTAGCCGATGGCAAACCCCTCTACCTAATGTCAGACTTGCTGCCACCCTGAGATGGAAACTCCCACCAGGCTCACGGCGGCATGGCCACAGAGCAGACACGCAACACGCACAGAGAGAGAGAGAGAGAGAGAGAGAGAGAGAGAGAGAGAGAGAGAGAGAGAGAGAGAGAGAGAGAGAGAGAGAGAGAGAGAGAGAGAGAGCCGCTACGGCAACTACACAAGCTAAACACACACAGAGGAAGAAAGAACGGATACACGCGCACACGCACACACACACAGGGGCCAGACAGACATAAGCAAGCAGACACATAGACAGACAGAGACAGACAGAAACAGGAAGCATGCAATGACTGCAAGACTATCCAGACAGCCTGACTGATAGAGACTCTGAGAGCAAGAGGGAGAAGAGACCGACAGGAGCTAGGGTGTGAGACCAAAGCACAGACACCCACACCCACACCAGAGAGAACACAGGGACTTTCTGGGCAACCGCAACACAGGATCCCCCCCCAAATTTCAAGTGCGCTCAAAGCATTATGTTCATAGACGAGAGCTTATTCAAAGCTGGTCAACACAGACTCCCACGGTCAGGAATATTAGAAGTCAAGCTTTTTGTTCAGCTATTGTGTTTCTCTTACAATATTTTGTCATGACAGCATTATAAATGACCATGAGTAATTCTGTTGGTTTTAGAGTTTGTCAAAATTATGTTTCAAAATGAAGCTCTGCTGTTGGGTAGCTCCCAGGCCAGGGGACAGTGATAGCCTGACGAAGAAAATGAAAGCACTCCTTAAAGGGGGGTGGGACTCCCATACACCAAGTATGCCTGTAACCGCTCATCTCTAACCCACAACAGTTCCTTTAAACGAAACTGATGTCTATAATTTCCGAGGGTCAGCTTGCCCTGCACTTTCAAATCACTACCAAACCTGCCGGTTAACCTCAATCATCTCATCTGCACCTGTTACAGAGCATCTTCAAATCATAACTCTGAAAGCCATGCTCTTCCACAGACATAGACTCGCCTCAACACTACTGCCACTCTGCGGGCACGGAATTGTAAGTTAGACAAACGTGCACGAGGACAGATGCGTGCACGCGCAGACAGACACGCGCGCGCGCACACACACACACACGGAAGTCTACTCACCATGACTGGACAGGTCTGAAGTGAGATGCCAGAGACGAGGCAAAAAAAAAAAAAAAAGAAAACAGCAGGAAGCGACAGACAAAAAGAATGGAATGAGAGCCCGGCAAATACTAAATCAAACCAGATGAGAAAGAGAAAGAGTGAGAGCGAGAGATAAAGAGAAAGAGAGGGGGACAGAGAGAAAGAGACAGATAGATATGTCAAGACAAAAGGGAGAGAGAAAGTAAGAAAGACAGACCGCTGACCAGAGAGGGAACAGCGCAGTAGTCCAGTGTTGGTGTGTGTGGCCCTAAGGGCTGAAATGTGTTGAATCACAGCACTGGCCTTTGCACTCAAACACCCCCCAACCCCCCCCCTCAAAATCTGATGCCCCTGGTGCAGTCGGGCCGAGCTGCGCCCCCCACCACCATCTCTGCACCTCTATTTCGGGCGTAACACCGACCTGGAGCAGAGCCCGGTGGCACTGTGCCCGCTGTGCCCCCACCCCACCGCCTGGCATACACACACGCACACACACGCACACACACACACACACACACACACACACACACACACACACACACACACACACACACACACACACACACACACACACACACACACACACACACACACACACACACACACACACACACACACACACACACACACACACACACACACACACACACACACACACACAGTATTCCCACAACCCGCCTGCCCCGACTCTGACCCCCACAGCAGCAGGCATTCAATCCTGCGACCACCCACACAACCGCGCGCTGGCATTTAACATGGACCCTGTGCATAGCGTAGAGGTATCGGTTAGACGGTCTGCCTGGAGAGGGAACACAACACGCGCTAGCTCTGAGGACCCTGTGGGCACGGAGGACCATATGCCAACACAGGGCATTATCTTCTCTCCGTTCGTACTACTCGGGCAACCAGAATACAGCTGCTGCATACAGCTCATCTGCACTGGTGGCGTTTCCAACATAAACAACGACATAAACAAAAACACACAAAGCATGTTTAACCCACATACTGAAGCCGAAAGCACCTCCCACACACACACACACACACACATACACACCGAACCAGCTCATATGATCCCGCTCAGCACTCTATCTTGCAGATCTGGCTCGGGAGATCGGATGTCCACTCGGGACAGATAATGTCACCCAGCAGCCAGACTACATACAGTCCCTTTCCACCCCCTGCCAGCTCTACGCCTACATTTCCCATAATACCTCCTGTTCACTGTAGTCCCAGAGGTGGCTAATGTGATTCCCGTTTCAGAGTTTTGAGCTGCAGTGGGAACGTGGACGGTTCAGAGGCTACCAGACCTACCTCCATGGCCCTCCATGGGTGATGCTGCTGCGCAGGGCTTCGGAACACACACCACACACACACACCAGGTATTTTTAGAATGAGAGGCTGGCACTGGACAGGGGACGTAACCAGGGGTCAAAATTAACTTTTTGAAATGTGAATATCTACCAGCCAGAGACAGATGAACTGGTGAAATCCACCTGCCATTCAATAGGAAATACGTATTTTCTGTCTGAAATCTATTTTGAGCCCTGGACGTAACCCTAACTCCCCCTCACACACACACACACACACACACACACACACACAAAACTATCATCCAAGTCTGTCTCAGACACACTACGAGCACACAAAGCTACAGATATAAGCATGGCCCTCCGACTCTGTGTGTTTGGAGGCAGACACCAGCATCAGCTAACCACAGGAGGCACGTGCCTAATAGAGGTTTCATTGTGATTTAGAAAAGTCAGACCAAGTCACATACAGACAGACACACACACACACACAGCATGTCTATCATGAGGGCGTCAGAGTCTCAACATAATATACTCGAACTTAAACAAAGTCTGATTGTGTAATGTGCACGTGTGTGTGTGTGTGTGTGTGTGTGTTTGACTCCATGGGAACTTATCAGCCCAACACAGCTGTGGAAACAGAGTGAAGGACATGTATATAGTGCATGTGTTTGTGTGCGAGTGTGTGTGTGTGGTATGTGTGTGTGTTTGTGTCCTTAAGGAGCCCATATCACTGACAACACCAGAGGGGGGCGTATCATACACTGAACACACGGCTAAGCTGTGTGTGTGCGCGTGTGTGTGTGTGTGTGTGTGTGTGTGTGTGTGTGACTGTGTGCGTGTATATATACACCCTATGCGCAAGGGTGGAGCTTGGTCTGGACCTAAATATAAACCAAAAGGGGGTTCGTTGTTTACTTGAGACGTGACCGTGAACACCTTGCAAGTCCACATGCATACACACGTGTGTTTGCGTCCATTTTGGCAGTGTGTGTTACAAAATTCTGTGTGGGTATGTGTATGTAAACTGTGGTTAGTTACACTATGACAACTGTGCATGATTCTGGGTCTGGTCACATTGAGGCTTGCACACGGGTGTAATCAGAGTAGTCAGTCAGGCACCCCCTCTCTGACGGACAAGGCAACACACAACCAACCCGAGTTTTGGACCACTCATTTGGACTGGCTGGTCTCCCGCACCATCTGTGACTGACACACAATCTGCTCGTCTGTATTTAGAACCCAACCACACACACACAGACGTTCCTTCCTACGTCTATACCCCCCCCCACACACACACAGACGTCCCTTCCTACGTCTATATCCCCCCCCCCCCCCCCCCCACACACACACACACACACACACACACACACACTCCTCCCCATGCCACTTACCTACCTACTACCTACAACCACCATCACTGATACAGTCTGATACAGACAGCAGTTAATCCAGGGAGTCAGGATTTAGGTTAGCATCAGTTGTTACATATTACACATCTCACCTGGCCTACCGCCATCTAAAAATGGCTCAACTGACTAGTCCAGCATCGGCCATTGAAATGAACGGGGACAGTAACTTCCTTACTCCATGCAGTTCTAGAATACCACCTGCCTGACTTGACCAGACATGCCCTTCAGCTCCTCTAAAACCTCCTGCTGCTGCTGCTTGGGATCTGACCGAGTACTTTCCAAGCGGCCTCCTCCCAAACCCGCTCAGAGCGGCATTCAGTCGACGGGCTCATCGTAAATGACTCATCCATTAGTGAGCCTAAAGGGCATCCAAGGGCCCTCATACCCTGGAGCACCAGTAGCACCAGTTTGGCTGCCATCTCTGATGGGCTATATGCTAATATGGAAGGCTGTTTCGAATACCTTATGGAGTTCCGGTTAAGGATAAGCTGATGATGTTGTAACTGCATCTTCTGTTATATGTTGCTCCTCCACACTGAAGATATGGTTTGCACCGATGATAAAAATTTCAACACACGCAAAAATGCTTTTAGATCGTAACATGCTGATTCACTAGGTGCAACAACCAATTGGGTCTGTGTAGACATTTACACTAACAATAGCGGCAGGTTCAAACACACCTGGCTCCACTGAAAAGTAAATGAGGTACCTGAACAGCCTTCCATACATATGGCCTATTTGTGTGTGCTTTCCTATAACAAATGCGGTGCCAAGCCAGAGCACACAACTGTGTTTCCGATTCCAAAATTCAACAGTGAGGTGGAGACATGGACATGCCCACTCAGCCCATGTGTCTTGGGCACCCAAACGAGTGAGTCTTTGGCTCCTGTCTGAGGTCCTCAAGTTTGTTGTGACTCCTGATGTTGCTACATGT
The DNA here is from genome assembly GCF_963854185.1 of Sardina pilchardus. Taxonomy (NCBI): domain Eukaryota; kingdom Metazoa; phylum Chordata; class Actinopteri; order Clupeiformes; family Clupeidae; genus Sardina; species Sardina pilchardus. Next base: position 20,646,237 of record NC_085006.1, read on the forward strand.
ATTGTCGGCCTTTCTTTGTTTCATAACAACTAAACCAAACAGCAGGCAAGCGATTCCCTATTTTTCTTTAAAATCAGCATTGAGCACTGCCTCCTCTGACGATAATGAGGAGGAATAATGTATCAAGACTAATTTATGATGACCTTGGTCTTTAATGCACAACATTTTCAGCAGGTGGCACAAACAAAATGTCCACCCAGAACGACTGCGTGCTCTCACAGCCGTGCACACACATACACACAAACAAACAAACACAGGCGCGCACACACACACAATCACACGTGCACCCAACTCACTTGCTAGTTTGGCCTGTAGTCCCGAGGGCCCAGGTTTGGAGGTGGTCTCAGCCTTGGAGGAGGATCCTGGCAGGGACAGCTTGGGCTTTGGCAGGTTGACTTTGGGACTGAAACGAGAGGCCCACTCAAACTTGGAGCTGCCCGCCGCTGCTGCTGCTGCTGCTGCTGCTGCCGCCGCGGCTGCCGCTTTCGCCTGCTCTTTTCCTCGGCCGCTACGACGCGGAGAGGGACTGGACGCTGAGCGGGAACGCCGCGCCTTACCGCTGCCCGCCGCGGGCTCTCTGCCCTGCTTGTGCCGGGCGCCCGGCTGCGGTGGAGCACAGCTGCCCGCACCCGCTGCCGCCGTGGGCACGGAGGACGAGGAGGAGGACGAGGAAGAGGAAGAGGAGGAGGAGGCGGAGGACAGGGAGGAGTCTGTGTTGTTGGCGGTGGCGGAGTTGTTGGTGGTGGTGGTGGTGGCGATGGCGGTGTTGGTGGCGGCGCTACACCCAGCTCTGGCCGAGGCGGCCGACTTGGACGCCAGCTTGTTTGCTTTGACGGCGGCGGCGGAGAGCGCTGCGGGGGCAGTGGAGGCGCGGCTGGGAGTCGGGCCGGTGCCGGACGAGGAAGAGGAGGAGGACGAGGAGGTGGTGGAGGAGGAAGAAGAGGACGAGGAGGATGAGCAGGAGGCGCTCAGGCTGGCTGCGGGGACAGAGTCTGCCTTCTTGCGCTTGTGGCTAGGCGGGGCGGCCGACGTGGACGGCAAGGCCCCGAAGGAGGAGGAGGAAGAGGAGGAGGAGACGCCGCTCTTTCTGGCGGCGGAGACGGCGCTAGTGCTGCCGCTGCCGCTTCCGTGAGCGCGCTGGTTAGCGCTGGCGCTAGCTTTAGCGTTCGTCAGCAGCTGGCTATCGGCCGGTGCCCGGCGCTTTTTGGACTTGCCTCCGGCGTAGAGCGGAGGCTTCCGGGTCAGTGAGGAGGAGGAAGAGGCCGCTGTGCCGGCGGCCAAGGAGGATGAGGAGGCGGAGGACAAGAAGGTGCCCTCGGGGGCCGGGGGCTGGACTTTGGGCTTCTTGGCGGCTGAAGAGGAGGAAGAGGAGGCGGAGGAGGAGGAGGCGCCGAAGGTGCTGGGCTCGGGAGCGGAGCTGCGCTTCTGGCCCCGGCTGTCCTCACGTTTGGGCGGCTCCGAGGGGCCTGCCGCCTCTGGGTCCGGCTCTACTAACAATGAACTCACCGACAGAGGGTTTCTGCGTCAGATGACAGAGACCAGGAAGAGAGGAGGAGGAAGAAAAAGAAGAAGAAGAAGGGATGAAGAAAGAAAGGGGGAGAGAAGAGAAGAGTGGAGGTAGGAGAGAGTGATGAACGGTTAGGAAAGTCACAGACAAAAGAATATGACGAGACAAACATTGGAATAAAAAAAAAAACAGGATGAAATCATAAAAAAAAGGTGGAAGAAATGGTTGAGAATGAGGGGGGGGAATGAAGAAAGGAAGAGAATGATACAGAGAGAGAGAGACAGAGTAAGATACAAGTGAGATAGGAACGAGTGAGAGATAAAGTGATATGTTGAGCAGAGAGATTAATGGAGGGTTGGTAAACAAGAGAGAGAGGGGAGGGGAGAGGGAGAGAGAGAGAAACAGGAAGAGAGAGGGGAAGAGAAAGAGAGAAAGAGGGAGGGGATAAGAAGGGGAGGAGAGAGATGGCACTTGTTAGAGCAGTTCTTAACACAGTCCTGTACACAGGCCAAAATCACAAAGCCTCATTCACATTCAGGCCTGGGGTGAATAAAACAAAAGACTGACAAGTACAACCACCAACCAGCTGAGACCACAGCAAAAGCACAGACCAACCCCTCACTAGCACAAACTTGCACCCCCAGAGAGTGAGTGAGAGAGTGAGAGAGAGAGAGAGATAGTGTGAGAGAGAGAGAGAAGAGAGAGAGAGAGCATAGGCATATGAGACAAACAAAGAAAGACAGAGGAGCACACACAGAGAGGGCGAGAGTGCAAGAGAGGACTGGTGAAGAGAGAACGAGAGAAAAGAGCAAGAAACAAGCAAGGATGATGGGTGGGGTACAAAAGCACAGAAAGGTAGACGGAAAAAAAACAAAGAGAGGTAGATAGTGGTGCAGTAAGAGCCCGACAAGGAGACAGACAGAAGCTTATACAGACACTGGGTAATAAAACAGAGCAAGACAGAGACAGACAGGAGCATGCGACAGAGGTGAGAGACAGACAGCATTTGGGGTGGGGGGTAGGGTCAAGGCAAAAGGGAGAGAGCGCAGAGAAAAAGCAAGACAAACAGACTGACATACAGACACAAAAGAGGAAGGACGGAGAAAGGCAACAGGGAACGACACAGAAAGGATGGATAGAGAGAGAGAGAGAGAGAGAGAGAGAGAGAGAGAAAGAAAGAAAGAGAGGACAGAGACAGAGCGCAAAAGATAGAGATAGAGAGAGAGAGTGTGAGAGAGAGAAAGAGAGAGGACAGAGAGAGACAGAGCGCAGAAGAGAGAGAGATAGAGAGAGAGAGAGAGTGAGAGAAAGAGCGAGAGAGAGAGAGAGAGAGAGAGAGAGAGAGATGCAGAGGAAGGATTGAGGGGTACCTTCTGGAGCTGTGGCCTCTGGAGGAGCCAGAAGCTGAGCTGGGTGGGGCTTTTGGAGCCTTAGAGAGGTTAGGTCTTCTACTTTCAGGAGGGGAATGTGCGTTATGTTTTACCTGCCCTGCCTGCAGCCTGCAAGACCACAGAGGAGGACATGACTCGTGTGGGACACGGCAGTAGAGCACATTCTACACACATACACACACACACACACACACTCTTAACACACGCACAGCACTGCCAGGCAACTTCACCACTCTATCAACATGCGCACACACACACACCGTCATATACAGTACACCTGCTGTAGTGTGTTCATAGTCACAAACACACACAACCTTACGGCGTCACCTGGATGCAACCGTGCTGCAAAGTGAAGATGGCAGACTGACCTCTGTGCGAGTGTGTGTGCGGTTAAAAAGCTTTGATGTGTGATGCCTTTGAAAGGCAAAGGAAATTAAATCTGTATTTCAAAGATGGCCCCCTGACTGGGCCACTGAGCTAGCCTGCTGTTTGACTGACTGCATCAAGAATTAAGTGGTTTGACAGACTGACGGCGGGTGGAAAGTCTGTAAATGGCAAATTCTTTAACAACTGCGTGGAGTGACATTAAAATATGGCCACCTGCAGTAGTCCTCGCTTGCCTGCCCACACAATGGGGCAGGACGATACATATAAAGAGACACGAGGACGCCATTACACTGGACACGCGCAGGACAGGCTGTAAGTTCATTACATCACACCCTCTCATCAAACTCATCAAAATGGTACTTCCTCAGACATCCATAGATGGCCTGCAGACCCCACACAAACACACACTCTACACCACCAGTGACATGCCCATGATGTAGATGTATACAGTGTTTCCCACAGATTAGAAGGCAATGTGTGGTGGTCGCCCCATGTCTGACGGGGGGGGGGGGTGCACCCATATTTTTCATTGCACCCATATTTTTCATTACATCGCCTTTTTATCGCTCTCCTTTTTTTTTAACAAGATGTGAAGCTTGTCTTTATTTGAAACACACACACATTATGTAATTATTTACATTATATAGGCCTATACTGACATTTCTGATATTCATAACAGCAAACTTTATGCAGATTATAGCCTACTATTCATATTACAACTCCATTTCTTAAATTCAGCTGACTGGTTGAAGCCTCAAAATATTGTAAACATAGCAGGCTAAGCTTATCATACTCTACTGGTTGGACTGTTCAGTTTCCCCACATGTGTTTAAGTTTCAAGGTAAGCTAATACTTTTTCTCCTTGGGACAGGCCCTTTTAAGTCTTGGAGTTGAAAAACATTGTTGGTCAGTCAACTTGAATGCAAGAGTTTTAATCAAATGTCTGAAGCATAGCCTACTAATGATGCTAACCAAATATAACAGTAATTTAGCTAGTCTTCTTCTGTGCGTCAATGCGTCCACGATTGTGAATGTTTTATTTGGATTAAATGTGCATGTGGAGGGCGGCTGTCCATTGAGCGCGCACGAGAGCGGGCCAAGGAGAATGAGTTTACTTCTACTGTTTGGTAATTAAGTTGCACGCATCGACTACAAAAGTTGCGGGAGAACTTTATGCTTCTACCCGAGCAGCGTCAGGTGTATCAATGCGACCACCTACCACGCTTCCAGGGATGATCTCGTTGGTTTTCATGGAGACAGACAGCCGCGGTGTGCACGGAGGGTAGCGGCTGTGCGTGTGTGTGTGTATGAGAGACAGATGCGCGAGTGACAGAGAGGGAGCGCAGGGAAAGGAAATTCGTCTTTACGAATGCTGCGTGTTTTTCAATAGCGTTTCAAAATAAGAATAAATAAATAAATAAATGAATAACGAAACGCAATATGTGGCGGCCGGTGCTGAATCTGTGGCGCACCGCCACACATTTCTCTATGTGTGGGAAACACTGGTATATATTGACATTTTGCAGACACACACACACACATTTCTAGCTTACCTTCCTGTGGCAGTGTGGTCTTGTGGCTGGGCCGCAGCAGTGTTCCTTTGAGAACGTCGCAGTGACCCCCCTGGATTGGAATTAGGCCGGTTGGACATTGGCACCTCTCTCCTGAAGGGACATACCCTTTCTAGACACTACCATTCACTGCAGACAGAGGGAGAGAAGACAGACAGAGAGAGACAGAGACAGAAACAGAGAGAGAGATTAATGATTTTGAAACTGACAACATATTAAACTTGTGTGTACGTGTGTGTGTGTGTGTGTGTGCGCGTGTATACTGTAGGTGTAGGAGTGAGGGAGACAGAAAGAGTGTGTCATTCAGCACAGCATGTTCTTGTTCATTCACATCTCCCAGATTTCCATCTGTTTCCTTGCTACCCACACAAAGCCTACAACCGCACCTACCAATCCAACACCGAGCGTTATCGCCCTTCATACACACTGAGCTTGACCTACATCAGCTACCTGAAGAGGGCTCCGGTGCTTGTTTTTTTTTTTGTTTTTTTAAGGTATTTAACCGCTGACATTGATGAGTTTCTCCTGATGTGAATCATCTGTTAGCTACTGAGGTTGCCGAAAAAAAAGATAGGCTACATTTGTAAAAGCAAGATTATTGGATATTATTATTATTCCTCCCAGAAATGTGGTTCATGATATTCTTATGCCTTTTTTTCCCCCAAACCTCATTGTTACTTTTCCAGACTGTTTTGTCTAGCAGGCAGTCTATTTTTGGACCCAGCACATTAAACATATGCATACACACATAGCCTTCATCTGTGTTTACAGATGAAGTCATCTGTGTAAGTAGGGAAGAAGAAGCTCAAGGGGGGAGGGGAGAGAGAAACCACGTAAACAAACAGACCATCAGGTCACTGAGGTCATTATGCAGCAGCATCGCCACCTTCCACGCGTTACAACGCTCCATCCCCCAACCCCCCCCCCCCAGCAGAGACGAGCATAGCCGCCAGTCGTCGACGTCGTTGTTTGAATATGGCTCTGTGGCCTGGGACTAGTCACGAGACAGAAGCTGATCAATGGCGGCTGCTGCCGCCGCTGCTGCTTCTGCTGCTTCTTGAGGGACTAAGCAAGCATATGGAAGGCAAGCAGGGCCGCAGCGTCACACTGATCAATGCAGTCACCACCCAGGGGAGGGGGAATGCAGACAGTGTTATTGTGATCAAAGGAGAGAGAGGAAGAGAGGGAGAGAGAGGGAGAGAGAGGGAGAGAGGGGAAGAGAGGGAGAGAGAGAGGAGAGAGAGACGGAGAGAGAGAGACAGAGAGGAAGAGAGAGAGGGCAAGAGAAAGAGAGAAACATTGAGGAAAAATAGAGTGGCATTATGAAGTGATGCAGCAGGATGCAACAAAAGAAGGGAAGGGCTCCATCCTCAACGCAGACGATAGTTGGAATTGAAAGGTCCTTTGAGTTTGCCCCCCCCTTTTAAGCCATTTTAGGCACCGTCAACATCACAACAGCGCAGAGAGGATGAGCTAGGCTGTGAGCTGAGGGGAAAACAGCAGCTCCAGCGAGACGGATAGGAAAGGACGGACGGGGAGAGAGAGAGGGAGAACAACAGCGATAGATGCAGAGCGCGCACGAGAGAGAGAAACAAGAAGCCTCTGGGTGTCCTTGCGTCCTCCTCAGCGCGCTTGTGACAATGAGGACTCCAGCAGAGTGGGCAGCGCGTCGCGGAGCATCCATCAGACCGAGCCCACAGGACTGCCCCCCCCCCCCGCCCATCCGCCCACCCCCCCACCTCTCACGCTCATGGTCCTGCTCTCTAGTCAGACTTTGCAAGCTCCTCTTCTACAGCGCAGTTGGCTGCCTATCTTCAAATCACTGTAAGCAATCAACAAAAAAACTCCAATTTTGTCTCCGAGAGCAAGCATAACAACAATTGAGAAGCTTTATGTCCTATGCATGTTTCAAAATCCATTAAAAAAAAATAACAGGCCACCACAGGGTTAAATACAAATATCAGGTCACATTTGTTAAATCTATTGCAGAGAAATAGTTTCACAAAGTGGGGTTGTTGTTATCCATAATTTCCGCAATGTATGTGATTGAAGTGGAGCTACATTCACTTCACATAATCATGTGGATGGCTGAGTATTTATTTATTTGTTTTGACTACTTATTGCACTGATTGCACTTAAAGGGGCCTCCTAGCAACCACTGATGATGCAATATTATGAATCCACTTCATATCATTGCTGCAATGATTCCTCTACAAACAAATCACCAGTTTGTAAAAATTAAACGTTTAATATATATATACATATATTTCAAAAATCTTGCCAAAGTGATTTAAACCAAGTCCATGAGGGCATTCATAGGGGCTATGGTTGATAACAATATTACTGCCACTTACTGAACATGACCTTTAGAACGAGTACCTAATACTTGCTGGACATAAACCTTTTCTTAAAACCTCTTAAAGACTTTGGCGGTCAACTGCAATAAGAAGACATCTCCTTCACACATTCTAATGCATAAAGGGTGACACATATAGCCTCTGATGCATATAGCCTATGCATTATGAGACGTGTGTGAGGGAAAACGCTCTGGGCAATGAGGGAGCAGTGTCCCATGAAGAAGGATGCCCTTTTAACATGTCAATGCATCATTCCACTTCAGATATCCATACATCCATTCCTCCCTGCATTTCTTTCATTCTCCACGTCATTCATCACTCATTTCAACCCCGCCCTCTTCTCAGGGTCAAATACCCACCCCTCTCTTTCTACCGCGTGCCCAGTGGAAGCTTATACTGCCCAGGCTATGCACCATGAAGGCAAAGGCCAAGCTGAGAGCAGCAGTCTAAGGTTGCAGTTGAAAGTGAAACAAAAGTCTAAACAGCCCAAACCCAAAAATACATGCATTGCCTGGGGAGGGAGAGGAGGTGGCACAGGACAGGTCAGGGAAACCAAACAGCGAAACGGAACCAACTACCAAACTAGCACTCGATCACTGTGGCCATGAGGGAAGCATTGCGCAACTCAATACGGTTGACCAATGGCAATGGATTTGGATTTCTGGAGAGTGTGGAGAGTTTAAACACACAACATAGGCTGTCCTGATGTTATGGCGCCTACAGATACAAAGCTATTTGCGCTGAAATATGTACGCACTCAATAGTAGGGCTGTAACGGACATTATTTTCATAGTCACAGAGATAACCGATTAGTTGTTTGTTCGCTAAAATGTTGGAAAATAGTGAGATATTGATCAGTGTTACCCAAAGCTCAAGCTTATGTCGACATATTCGTTTTTTAAGTGATGATGTAATAATGGGATAATAAATAGTTTTCCGGGTCCAACGGCTTTCAAACTCACATGTTATTCTCCATAGACAGTAAAATAAACTATTATTTTCCGTTATTCTGACTAGCCTTTAAGAAAATTGTCATCTTACACGGACTTGTTGCCTCAACCTAATCAAATCTATATTTTTCGCGGAAGCCTGGACGTTACCCATTCATATACCATCTGGCTGCATAGCTACAGTGATTACTTTGTTAAAGTTTAGCGATTTTGTTTTTAAAACCGCTAAAACGAAGGTGGTGATGACAAAGTTTACAAGTAGCAAAACCCGTCTGGCTGCGCTAATAAACATCTTTTCACAAAATAGTTGCTGGGTCCGTGACGTGGGACTTAACAACCGAATAGGCCTACCTTGTTTTGCCCACACATCAGATATTTAGGTTACTGTTATAGAGGAGCTAGTAAAGCTGAAAATATCCAAGTGGGCAACTAGGGTTGTTAACGGTAGACACAAAATTCACGATTTGGTACATACCTCGATGTTGAAGTCACAGTTCAGTTAATTTTCAGTACAATAAACCTGCAAGGACTGCTAGTCTAACATTTACTGACGCTCAACACTTAAACAGGAATAGTATTGTTATCTATTTTAACAACATTCAGTATATGTTGAACCTGAAATCCTTCAACTAAACGGTTTGGTGCAAATACAGGTACCATTGCACCCGTATTGACAGCAAATTGATTAATTGTTGCAGCCTGACTCTGTAGTCAAACGCTGGCCAAAAAACAAACCATTCTAATAGTTTAATGGTGATTATACATTGTTCTTACTCACTGGCAGGCTTTATTTAAGTTTCTATTTTCTATTACAGCTGTTGGTTCACGGAAGTAATCACCCTCAGATACAACTATCAATACTATAGCTATAATGCATAAGTACATATTGTCTGCTATTTGCATTTACTGCTTTTACTCTTTTGTTTTGGATCTTAACTTTTTGGCTCCTGCACCTTTATTTGGATGAGCGCACTGTTTGCAACTAAAACGCTATTTGCATTGGCCATTTCACAGTTCCCTCTAAGCACATTTAGCTGAATGTAACTTGTTCAAGCACTCAATTGTAAAAATAACTCTCCACTGCACCACCATATTTCAACGGCAAATAAATAATATGCAAGTCCTCGGGACCAACGATCATCAAAGTCTATTGTGCCATCCCAAATCCTAATGGGATAAGTATTCTGGCACTGTATTCCACTCCATGTCATATAGTACAGTAGGCTTTCTACTTCTTTCTACTTCTTTCTTCACTGTTGGCAAATGTCACCAGGCCTTTGACATGTTTACCTCTCAGTGAGTCTAAAATGGAGGACACAACAGCTGCCTTAAATGGGATTTCCCACAACCTGCCCACCCCCACAACCCTGTGTTGACCAAGACCAATGGATAATACTGGATAATTGTGTCAATAAGGCTTCCATGGGGGCATTTTAGTGCACCTTTGTGTTCTATAATGCGGAGATGACGTTTCCTTATTAGCGTCAACCTAATAGAGTTCGACATGCTCTGACCAACTTACTTTCACTAGTTTAAAAAGGCTGACGGCAGATGATGGACCTTATTGACAACTGACTGACACAATACATACTAAATCATCAATTACAAAGCTAATATAACTGCGCAAAAGCAATAAGGGATTTTTTTGAAGGGATTTACAACAAAAATACAACATTAGTGTATGCACCAAATTCTTAATCTTTCCTGTTGTCAATGTACTTTCTTGCTTTTGAGTGAGTCACAAAGGACCTGATCTACAATTCTATCTGATTTGTTTATTAATTATCTACTTAGTATTGTGAGTCAACAGACTGGATTTTTGTACAATAACATTTAACCAGGGCAACAGCCAGGTGGCCTATATTTGCCAGCCAGAGCCTTGAACATACAAATATTCCACTTGAATTTAGGCCAAAATGGAGGTAGGCGATGTCAAAAGCTCAAAGTGCAGGCTAATGTGCTTCTATATGGCTGATCTTTTTCATGTTTAGGTTGCATAATTATGCTGTCCGTTTCATTATTTCATGCTCTATAGGCTGCTTTCCTAAGGTCAATTACATGGTAACGTTAATCTGCCAATAACAATTCTTGATTCATTTGTTGGCTTATGGCGATCTCCTTTTACTAGCCCAGGGGTGTCCAAACTACGGCCCGCGGGCCAACTGCGGCCCGCGACGCACTTTAGTGCGGCCCGCGGAGCATGTATAAGTTTATTATAGATATGGCCCGCCACACTTCATTGGCTGTTCGCTATTTCTTTCCAGCAACGACGTTAACATTAGGCTACTGCAAACTCCTTTAGCCTACACTCTTCTTAGAGAACGTTTACAATGTATAAGCTCAAAAATATCAAAACAGCATGTTACATAGAGATGATACTCTTTGAAATCTCTATTGCAGCTAATCTAATTTGCGTTGTTACATACTCCTAAGTCATAACGTTACTCATAACGTTGGCTAATTGGGAACGCGTTTTACCGCGCACGAAAGGGAGAGGGCGCGCCAGCTGGCTTGTCATTCTTGATAACTGTTATCTCCTTCTTATAAGAAACGTTTAAAAGAAAAACGTGAAGACAACAGTAGTTTCACTACTGAGCAACGGTGATTAGGCACAGCAGCCACTGAGTGGAGCCGGCAAGAGTCTTAAAGTGACAGTGCACCATTTATAAATGAATTAAACAGCCTCATATTAACCGTATTTCTTAAAGAATGTATTTTCTACAACAAAATAACGTTGTCATTATTGTCATTGAACTAGTTATATACATTATGTATATTGCATTGTGTACATGTCCAATGGGGGGGGGGGTTATGGCCCACCGGTCAATTTCCAAGACCCATTGTGGCCCTTGAGCCAAAAAGTTTGGACACCCCTGTACCAGCCTTTTTGCAATGCTATCTGTCAACAAACCTCAGTAGCCTAAATAACGACGTTATCCCTTTCATTACTTTATGTTAAAGTAATAGGCTGCTCCCATGTCAATTAGATGGTTATCTATCTGGAAAAAAGGCTACCTATTTTATCAGCCTTTGCAATGACATCGGTCAATGAACTGCAATAGCCTAAATACCTATGCTGACCATTTTACTACTTTGTGTTCAATATAGTGTTCAATTTGATGGTTATATAATACGTAAAATAACTAAATTTGAAAAAATCCATTAATTCGCCATCACCTGGACAACCGAGAGTAGGCTAGAGTTAGACGCGTACGCAAATTATGCTACACTATTTGTAGCTTATTTTATTAGTCTGTGCAATGCAAACGATCAACCTAAGTAGCTAGTCTAACTAAATAGGCTGCTACCAAGACGTCAATTAGATGGCTGTCAGCCTGAACACGAAATTAAATAAATAAAAACAAATCACATTCACTTGCAGCCATCATCTGGACAGACATGTCTAGGCTTAGGCTACATTTTCCACTGTAGAGTAGGCTGTGCATACGGCTACTACTTATTTCATGAGCCGTTGCAATGCTATCTTTATATCCACTTCAATTAACAACGAATCAGCCACCACCTTTATCTGAGGCACTATTAGGTCTCCTAGAGGGTTGTGATAATGAAACTGCTAGTTTGGTATAATCGTAAGAAGGCTAACCAAAGTAATTTTTAGCAGACACTTGAACTAGGCTACATAAAGGTTTATAACTGTCTGAACATTTATTTATGTGCAGTGTTTTGGTCCACCATAGCGAGTGCTCCATTAGCCTAATGTGTGCATTACATGAACTTGGTGTTCCTCCTGGAGGTACAAATGCAATAAAAAAATAAATAAATAATAATAATAAAAAAAAAAACCTGTGTCGTATTAGGGCTAGCCTGTCCTCTGTTAGAGGTTCATAGAGTTCTATACAGAAATGCCTTTGGAGTGGCATTTAGTCCATATTTCTATTTTCCAGCCATATTGGCTCGCGCCCGATGACATAGTTCCCACAATTCATACAGCCTAGTATCGGCCCATGCCTTTGCTCTGGAGACAGAACCCAGAACCGGCTGAGCGCTAGTGGCTTCAGATCCAACATCCCTCATTAGTGCAAGGGGCGGGTGGATGTTGGATCTGATTTCACCTGAGGTTAGCCAGCCCAGACAAATGGATGTTGGGCTGGTCGTTCCAGTAGTGATTGAGACACACACACAGGGCCCTGTTTGTTTACACAATGTTACAATCACCATAGCCATCTTTGATAGTGGACTGATGACAGGTGGAAAAGTAAAAGGAGAGTGGGCCGGGATGTTAAAACTGTAGCTATACACAAATCCCTACTGTACACTGGAAGGGCAGCTGGGTCAGGGGTCACTTGTGTGCTCCTCAATGGCTTTTAAGGGCTTTCTAACAAAGCCACACAGTCTCACATTGCAGAGCTTTGCCAGGGTCGTAGGGTTTATGTTGGAGGGGTTTTGGGTTCATTTGCGACAAGCCAAAGCTCTTTAATTCATCCAGTACACAGATCCTGTAACCTTGTCTTTCTGAAGGTACAGACACTCTACTGTGATACCATTTCCCAATAGAAAGCTGTAGTTCTGCTGTGGTTTGCTTTGGTTCTGACTTGATTTGAAGTCAATACCAAAATTGCATGCAGATACAAATATAGACCTATGACAAACTACAATCACTGTACAGCAGAGTCAATATGTAGACCTGGTCTAGAGAACAATCTGCATACGGCTAGTGACAATGGCCATGGATTGGTACATCATGGTTTTTGAGCCACAGGAATTATATGATTCCAAACCTTCAAGCAGATGGAAAGGAAAAACATTTTCACCCTGGTTTTGGTGAATAAGTAGAGTTTGGTTCAAGGTTTCCTACTTCATATGCAAATCTACGACTTTGAAATGACCACAAATAAAACAAATCTGAGTACGACACAAAGACAAGACTGTGTGACGAACCTCTGATTACAGCCTCCTCTACACGTTACGATATCACTTTTAGGCCCCGTTTACACAACGTTTTTTTTCATCAGTTAGGCCTTGCGTTTACACTACGCCGCAGTTTCGGAGGCTGAAAACGATGGTTTTTGAAAACTGCTTCCAAGGTGGGAGTTTTTGAAACCCCGTTTTCATTTTGCCGTGTAAAGGCACATCTGGCGTTTTTATGAAGACATACGTAGCAATTCTGCATGATTTCGACGACCAGTGACAACGCATTAACAACATCCTGCGCCAAATAGTCTAGGCTATTTTTAAATCCACCACCTCCCCCTGCTAGAAGAGTTAATGAACACGTACTGTAATCAACTTAATGCAGAACTTCGCGCACACATTTTGTTTGAGCAGGAGTTAAATAGTCTAATACGCACACAGCAACTAGGCTAGCCTACTTGTGGCCGCGATGCAAATAAGGTGCTGTGTCCACCAAACGCGTTTTTTACAGCCAGAGCGCCCTCAACCTCCTCCTCTCGGCGCTTCGATAAGTGTTTATTGTTGCTAAGTTACCAAAACCAGAGACGGTTTATAACGAGAACTGCCATTGACGAGCCCGGCACTGTTCTAAAAGTTGAATAGATTTCAACTTTGAGCGCTCTGAGCGCTGCGACAAAAAACGGTCACCGCCGACAGCTTTTTTCCGCCGTGAGCGCTGAGCTACATAGACTTTACATTGAAAATTGTCGCCGTCGGCGCAAAAAACACGTTTGGTGGACACAGCACCTAACTCCATTTAATTCAGCATGTTCAACGAATTCTCTCATAAACAGCGGGTGGAAATTCTGACACTTTCAACGACATGCAATTTAATAGTGAACCATCAAATACCCCCCCAGATTTCAGATTTTCATCAGTCCCAAAGTTTAGCGATATGATCAGACAGTCTAAAAGTAAATTACATCCCAAACCAAACCGAAAATGTTTTGATAGCCACTCCAAACGAAACGTCTCACAAATGCCTCAAAAAACAAGACTGCCCTGTGCTTTGCGCAGCCTAAGTAAATAAAATAGTTTACCCTAAATCATTTGTAGTGTCTGATACCACAATAGCTACTGGCACGCTGGCCTCCTTTACATTTCAGTAAATAATGTAATGCGAATGTCCGTAGCCTATATTAACCGTGCATGCGAAATACCGGCATGCCAGTTCTTCTGATAGACATTAGATATTATGCTAGGGGGCCATATACAATTAGCCTACATTACAAGACCGAAACTGAAAAGCGATAGGTCTACTGTGCTTTAGCTCTCAACGGTTAGTGCAAACATCCACGATGTAGAGTGTGATTGACATAGGCCTACATTGCTGTTTAGGTTTTGAGCGCGCTCATTGACGAGGAAAGGCATTTGCATAGCTACTGTCGGGAACACCCACTGGCGTGCTTCTTCTGGGCAACTTGGTGTTTTCACCTCTGTGTGTAAATGCTGTTTTTTTAGGACTGGTATCGTTAAAGGTGTGAAAGCGGTAAAGGCAAAAACGCCCAGCGTTGTCGTGTAAACAGGGCCTGAGTTGGAGAGTCAGATAGATCATGTCACGAAAGGCTGAACCAGTAAGCTAACCACCATAATATGAATATTTGGCTATTACCACTACTGCTATTTGCTTTACATTTAGGCTACCTTCACCTATATTTTTGGTGCGGTTTCATTGTTTTACCCATCTGTAAGCAGGACGATGGAAAGCTACCGATTCAATTTCCTTGAAACAGTCAAAAGCAGAATGGGGTCAGGAAGAAACCATTCGACTGAAATACAGTTTTGACTCATTCCCTTTTTGCTAACTTTGTGAGATATTTAGCATTGTTTTCTTTTTATGTACGGTTCCTCATAGGACAATTAGCTTGCTACCTCGCTAACTTTTCATTGTTAGTGCAACATGGCTAACTAAATTTACCCAACATGCAGAAAATACGACCGTATTCTGTGGGGTTTAAATTCATCTGAGGGTGAATTAAAGGTGTACTCCAGTATCTTTCAACCTCAACACTACTTTTTTATGTTTTAGGTCCAAACTTAGGAACAAAACACTGAGAACTGGTGCCATGTTGAACCGGCACGTTCATACCGCTATTCCGCTAATGGCTTACCAAGTATGTTGTAAAGTAGAAGTAAACAACTTTCTCCGCGCCACTAGGCTCAACATGTCATTCTGGTTATGGCTATGGTTGCTTAGCAGACGCCTTTGTCCCAGGTGACATACAAACAAAAACAATACAATAATTAAATTTAGCAGTTGATCAGACTAGTGTCGAATAAAAGTTGGCCTATATGAACGGGATCGCTTTTGAGACCCCCATTTAGAGATCTCCATTTAGCTCTAATGTACAGATGTGCTACATTTACATTTATTCATTGTCCAAAGCAACTTTAAAATTGCATTACAAGGGCACTCCAAGTTAAGTGCCTTGCTGAGGAGCTGGAATTGAGCCATAACTGAGCCATAATTGAGCCAAAAGCCAGGAATTGAAACCCACAACTTTTCTGGCTACTGCGTACTAACCCAGCTCCTTAATCACTACACTACCACCTCCCCATAAATTAAGATAATTTTAGCTGATATGAAAGGCAACAGTATTTTAAAATTAGTCTCTTTTCATTAGTACACCGCCAAATTACATTTCAATCTGAATTGACGGATCTTTAGCCCCGCCTCCCATTTCTACTGTCACTAGGCCGAATAATTTTGGTAGCCTGCACATTGGACTCGTTTGTGTGGATCTCTCCAGTTTCAGATTTATTTGTGTTTGACACATTATGGTTAACATCTGAAGAGTAAACCAATATTTCTCGTTTACAGATAGCCGATGTTATGCCTAGACTGCATTTGAAGCAACATTAAAGCTTCTCCCTACCATTCTCCCAAAGTCTCAAGCATTGCTAGCGGGCTAGCCTAGTTAGAAGTTGAATGAACTTTTTTTTTTTTTTTTTTTTTTTTAAATACAGGCCTGTGACGTTCAATGCAGAAGCTAACTGGCTAGAAAAAAAACAAAAAGCAAAAGACAACTCTGTAGTCACAAATTTGTTTGTGTTGGTATGAATAAGCCTTTAAGTAGTATGAGATTCCTATAGTGTAAAAAAAATGATGGTTACTTCATAGCCTGGGTGTTGCCAGCGTTTGATTCACGCTGCTAATTTTTGCCTGATATAGGGAACCAATAACAGAACAGGGAGGAAAGCAAGACGATGATGAGCTATGCACAGACACATTTGATGAGACATCCGTGGCGCCCAATGAACGGATCTGGGCATTTTTTCAAATACGAGAAAATGAACGTTTGGTTGCCAGACCACGTCTCATTATGATGTGGTAGGCGCTAGCCAGGCTAGTTACTTCATAGAAACGTTGTACAATGATTTAACAGATTAAGAAAGCCACCCCTATGGTCACCACTATGGTCAGATTGATTTGTTTAGATCCAGTGAAACTGCTACTTTGGCAATGCCACATCATGGCTTCGGTACTCTATTGTTGTGCATTTGTTGACTTATACCTATCCCTTTCGATCTACATCAGGAGCTGGTCCCCATAGAGTCCACCATGGTGTGTTGCCATTTTGATACAGAAACCAAGAAAGAACTAAACATTGGCTCTAGAGAGCGCTTTTAGTGTTTTTCCATTACTTAAGAGTCACCATATTTCATGGAAGTTTTTCCCTTCATCCCCGAACAGTAAAACCAACTGATCTGCTTGGAGTAAATATTATGTTGGCTTGAGGTTCCATTTTGGACTAGGATTCTTAACAGGATATGTGAGACCTGATTACCTTTCACACCATTTAAGGCTACATACACTTCAAACAAGCCAATCAATGTATTTGTCTTGCTCATCATGCCAACCTAAGTTAAAGTGCATTAACCATTAATCAAACCAGATCAAAAGTTGATCAAGCTGATAGCAATAACACAGTGATTAATCTTAGCACCTCAATGACAATACAAACAGACCACACCTAGTAAACCTTTAAATAGACTCAAAGGTAGAGAGCACTGACATGACAATATTGACATTTCCAATGATAAGACTACCTTCTCATAATGTTAGCCCAAGTGGAGCACTAAATGGCAGTTATTTAACTGTCACTATACTCAAAAATGAATAAATAAAACACACTGCATTAAAGATTTGACAATGGCTACATCAATCATAAACTGTTTACATTTCCCTACGGCATGCAGCCCTGTCTTAAAATGGTGGCCACTTCAATACACAGGCACTCTGCTACATAATAGTTAAGGTGAAGTCTTCACTACAAATGAAGACAGTGCCTATTTTGTTGTGATTTGATTACAATCCCCAATCAATTCACATACTTGGCCAAAAATCTCGTCTTCACTGATGGCAGTGTGAAATGGCCTGCTCACACCGGTCCTAATTGGAGAGTGTCACTCATAGTGAAGGTAGCTGTATTAATAGCATTGCAAACTGATGTGACAACTCATGGGTTGCGTACAGTTCCATCTCACTATCAGTGGGATACAATGTGTGAACAGTTCTACAGAGGATGGATACTCATCAACTGGCTAGAATATTGCTTTTTCCTTTTTTGTTTTGTTATACCCTATAACCCTCTGAGAGACACTCATAAGATGGAACAGATTCTCCCCAAGGCCCCACAACCCCCTACCGAGGCTGTCTACAGTCACACACCATGCCACCACCTCCACCGGTCTCAGAAATTGCAGCTGTTCACCACCGCTCTACCAACCCAGCACTGTCTGGACAGAACACCCGGTCACCATAGGAACTTACCAGCCGTGTGCAAATGCCCCCAACCAGCAGCCTAGGGTGACAAGGGAGGGACGGGGAGGGGAAGGCAAAGTGGGGAGGGAGGGGGGAGAAATACTTTTTTGTAAGCTTTACATAGGCAATAACTACAATTCATTGAGTAAATGAACATGTCCTCCAGGTTTAACTTGAAAAATTAATACTGATGGGAAAGGGGTGAAAAATTACAACACATAAGAATCATGAAGGGAGTGGCCATTTTGTTCAGCGATCTCTTATCCCTAAATTGTCAACAACTTACAAATCAAAATATTTCATTACAGTGCAATGCAAGGACGTCTGAACAGTTAATTTAACCCTAAATGTATCCATTTTCTTGAACACAACATTAAATAAATGCCTTACACATAATTGGTCACTCACTAAACTACTGTTAACTTCAGGGATCAATATAACCTAAAATATACAGCCTGTTCAGGCTAATCACATTCCTCATGCCAGTACCACCTGGCATTTAGAAACAATGTGCTTTTCTATGACACGGTTTCTGGCAAGAGCACAAATTTGAATCTCATTAGTTTGCCAATGGATAGCTATCATTTTACCAAAAGAAAAAAGAAGGTATAGCCTACTGTAGATTAAGCAAACTGCTTCACTGGTCATTAGCCTATATTTTTCTTTCCCATATGGTTGACCATGTTTTCGGCAAAATGATTACCTCATTACTAAACAACCTCATGTACTTCCACCATACCTTACTGGATGAACCCAAATTGATATGATCATGTCACTCAATAAAACATTTGGTCAATCCTACAAAGCTGCACAAAAAAAATGGCTCACCTCATCGTCATTTCAGTATAGTCGTCAATCAAAACTATATAAATCTAACAAATGTTAAAATACAGTTGGCCTATCAGTTTCTTATTTTTAAACCACTTCATCATAGGCTGAAGTTAGCTGACAAATGAAATGGCTATACGGCTTTGAAATAACACATTCTTAAAACTTTAACAGTAACGCAAGCCAGGTTGTCGTCAACATGAAAATACGACATAATCATCAAGGCCATTTTTGGGCCTGCAAAACATCCACGGTTTCGGTCATCTGTACAGATCTTGACAGAATATGTAAACAGGCTACCGAATGGATGGCTTCATCACGTTAATTTGACGACAAACACGAAATAAGTCTGTACAATAAAAAGCCGAATTGTGTAAAAGAATATCTTACTTTCGCGGAGAGGCCTTCGTCTGACGTACCTAGAGGGCTAACTAAACACCGGTCTCAATTTCGTACAGCGGAGCGGACGTTTACTTAGCAGGACGATCGAATTCCAAGGCAAACGTGGCTTTAATCTGAACTTTAAATATCCGCCGAATCAGTTTACTTGTAACAAAAAGAAACTCTGCGATCGGCCAAATATGCGCAAATGCGTAGCAAAATTTCCTATGCGGTCACCATTTGGTCATGTAATGCTAACAGCAGCTAGGTTTAGGGCTAACAGAAGACTAAACTACTGTCAAAACAGTCCCAACCATAATGTCTGGCTAGTAAGCTAACGTTAACATACACTATCGGTAACCCAACAGGCAATCACCTTCCAAATACTATCCAATGACAACACTATGGTTAGCAAGCAATGCAGTGAAACTAATAACGTTAGCTAGTATCGTTTTACTACCAAGCTAGCTCAGCATAAACAGCTAACGTTCGCTAGCTGGCAAGCTATCCAACTTAATTTAATCTTAAGGGTATGAACTAGGGAGGAATTTGTTGTGCACTTTAAAGTGAAAAGCGTTACCGCCGTTAATAACGACTGCTGAGAAAAAATAACGATATAGGTAAGGGGGGGTTTAGAGAATGGACAACTTACTGTTCACGATCATGTCCTGTGTGAGGTCCCTTAATAACATCAACTAACGTTAAGGCTTGTCGACGTGTATAGACGCAGGGCTTACCAGACTACGTAAACAAATGCTTTGCTTGTTTGACCAAATGAGGTCCCAATGATTTGGCTAAGCAGTTGGCTAACATGGCTATGTTAGCCTAGCTGGCAGTCTGTAAACCAACACAACCATCTAAATCAGACTGCGAACTGCCAGTAAAACCAAAGGGTAGCAAATAAGCTGTTGTTTTCCATTTATTTTGTTGATCTACAGACAACTTCACTGTTTGACTTGTGATGATATGACTAAACAAACGAATTCGACAATACAGAGAGCCGAGAGACGCGGTTTTGTACAATAGAAAATACCTTTCCAAAAGACATTATGTACGAGTCATCGCCAGACACTGACAATTCTTCAGCAGCTCTTCGATTAACATATTTAGCTAGCCAGGATAGCTGGCTAGCTGGCAACTTGGCTAAATTGTTAGCTTGCTAACTTAGACAACTAACGTTAGCTAGCTACCCATTGAAAACACGTCTTCTTTTGACAAAATATATTCGCATTCAAACACTACCATCATAGAAATACATAGAGCTAAACAAAAGAAAGCATTTACCTAGAGTGGTACCCTGTGTCTATCATACAATTCACCAGGCAATCGTGAAACGAAATGGCCTCTGAACCTTCTTTAGTGCTTGCATCACAGACACAAAAAAACAGGAAAGCAGGAACAGGATTCGAGAGATGACAATTGGAAACCATTTTTATCGCTAGACGGCTGACTGTTCTCAGCAAACATTCTCAAAAGAGTTATTAGTGTAATAATATGAGATGCTCCGGTATGTTATACTCGTAAAAATGCATTGTTACCTATTTCTTCCAGTATTGTTGCTGTTACACAGTGCTGCAGCTTCACTCGCTCAGCTTTACCTTCACCAGCTGAGGAACCTGCAACTGCAATGTACGTCCGCTCAAACGTGCCCCATTCGTCCGCTACGGACTATTTTAAAAACAAACCCTACATATTCCCTTTCACATTAAAACAAATTGCACACGTTTTTCAGAAACAGATGCAAATCGAAAAATAAATTTTATATACAGAATCACATTAATGATTTGGTAATAATGACCGTTTACTCTATTGAATATATCAATGCGCCAGGTCGTGACCCCCTAATCTTCACAACTGTTTGCACGATTTCAACCTTTTCATTAATATATACCAAACCATATCAACATGTTATTTAATCTTAATTGCATGTGCATGTATATCCCCACTCAAACACTCAAAATCAAAAGACATGTCAGACAAAGTGAATCATTTGGTCAAAACACTGTCCTGCTCGTTGCCATAGCAACGGTCTAGCGTCTCAACATGGCGTCTCTACTTGGCAGTACAGTGTTTGAAATAACTGGTCAGGGACCGTCTCCAACAAAAGATTTTTTCCAACTTGTCATAACAAAAACTGAGGTAAATAGCTGTTTTGTAGAGTACGTATCTAGTTTATTAGTTTGTCTATTTGACGCTAAAAGCAACGTCGGTGGCGTTTAGACAACGGGGGCTGGGAATTTGTTAGCGACAGGTAACGTTAACTTACGTTATGCTATGAGAAATTAGCATGCCTGGCTAGCTCGCAATTCAATTTTAAATGAATTGTTGGCGACAAGTGCCCAACCTGGTAGACCATATGATAGTATTCATTCGTCAACTCTAGCGCAAATATATTAAAGTCGATTAACGTTAGAGCTTCTCCTTGTTACATATGACGGAAGAAAAAAGTTCGAGAAACAAAAAAAAACCTCACGTTAACGTCATAGAGTTGGCAAAGTTAACGTTAGCCATCAAACGACGTTTTATCAGGACCTTGATTTACTTTTTGTAAAGTTAATGTCAGCTAACGTTAATGTCAGTAAGCGAATGGTCTACTACTGGAGTGATATACTTTTTAGAGTTTTATACACAGCCCACTGACGTTATGTCTGACTTGTAACGAAGGGCTAACGTAACTTTAACGTTAGCCAAATTAGCGTGCTTATGCTTACCGATGCCACCAGTAACGTTAACGTCTGCTCTTGGTAACGTTTATAAATTAGCGTTCATTCACGTTAGCTAACAAGCTATCATCAAATTAATGTCCAAACATAGCTTGTTATATACCATTACTTCAAATGTAGCTGTGATGCTTCGATAAAACAGTTACATTAGCATAGGTAGCCAATACATAATTCCCGACAGTCAACTTTACTAACACCACCATTAAGTAATTTATATTACGTAAATTACCGTATTCCCATGAAATATTATTTGCCAAAGAGATCTGCCATAAGGTTAGTTAACTTTAACCCAATGTTCACTCGGCTGTCAAAAAGACGACACAGCATTCAAAAGAACGATGACTGAAGATAAGTTAGCAACCGACAGAGTTAACGTTACGTTATAGAAACCGCTTTCAACGTTAATAATTTAAACTATGGTATTTCACAATTATGAAGCTAACTATGTCTTACAAAATAGCCAAAGGAGCTAGCATTCCCAAATACCACAGGCTGCCATTATCTAGGCCAGCTAAATAAGCTAGCTGTCGACATGTAACGTTAGGCAACTTAGCAACTACTAGCTAACGTTGAGCTAGGTTAGTTTGATATGTAGCGCTAGTAAAACTGCCTTTCCTGACCAAATTTGTGTCTAAAGAACACTTTAATTATGCCGCAATTTCGCTGGCCTTTGGTCATATATTGACAGCTAACTGGTATAACATATGGGAAGATACATACACGACATTGACGATTTAAGGGTCAGCTTACTCAGAGTTAGTCAACTTACAATTTTGTCTGTCGAGGTTACTGTGTTTTCTTGACAAACTATCAGTTTACACGTGGGCCCACTCCACAGGTCAGGAATCTTCTCAGTTAAAGACCAGTTGACAGGTGGTTTCTTTCATCGTTCTCGTGACTTCTGTAACGTTAGTGATGATGTGCGTGTGCTGACTTGCTGCCTCACCAAGTTACAAGCCATAGATGACGCTCGAGTACCGGGGTCGGCCTGTTGACGCTTTACGACAGAGGCATAGGTGATGTGTGCAAGTGCATGGCCTACTCATCCTTTCAATTGCTCTATATGTCATCGTAGGCTATGAATAATTGAAATGGAAAAACTATCTTAATTTTACTCCAAGTATGACTAGATTTCAACCGGTCTTTATATGATGACACTAAAGTAGTTTAGTGGTGTACTTTGAGGTGTTCCTTACTACGACTGTACATTGATTAAAGAACTAACAAAGTTGGCCTACTTGGAGAAACATTTTCTGGATCCTGTCAGAGCTGGCCCTCATCATCATTAAAAGTCCAGTAGGAGCATCAATGTTTCGCTTGTTTACTTGTTTTATCTCGACAAGAGCCCATTTTTATCTCAGGAGCCCACCAGGTCTGTGTCAGACAGAATAGGCTTTTATAATTATCTTCTATAGTGCTTGGTGTACTAGTCCTGCATATGTTAGATATATCAAGGGGGCAAAGGAAGATGCTTCAGTGTCAACTTGATAAACAGCAAAGTCAGGTTTAATCAATCAACTGCAATCTGATTATGACTGTTTTCAAGTAGGCTATGCTTCTTCAATTGAAGACCTCCATTTTGAAATCCAGGCTAATTGTGTCACCACTTGTAATCAGTCAACTTTTAATGTTATCACAGACACACTAGAAGTCTCTTGCGGGGCAGCCGTGGCCTACTGGTTAGGACTTTGGGCTTGTAACCCGAGGGTTGCCGGTTTGATCCCCGACCAGTCCACGGCTGAAGTGCCCTTGAGCCAGGCACCTAACCCCTCACTGCTCCCTGAGCGCCGCTGGTTGGGCAGGCAGCTCTCTGCTCTGGGTTGTGTGATTCACAGATACTGTGTGCTGTGTGTCCACTAATTGGGTTAAATGCAGAGAACTGAATGTCCCTCACAGGATCAAAAAAGTATATATTCTATTCTATTCTATTCTAGATTGTTATAATAGAAATGCATTATATACTGTACTTCTCACATCCAAAATCCAAAAAATCCTGTTTTTGTGCCAGAGCCCAACGGTGCCTGCCCATTGTTTTGTGCTGTCACAGGTGATATGGACATCGTGGAAAATCTCTTTGAGGAGCGAGTTCCGGGGTGCTGCACCGGGAGAGATGAGGCAATCCCACAACGACTTCTTACATGATGCTCGGCTGCAACGTAAGCTCTCCGGGAGTTCCCAAGATTGGCCTGGTCACCAGACTGTAATAAGGTCTAGACCAGTGACCTACAGTACACTGACCAGACAGTTATTTACATAGGGACATATTTCTGTCTTGTTATCTTCACAAAAGTTGAAATAATGATTTGGAAAATAATTTTCAACATTTTTTTACGACTGTTTTACTGTGATTCAGTGTATGTACTATATATGCAACATGTTTTATGGGTAGCTTTCAGGTGGATTATCATTTAAGACTTGAAACCTTTATCTTGATCACATCAGGCCTTTAAATGAATCAGTATGGATGTTGACAGGAGTGAAATATGACAGGAGTGACAGTTGATTTGGGAAACAATATACCCACAGCTGTGCTTCAGGTACGAGGTAAAAGGGAACTTGGCTGCTTTTTGGGAAATTAATTCATTTATTTCTACCCTTGAGTTAGATAAGAGGATCCATACCTTTCTCTTCTCTCTGCATGTAATAACCCAGTTTGACACTGATAACTGTTACGACCCGGCTCTAAGCCGCAACATAAAAAGGGAGTCGGGACAACAGAGGTCAACTTTAACCAGTAAAGCGTTTATTTAAAATGAACCAAAAGCATAACCATTACCAAAAGATGTTAAGGGGAAAATAAAAACATGTATGCAAGTGTTCATGTGGGTGCGTGTATGCCAAAGTCAGTATGATGTTCAAAGATAGAAAGAGAAGGTGCCAGTGGGAGAGATATAACCCAAAGGTGCCTGCAACATAATGTGCCTAACCGAAAAGTGCCCCAAACAAGAGAGAGAACAACCCTTTAAATACCCACCAGGTGTGCATGATTGGCTAATTAGGCCAGCTAGGCCAGCATTTCCCATGCACTGGCCATGTAAGGCCTGAAGGGGAACAGGGGGTCGTAACATAACGTAACTTAGCATTATTCACTATAAGTGAGTTGTTCCAGTTGTTACCTCTGCCAAGGAAGTAACAGGGAAGGTCTGAAATGACCCAAGGAAGAAACTATTACATTTTGGGAATAATAACCCAGTTTGACACTAATAACGTAACTTAGAACTATTCACTATAAGTGAGTTGTTCCAGTTGCTTATTTAGGTTTTTCATGTGATATGATTTGGTTATTACATTTTGTTTACTGCCACCTAGTAGGCAAGGGGTGCCTTGGACCTATTGAATGTCGTTGTCTGCAGTTGCCTTTCGGGGGGCTACATCTCTGTATTTCATCAATATCAACATGTCAGGCATCAATAAAGGTGATGATGAAATATTATCCCATCGTTCAATATTTGATAGCCTGTCACATGAACGTTATTTAGCTATAATTGCCTGATCTGGGGTGTAGCCTAACTATTTTCTATTTCCTCTGTTCAGACAATAGACTTTCTTAGAAGCTGTTAGACAGGGTAAACCCAGCCCGATCTGCCAGCGATTAGATTTCGCCCTGCAGCTCAGACTGGAAACCTCCACATTTGTCTATCCTGCTTCCGTTACAAATCTGCAGGGACCAATCACAAACTGGCTTATCCACCTGGCACACCCAGATTGTTGGTCTATCCAAATGCATACAGTCATTTGAACTATGCACATTGATCACACCTCTTGAAGGAAATACAGAGCACTTCCCAGACTAATGTTCAATCTTAAAAAAATGAGCTTGGTCTGGTGATAGCCAGGCTGTGAAAATTGGCCAGAAAGGACTAATGCATCTCCTCTCTCTGAAAGTTGACACAGAATTAAACAAAGTCATTCTTAACTATTGAACCGAACAGGGACAGGTTTAAAGCCTATTTTGTTTTCATTTCTTAGCATTTGTTGTGATTATATAACCAAATAATACTCATGTTATCTTGAAATAGAGGCAATGACGTGATCGATGAGCATGAATTTCACGAGATAAATTAGAACAAACTGCACCGGTAAAATTTATTCTTGCCATGCTTAAATGTTGCACTTTTTTCCTTTATATCCCCCCTGACAATTCATCTCTGACCATTCATTTTTGGATGAATGTAGAGAGTTGTATGTATGTATTTAACCTACGTTTCCATAGACAGTATGGTACACCATAGCCTTTCTTGAGAATAAAACACTTCACTGCTGCTAATCATCATCACCACCCTCCACAACTATGAGGATCTAATGCAAAACGATCTTTTCTCGCCATTAGCTTCCTATTGTTAAAACCAACAGTTACACAAGTGGCCGGCATCTCTCGGTCAATATTTGCCGTTAACATGTCAGTTTTGAAGCTATTTAGAACTATTGTAACGATGTGTAGCCTATGCAACCCAGCTGCTGTAGGCTAGACTCTGCCTAGCCTACTACTCTGCCTACCACTAGTGTTGTAAACAAACGGTGATGTGACATTATGACGTAGGTGCAAAACCTTAATAGCTCCCTTTTAGGAATGCCACACCTGATGTGTTTCCCTCTTCAGACCAGGTGGGCGTGGTGTTTGGCCAGCACACCCTGGAGCACTCTAAGGCCCTGTGCGAGGGACACTACAACTACCTGGAGCGGCTTCCCAACCAGCTGCTGCTTCGCGTCTTCTTCTACCTTAGTTTCAGGGACATCGGCCGACTCGCACAGACCTCCAAGAGGTTCTCGAAGGTGAGTTGCATCTTGTGTAAGGGCGTGTTTGGGGTTGTTTTGTTGAAGAATAACCAAGCTGCCGTTGCAACAGAGCCGCACCCGGCAGGTGTCCTGCTTTCTGAACAATACTAGCATTAGCATAGCTATGGAAGTGTGGGGGCTTGTTGTTTTTGTTAACTGGTTATCTTTATATCAAGTGTGATACAGTCTTGTTTTTTCTTTGTGTGTATGCGTATATGGGCGGGGGCAACTGCAATTATTTATAAATATGATAAAATAATACATTCATGAAATACAAATACATTTACTTGACATTGACCTTGTAAATCTTGGGCTCACTGGCCAGGGTCATTTCAGATTATTTCAGTCAGATTCAATTCAGATTATTTCATTTAATGAAACATTGAAAGCATGCATTTATCCATCCGGCAACGAGCCGTCCACCCTCTTAGGATTTCCAGTATCAGGATGTATCAGCTGCCAGTTGACCCAGTGTAGTGTGTTTGTGTGTGTGGACCCAACGAACCAATATTGACATCAGGGCACTTCCTACCACCCAACCCATCATGGCATTAGAGTGGGGATTGCCTGGGTGGCGCTTTGTAACAGGCTGCTGCTTGTTTGTTTGTGTGGATCTGTACATCCTTTCAACTATGACCCTCTCCTTTGGATTTACCAAGAAGGACCATCTGGCGACCTGCTTGAGAGTCGCCAGTAAAACCTCACCCACTCTCACTCACTGGCTCACTCTCTCTCTCTCTCTCTCTCTCTCTCTCTCTCTCTCTCTCTGGATCTGATAATCTGCTAATCATCAGGGTAGGGAAGGGTGCTGTGATCCGCTGATGAGAGAGATGGGGGGTGGCAGAGCTCTTGTTCACCATCTTGTGTGAAACTGTGTGTGTTTGTGTGTACTGTTGTACAGTGTTGGCCTATTTGATCTGTTTCTGTTTCTGTGTCTGTGTACCTTCCTTCCTTCAGCTGTCTAACTCGCCTGAGCTGTGGGAGCAGACCGTGCGCGTGCGTTGTGAGGAGCTGACACCAGACATGGAGATACTGGCCAACGCTATGGGCTGGAGGAAGATCTTCTTCACCTTCTTCCACGAGAAACTGCGGGCCTCTAAGGCCGGCCCAGCCTCAGACTCCCTGCCCTCTGCCATAAACCTGGCCTAGGCCCCTGTCACCAAAGCATCTTAGTGACCTCAATGTGAAGGCTGCACTACAATCTCTTTGTAATGAGCACTTATGTTTTTCTCAGATAAATTGTATTTTTATGTATTTATTAATTTTTTACATGGTAAGGGTGAATACCAAAGCCGATGAATGTGAGTCTGAATATCAGAAGATTTGTTTACACTGTTGATTTATGTTTGAAGATGTTTGAAGTGCCAAGTGCAGCTCACTGTGAACACTTTTCTGCTGTGAGTCACCGTTGAAGAAGTTAAAAACTTCTGTGGTTTGCAGTGTTGTTCATATTCTATGCAGAATAAAGAACAGTGTGTGAATTAATGTGTTTTCTTTTCAGATTTCATTCTGTACCTTTTTATTTGAACCTGTGATGAGTTTATTTATGGTGACTTGGTGGTTAGGTAATGGGCTACACTGGGACAACTTTCTAATATATGTACATGGTTATTTCTATACATGAACATCTGCCAATTTACAAATAGAGATACAGAGTAGATGTGTTGGTGGTGGCTCAGTCCACTAGGTGGTAGTGTGCTGGCAGCTCAATCATATCATTGAGAGGCTGCCTCAGGTTCACTTCTGAAATTCAGAAGTGTGACTTAGTAAATGTCCTGTAAGGCCAGTTGTTGTAACATTTGTTTTAATGACCACATGTATATAGTCAGTGAGTCCTGTATAGCCTTGTCATGTTTTTTGATAAATGTGTAGGTTTCAGCCATCGCATCATGAAGTCACGCAACCGGCAACATTTTATTGAGGCCCATCTGTTTATTTTATTGGACTGGATATTAACATTCAAGTAAGTAAAATGCATGAAAGGTTTTTGTATGTTTATTACAATGTCTAGAGACATACATTAATGTATGTAGTGGACTACATTCATCAAATTAGATTGTGACTTTATTTTGTCTACATTGTGCTTTTTCAACGTTGGGTCAAATGTTGAAGAATATAATACGTTTAGACAAGAGTTCAATACATTGATAAATTATTACTGGCTGCTGTATCTGAAAACAGTATATTTAGCTTATCAGCTAATACATGCATTCAAGTAATCCAAAGCTTTTCTGAGCTTTGTTTGGCCCAAATAGCTGCTTGTTACATTGGATGGATCAGGTTGTAAATGATCTGGAATGTGTTGGGGTGGTTATTGCATTGGTCAGGGAAAGGTGCAAATGTTCTTGAATGTGGAAAGCATGAGGAACGCAAGGGGGTTGTATGTATTCTTTGATAAGAGTATGATAAGTATAGGATGGGCTAGCTACCTCAGTGGAATGTTTACACATGATTAGAATTACTTTGTAAGACATGAAAATAATAATTACATTTCTGTATTACACCACTGAGGAGAGGTCGTCATTTCAGATTAAATCAACCCAAATGCATGCAGATGAGAGATCCACTGCCTGCCCAGCTGAGGATTAGGTCATCGAGTTCACTTACCACTGGATTATAACAGAAGGTTAGATCTGACCATTTGGGAGTTTTAGGACTATCATGGCAAATTAATACACCATCAGGCTAAAGCTGCAAGTGTGATGTTTGTTATTTCTTTGTGAAAGAAATGTTGTAAACTGACATTGTAAATTAACATGGCTGAGGTCTTGGACTAAGAAAGTATATAAACCATTGTTAGTGCTGTTATGAATGCATTTATTTACATTGTAAGACATGAAAGAAGTGAATGAAATGAATTTAAACTTGCTCAAGTAGCCTACGTAATGAACTAGTGGGGGGCTTATATTGACCTTAATTCTTTTTTCAGTAATGTTTGAAACGTGACTGCCACCTAGTGGACATAGGGAAACTTAAAGAGAATGGTTTGCTATTCCAGAAGCAGACAGCAGGGGGCGGAAAGGAAACTAAACAGGATATTTTAATGAGGAAATCATACAACTGTGCACAGAAGACAGAAAAGCACATTTCGCAACAGATTTCATGTGTATCAATAGGCAATATTTACTATAAATGTATATGATATTTAATGTAAAAATATATATTTTTTTTAAATGGTAAACAATAGTAATAATATGATACAATTACAATACAGTTTTAATCAGTCAATATGGGTGTAACATTTAAAAACTGGACCTTGGGAAATGACCAGAATATAAAAGAAGCAAAAGGAACAGCTAATATTGCTCTCAGTGGACCTGAAGAATGTACCTTGTAAATTTCCCTATACTGGCTTTAATGACATGTCCTGTAAAGTGAGGGAGAGACAGAGTGATAGAGAGACAGAGAGAGAGAGAGAGACAGAGAAGTGGTTCTGGTTCTGCTGTGCTCTATTATTAGCCTCCAGACAGCTGCGTGCCTCCTCAGCTGGGACTGTGAGAAGCAAGAGAGAGCGACAGAGAGAGAAAAAGAGAGAGAGAGAATAATATCCATTACGTAACAATGAGAGGTCTGTTTCCAGCTCCGCTTCCTGAGAGCCGTAGAGGATCGGATCGACTGCTTCGCCACTTTGTTTGTGTGTCTGGAGTGAGCCCCTTGCGCACTCTCCCTCTCTCTCTCTCTCTCTTTCTTTCTCTCTATCGCTTGCTCTTTCTCCTTCTTCTCGTCACACGCCCCTCCCGCCACCATCTCCTCCAACGCGCACACAGGCTCTCTCTCACTCCACCCCTCCCTCCCTCCCTCCACCCCTCCCTCCCTCTCTCTGTGTGTCCCGTCGGCGATGCAGCGAGTGTGACGCAGCAGCAGCAGCAGCAAGCGAGTGAGCGAGCGAGCGAGTGAGCGATCGAGGCCTGCAGACAGGCTGCTCGCAGTGGAGCGCAGCAGAGTGGAGCGGCGGACCGACCCTGTCTCGCTGCTCCCTGCCTGGGCCACACCGTCGTCGCTCAGCCAGGCCGCCGGCTCGCCGGGAACACCAGCCTCCTCCCTCCCAGGCAAACCAAGCCACTCCAAGCCAAGCCAGCACTTCCAGCCGCTGCGTTGCAAACGGAGAGAGGAGGAAGGACACCGATTGAGAGAGAGAGAGAGGGAAGAGAGAGAGGGAGAGGGAGAGGGAGAGGAAGGCAAATACCTTCTACAGCCAGGGCCCTTTGGCAGCAGGCAAGGGGAGTGCGAATCTCTCCGCTCTCACTCCCTTTCTCTCCCCTCTCCAGCTAACCACGTAACCAAAGGCTCGGCCTGACAGAGGCAGCTGGCTGTTTCGCTCCCATCACAGGCAGCAGAGAGGAGAACAGAAGAAGGAAGGTAAATATGTTTTTTGGCATTTATTCGCTGGGGGGGGGGGGTTGAGCGTAGGACGGGGAAGTCGGAATGGGAGAATGGGTCAGGTCAACCTGAACACTCACACATGGATTGGGGGGGGGGGGGGGGGGGGGGGGGGGGGAATGCCGCAGGGCCTTAAAACGAGGCCTTAAGGATCACCTGATATTTGTCCGGGCTGACGTTAAAGTCCACTCGGATGCATGTGACCAGAACAAGACCTTTAAGATAGCTTTTGTTTCGTAGGATGACGACGTTTCGGATACACGCGCTCCCAAACATAGCGACACACACAAACACGCACAAGCAGGGCAGACCGAGACATACACAGATCTGTCAGTGATCCGGCCTTAGATTTCAGTCGAGGTCCTGTTTCCAAGGCCTCTTTACTCAGCAGCGTATAAAAAAAAACAGCCGGGGATTGTGGGTATTGTAGTCCACTCAGTTTAAATTACATCAAGATGAAAACATCACATTCGACTTCTGCTCTCTATATGACATGGTTCTATACAGAGTACATACACGCCACACAACGCCTCTGCGAGGCAATTGGCCTAAGCAGAACAAATGTATCTGAGCTCTACGATTCATGTCCTTCCAGAGAATTCCATGTTGCTGTGTGTGTGTGCGTGTGCGTGTGTGCGGTGGAGAACGGACAGCGGACAGAGGTTTTAAAAAGTATGGCGCGCGTCCAAGTGGAGTTGATGTAAGCGTATGTTCCCAGCACGTTGGCTCGCTCTGGGAGGCGTGTTTGTTTGCAGCAGCTGGTAGATTGGCTGAGGAACACTAAAGTGTGGCAGGCCAGTAAAGCCAGAAAAGATATAAAACAGCACCGGAGCTCCCCTAGCTCTCGGCTTGAGCAGAGCCTGAGAGGGAAACAAGCGATTGAAAGCGCTGGGAGGGGGAAAAACACACAGTAATGGTGGATCGAAACTCAATCAAGGGATTTTGTTATTTCTCTGTCAGGCCCACAGAGGGTGACGCAAGCCCAGTTCCTGGAAGAACATAGCAACAGCAGCTTCAGAGGGGCAAAAGTGGAGGAAGAAAAGACATAGGAAGACATCTGTGAGGGAACATGAGCAAACACCAGGTAGGTCGTGCGTGCTTATCTCGTTCTACTTTGCTGATCTGACACTGACATCAAGCCAGTTGTTTGCCATAGAGGTCAATTTGACACAGTTTTCTTTTTTTTCCTTTTTTTTGAGTCTGCTGTTCTGGGCCCATAGCCTCCATTTACAGGGTGTGTCCATCACAAACAGCTGTGAAGTCTCTGAAGCAAGCCTGAAAGTGTTAAGATGCTTCTGGATCAATGGAGAGACTCCAGAAAGTTGTTCATACACTTGTTCTATTTCATGGCTATAACCCATCGATCTTCCCTCAGATTAACCGATGTGAACGTTATGCTAACACAATCGCACTTGCCACTAAACCAATAATGTGTACAATCAGCTATGACTTACCATTAGCGTGAAACTGGCTCACTATTCAGTGGTTTCGGTGCAGTTGGATCTCCACAGTCAGATGACTGAGCCTTATGACAAGCTCTTCATTCTCGCATGGCAGTTTTGAGCCGCGGACACCGAATTAGCAATGGTGGAAAGTACCGCTTGTGCTATCCGGTAGTCTGACTGACTGACTCAGATCTCAACTAGTAGGTCTAAAACCACAGCGAAGCGCAAGCTTCACACTGCCTGCAGACACAACCTGGAACACTCAGTACATGTAGAAATCTTACAGTACAGTCAGCTGTTATTATTTCTGAGGATACAATTTTTTTCATGGGGAACACTGCTGTGATTGACTCTTTAGAGTTGCTGTGAAGTGCAGTGTCTTTAAAGGGAAACTATGTCTGTGCACAACGAAGAATCTGCTTTGGAGTCTGCAGCTCAAGTCTTCCATTATAGGGCAAGGTTTGCATTGAAGAGCATCTATCTTTGATGGGCCTGCAACAGACCACAGAACACCACACTACACTTGGGTTGGACTTCCTGTCCTGAATGTGTGTATGTGTTGCCTTGTGTGGGTTTGCAAGTGTGGTGAGATATTGGCTTTGACCTACTATAACATGAAGACATCTTCTGCAGTCTTTCCGGTTGCTCTGACAGTGTTGACTAACTAAACTCACAGACTTACACACAGACACCACAATCTGTATAAAGTCTACATTACAAACAGTATTATTTATGGATGGTGGTCTTACATTTGACTTATTTGAGTTATCATAACCAATGAGGTACAGTAACACCTTCAACTTTCTATCGTATAAGACTGACATAACCATGTATTAAACAGTTCATGGCGGGAACATGTCCTCATCACCATGGTTACACTCATATTTCCATTGTTGCCCATTTTATGACAATTCTCAGGATTTCTATGTGACATGACTGCTTAAGTTAGTTACTTAAAGGAGTTGCAACAGAATCAAATATTTTGAAAACTGCCATGTCAGTTATTAAAGTTAAAACAATGTAGGAATTCCCCTTTTCATTAAGTTTCAACAGACTGGGTATCCATTTAGCGCTAAGGGTGCATTCCATACCCAGTGTGTCTAAAACCACAGAAAAGAGTCATGCTCCTATCCGTGACAAGAAACCGTACACAAATCCAGTCTGTATGTGAAGTTGATCGCCATCTTGACATTTCCGGGTGCTTCGCGCTCTGGATGACATGGCGCTTGCTAATCTTCTCTCCTGATGACCTCTCAACATATTCATTTCTCTCCCCCTGGTGAAGGAAATGACTTTCAGCTCTGAATATTAATCTTCTCCCATCTCGTCCTTTGTCCAGTTTTTTTTTTTCTTCAGCGCCCACGTGCCATTTTTCTTTGACTGGTTTTGTAAAAGTTGATCTTCGTGATTTATAAAAGGTGCTGGATCACCACAGCTGCAACATCTGCGATCTTTATCCACGTCCTGGGGAGTAACATCCATCACCGGTGACATTTGTGTCAGAACTTGTCATCAGGTCAAATATAATAATCATCGACCGCCGCACCACTTGTGTGTCTTGAGCGAGCCCCTTCCACCTTTCTCCCTCACGCCACGCGCCCTTTCTGGCCATACTTCCTCTTAACACAGAGGTGTTCACACCCTCTCTCCCTCCCTTCCCTCTGTCCTTCCGCTCCGTATCCTATCAGTGATGCAGCGAGAGTGACGCAGCAGCAGTGAGCGGTCGAGGCCTACAGACAGGCTGCTCACAGTGGAGCGCAGCAGAGTGGAGGCGCAGACCAACATGGGAAATATTTCGCGGGGCAGGTGTCAACCCCACTTTGATGATAGAGGTGCAGTCGCGGGTGCGGGATGGCGGGCAGTATACCCTGCACTCCCCGCAAGTTAAATATAAGTGTAAAGTACAATATACTAATGATTAAAGTAGGGCTTGTAGTTGGGATGGAGATTCTGTTTGGTGACCAATAAAAAGTTTTTAGCAGCCTAAACTTGCGGATGTTGTCGTTTGGGGGTCATCTCGCTCACATGTGTTTAGAGACAATTCCCCACTTTGATTCCAGTTTTCAGAGCCTGGGCTGCTTACAGTGTATCCACAGGATGGGCTGCTAGAGGATCGTGAGGAGACTGCACCTTTAACCCAGTCAAGTGAACTTGTTGCTTGCTGCTGTTAAGTTAGATCGACATGTGTTAACTTGTAATAGACTTGACCGTACATTATACAAAACTTAGTCAAAACAACTACTTTTGCTGTGTTCCTAACTATGTTTGTTCTGATCTGGAATCTTACCACTTTAAAGGACTTCATATGAATTGATTAAATATTGGCTTCTAAATA
The DNA here is from genome assembly GCF_963854185.1 of Sardina pilchardus. Taxonomy (NCBI): domain Eukaryota; kingdom Metazoa; phylum Chordata; class Actinopteri; order Clupeiformes; family Clupeidae; genus Sardina; species Sardina pilchardus. The sequence continues at coordinate 20,680,944 of NC_085006.1, forward strand.
AAAATTGTAAATTAAATAAAAATTATAAATAATTCATATCAAGGGACCTTTCAGCATGTGGAATGGTAGATCAACCACTCATAATTCAAATCATGTTTTTTTTTTTGTTTCAGTTCATTTGCATGCGTGAAGTGACCCAGTCCTTTGACAGGGGGGTTGGTCAAGTAGCCCATGCAGCTATAGTTGTATGGCATAGCATAGCTATATTTAAGAGACAAAAACAACATACAGATTCAAAGCAATGCAGCCCAAAGACTCGATGTGTGAGACGTTGTCTGTGATCCCTTTCAGCTGCGCTATCACACCTAGTCTGTCCCCAAACTGCCTTAATCTTGTGTGTGATGTGCTCACAGCCTGCGACACAAGATGACTAAAAACCGAAGGTGATAATCGAAGCCTTGTGGCTATTTCTGGCGCCAAGAGGTAATGGAGGAAGTCACAGACGTCTTGCAAAGGCAGTGTGAGAGGGTCAGGAGGGGTAGTAGTAATAAGCTGTGGGATGCAGAAGGCCTAAGTTAAGGGTGTTGAGAATTGAGAAATGCAATCTGTGATAAAACCATGAATACTAAGGGAGATGAGGGGGTGTCATGGGACCCCTGTGCTTTGCGGTGCTTTCATTTGATGTCATATAATGGAGGTCTGAGGGGTGAACTGTGGGGTCAAGTGACTATCTCTGTCAGCATTCACGGCTTCACAGGAGTCCCTATGCTCTCTCTCCTCTCTTTCCCTCAGGCGACTGCTATATGCAGGCATAACTGCTCAGTAATTTGTGTACATAACAAGGCTAAGCCTTTGTGCATGAATACACCACACACACACACACACACTACACCACACACACACACACAATACACGCACACACACACACACACACACACACACACACACACACACACGCACGCACACACACACACCCTACACCCCACACTACACACATCGTCTTGCAGAACTGGCCCTGTGCCAGGCCTCTGTGCGGTCCTTTGTCACTGTGTATATGGTCCAGGGAATGTTCAGGTGGCAGGTGGTTTTAGATACAGGACCAGCTAGAGCATCTGGTGGCATACAGCTTGGACACAACACATTTCCCCCACATCAACAAGGAAGAGAGAGAGAGGCCGTGGTGAATACAGGGGAAGCAATGAGACTGAGCTGGTGTCACCTGTGAGTTGGTGAAGTAGACCTGTGTCTTTTGGTTGAAATATGAGTGATTGTTTTTGTAGAGCAAAAAGTATATAGGTAAAAAACTATGATTAACATTGTGCAGCTTTGGTCATTCTGACCTGCACACAGTTTTGTCGCCAATTATGATTAGTCAGAAATTCCTCTCGACTGAATCAAGTGTAGGGAATGGAGAATAGCAAAGGAATGAGCACCATCAGCAGGAGTAGCGGACACGTTGAAAACGTTCTGTCCATAAATGTCCATGATCTCTCTTTTCTAGCTGTGCATTTAGAGGACAGAGGCATGCTGTCTTAAAACAGAGAACAGCCACATGCGTAGACCAACCACGGAGGCTTACGCCACAGACTGGCAGCTGGGGCTCCCTTCGCTATGACTAGATTATGCCTCCACCCCCCTTCCCCATTCGCTCCCTGCCTCCCTCCCTCTCTCTCTCCCTCACTGCCTCCTTGCCTCTCTCTCTCTTTCCCTCACTGCCTCCTTGCCTCTCGCTCCCTCTCTCTCTCTCGCTCCCTCTCTCGTCCTCTCTGTCCCTCCCTCCCTCCCTCCCCTATGCAGCGCTTGCTTCCACGCGTGCTCCATGGTCGCATCAATCAGCGGCCGCAACAAAGGTGAACCTCTTTCGTCTCGCTCTCTCCCTCCATCCTCCCGCTTTCTCATTCCATCCATTCCTCCATCATTTCATTTTCCTATTGTTTTGCAACCACTCCGTTCCTTCATTGTTGTCAATGCACCCCCCCCCCCCCCCCCCCCCCGCAGCGCTGCTGCTGCTGCTGCAGTCCAGAGCGTGGGAAGGATCATGAAGCGGCTGCATGCGTGTCTCCTATTTTCTCTCTCTCTCTCTCTCTCTCTCTCTCTCTCCTCCTCTCGTTGCTTCCTCGTCAGTTCATCGATCCGCAGTGCTCTGTGCTGCGCTCTCGTCTGAACGCTATACCGCACTCGTGCTCTCGCTCTGCTATCGCTCTGCTCTGCTCATGTGTCAGCTCTTGGTACGCGGAGCGTACAGGTTCGCAATGTGCGACCACACTCGGTGGCCACACGTGTGTGCAACAGCAGAGTGTCGGGCGCAATGCCTGCACGGCAGACAAAGAGAACGCCGCTTGTGTGGACGAAAAGAGCACGAGATAGATGGAAGGCGAGCGAGGTGTTTGTGGGTGCGAGTGTGGGCGTGTGTGTGTGTGTGTGTGTGTATGCACTATGATGCTCCATCGTTCAAATTGATCTAGAATTATCTATCGATACTGTCTGTTTTTGTATTGTCCTTTGCTAGCCCCGCCACCTGTGCTAACGCGAGACATACCTTGGCGTGCGTTACTGATCGCCATTGTTGTTGTTTGCATTCGGTCTGCTCGTGACGTCGTCGCTGATGTCGAACTGTTGGTACGGAGACACAAGTGGCGGGGCTTTTGCGAATCATCTACCCGTCCGTGCACGCTCACGCTCCCTCCTGTGATGTTCACAGGGAAAATTATTCTCCACTCTCTCTTTTTCTCTCTCTCTCTCTCTCTCACTCCCTTTCTCTTTCTCCATCTCTCTCTCTCTCTCTCTCTCCACCTCTCCCAAGCCCAAGCTTAATAAAAGTTGCCATTCCCTGTTTTACGGGGTGCAGTCCGCTCCACGCTCACGCTGAAGTCAGACAGCGAGACGGCGAATGCGGGCACGAGCTGCCCGGGCAGGCTATTTTTAAGCAGGCAAAGGCGATGCAGGCTGAAGCTGCCGGGGACGGCGCGGTCCACACAGCGACCCAAGAGAGCAGAACTAACCTAGAAGCCACAGCCGAACCCGGACACGGGGAAGGACAACAGGACAGTCAGTGGCAGTAGAGAGGGATACAGAGAGAGAGAGAGACAGGGGAAGAGAGTGCATGAAAGTCAGATAGGGCGAAAAACAAGCGCTCAGCCTCCGATGAGAGTGCATCTGTGCAACGAACGGGTATTACAAAAAAAAAAAAAAACGGCCGTGCTTCACTTTCACCTACAGTTTGCAACAACGTTTTTTTTTCTTCGTTTTTTCTCTCTCTGTCTATCCCTTACTGTGGTCTTAGCACAAAAACTATACAGAAGGGTTACTGCAAGATGGGTCGCTCGCCTCGTTCTCTCTACCATCGCGATCTCTGATTTTACAAAGAAAGGTATGTTTTGCATGCTTTTTCGTTTAGATGGGAAAAGGTATATAATGCATTAAACAGCGATCAGTGTTTAGGGTGGTGTTTTAGGCTTTTGGGTTCAGAGACAAAACCAGGAGGGTTTTTTTTTTTTTTCGCTCACTGTTTGACTTGACAGTATCGGTCTGGAGACATAGCGGCTCTGAGCTGATCGTTTCGTGGCGGATGGTCTGAGAGCGGAGATTTTTTTTTTCCTTCTTTTTTATTGCTTACTTGCAAACGTAAATGCTCTGCATTGCATTTTCAGCCACAGTGCATCTGGGTGTGGCATGTACCCAAAAACGAGAGCGCCATCAAGGACGAACTGAACAGTTTTACATTGGCTGCTAATGACAAGGGAAATCAGGGGATCAGGTCGATTCATGAAGCACTTATTGAAATCATGCTATTTTTTCCCCTCTGTTAGAATGCAATATCAAATGGCAAAGATGGCGACTGAGCAGAAATGCTCTCTTTCTCTCTCTCTCTCTCTCTCTCTCTCTCTCTCTCTCTCTCACACACACACACACACAAACACACAGACGCGCGCACACACACACACACACACACACACACAAAAACAATGTAGCACTCTTGCTGTGAGCAAAAACAGCAGTGAAAGTATACTTCTCTACAAACCGAATACACGCATACATATGCATCCGCACACAAATGCTAATACGAATGCACATGCTATATGCATGCACAGTCACACAGACACAAAGACCACCACTTCTCTTCACCCCATCAGCCTGCTGGGCTACATGTGCTCCTAGACACGCCTTCCTGTCTTTTTCTCTTCCTCTCCGTCTCTTTCCGTCTGCGGCCGGGAGCTGCAAATCCTCGGACGGTGAATCCAGTTGCCTGCGATTCATCTGAATCCCAATAACTGCTGCGCCACAGCATGTTGCCGTGACAACGGAGGCCTGTCAGACAGGGAGGCAGGAGGTTGTTTTCGCAGCGATCAGATGAGAGTGTCTCCTTCTCACTCTGCCTCTCTGTTTCACCCTTCTCTAGTCAGACTGCACAACTAAAATGAAATATTTATGCCCATATCACGTATCCCTCATGCTATACATTCAAGCAATGTAGCGACTATTACTTTAATACAGCGGTTATGGCCGAGCTAACACAGGTCCATAATTGAATGCATAATTACAAGCAGCCTCTGAGACATCATGTAGTGCTGATGAGAATTAGATGGGTCATGTAAATCATTCCTTCTGCAAGTGGTTTCACTTCTCTTTCACTCTCTCTCTCTCTCTGACTCTCTGTTTCTTTCGTTCTGAGGGAACCCTCAGGGCAGTAGTCAGGCACCATGTCGACAAATTAGCTTGGGCAATCAACGACCGAGACATGAACTGCAAAGAGCCAAATCAAAACAATAACAACAAATTAAACCTCTGTATTACAAAAATTATCGAGTTATCAACTCTGAAAAGAACAAAAGGCCCCCCTTTTAAACAGGCAGCCATCTTCCCTCAATCAAATGGTCTTCATTTCAAAATGGCTGCTGCGCTACAATCAACCCTGTAACATCACCACGACAAGCTAGACGCGGATCTATAACAGGGCCACAAGACATACCTACGAAAACCACCACCACCAAGAGCCTAACGCCCCCACAGCTAGACAACAATAACCCATTAGACTACGTTCTCTCTCTGTCTGTGCAAAGGGCAGAAGAACTGAGAAGGCATTTGCATTGTCGTAGCTAAGTCAGCAACTGGAAAAATTAGATCTGTTTCCGATGCACGCAGAGACACTTGGGTGTCCAAACCTGCTGTGCTCACTACACAAACAACATGTCAAGTAAATTTGCTCAATAATGAGAGATTGCACTGAGGTGCATTTCATTTGATAGATATAAAAATGCACTCCACTTGATGGATGTGAAAACAGCAGGAGCCCATAATGCTGAGAGGGGAGAGAAAGCAAGATGATGACACACACACACTCTTGAGCGTTAAATGTCAGAACCACAGTTAGGGTTTCAGTGGAATTATTGAAAGACGTGGGCAGTGATAAAATTTTAAGACGCTTGCAGACGTTTTGCGTTTGCCTACGCACTTGACCTTGTGCAAGCGCTCTAGTTCCAAATAAGGGAAAAGAGAAAAGAGAAATCGGCTCTTAGAGGAACTAACGCAAGACGGCGGACATACTGCTGCGATGCTTCTATCAAAAGGCCAATCTGTGTATAATAACAATCTGTGTATGACCTATGAGGAACCCCAGAAGGGTTAGGGAGCAGTAATGATAGTCTAATCGCAATGGTATGTATTTACTGTGGCTTGCATGTTAGAGAAAGCAGAGATGGAACTGCTGAGTCACCGAGTCAATGTCATCCAGAGTCATTACTCTCTAGAATCTAATGTCTAGTGAGAGACAGGAAGTGCTGTGCTCTTGTCTCTGTTTCGCTTCAGAAAGCACCACATGAAACTGATGCACCATCACAGAAGCATGGCAAAACTATACACTAAAACAATCCAGTAATTTCCTGTGTATTAGCTGCATTGTGTAGGCCTATAAGCCGCAGCCCGCAGGACGGCATTTTAGTTAAAGAAACAAAAGCACATTAATATATTAACTGCCCCCATGTATTAACCTCACAGCTGAAGACATTTTGCAAAGTCAATGTATAAGCTGCAGCTAATAGTTGGGAAATTACGATAAACAGAGCTAATAACACTTCATGCTGATCTCAATGTTTGGATTTATCAGTTGTGGTGAAGCCGGTAGTCTTGTAGCCGTTCAGAGTCAGCCGTTTCCATTGAAAGCGGCCTTTTACAAATTTCACACAGATGAGGAGACCTGTACTGTTGCCGATGTCAACCCCATATGGGGAGTTATTTATTTTCAATAATCTAATCTAATCTTCAATTAGTTGAATGAATCCATTTGTGTATGCACCATACCACCTCTTTTTATATATTTCATATAAATACAGTATATAATCCAACTAAAGCCCTGTTCACATATACAGCGATTTGCTTGTTAGCCATCACCTGTCACCTCAAAAGTTATTTCAATTAATTAACGTAACAATGTTTTACGCCGGCAATGGTTATGTCACCTACAATCGTTGAATTAACATTGACATTACATGGTCTCTTGTCGCTAGTTGGCGTATACCCGTAATTTCCCGACTATTAGCCGCGGTTTATACATTGATTTTGCAAAATTTCTTCCACTATGAGGTTAATTCAGGGGGGCAGTTAATATGGTGTTAATATGGTTTTGTTTCTTTTAACTTCCCTAAAACACTGTCCTGCGGCTTATACACAATGCGGCTTATATGCGGGAAATTACTGTATGTGAATGTGGCCTACCAATTTCCTTATAATGGCCGGAAATAGGCTGAATCATCGGCATGCTTAATTGCAAAATTAAAAACAGTGTTGATTGTACACTTACAGTATGAGCAGGTTGCTGTAGGGCGTAGGATTCAGTGTTCCCGGTAATACTGTGCTGATGCGTCATCCAGAATTCCAGGCCCACAGCGAAAAGGAAGTAAGGGGGTGGTGGTCTGTCAAATGACTCCATCTTTACTCATCATGGTTGCTTACTCACTGCCTATCCGCCCCACACATACATACGCACACACACACACACACACACACACACACAGAGACATCTCTGGTAATTATACCGATGGTCAGTGTCTGACCAAAGGAATGTCCAATTAGGAAACCACAGACCTGATTTAAACTACAGTACAAGGCTTCCCCAGTTAATGCCTCACAGAAGGTCTCTGTTGCCCTCGCAGAGAAACTGGGAACCACCACTACAAACAATGACTAATTCTGCTTGTTTTTTTTGTTGCTCGGAGGTGGCCTTGGACAGGCCAGGTGTTTGCACTGGTGCTGTGAGGACTGGGCATTTTATGCCTGATTCCATCTGCCATGATTTAGCCTGGGAGTCATGCTCTCATAACATTAGCAACCGACAGTGCAGGGATGAGTGGGAGGGAAGTATATGTGAGTCCAGCATGTGTGTGTGTGTGTGTGTGTGTCTGTGTCTGTGTCTGCAACTGAGTCTGAGAGGCAAATGAAAAAGCTGTTTATGAACAAGTATTGGCCTCCTAGCTATTACCATCTTCTATCTACTGTATGTGTTGCTGTCTCACTGGGAGTCACTATAAGGAAAACATAAAATAATTAACTAATACCAAGGATCCTTCGCTTTAACCCTCTCTGCTAATAGTTCACTTTAGAAAGTTCAGGATTCAAAACGAATACAAACACAATATTTTCCTCCATCTGTTGACATTCCTGCTCGGATGCAGGAATTTTCACAGCAATGTGGAACATTTCAGTGTTGTATTTTTGGGGGGCGTGGGGGTGGGAATGCAAAACACACATTGGGCACTTCAAGAAAAAAACAGGCCTTTGTCTGGGCACACCATCAGCCTCTGGCTATGAGTCCTCTGGTGGAGAACAGTGGGCCGTCATATGCACATGCACACACACACACACATACACATACTTCCTGTCTCATTTGCCTCCACTGCCATCTAGTGACTCAACTGAGCAAGCTCCCCCACTCAGAGCCTGCACTGGGCTTGCTCGGCGTGTCTGGTAATTATTCAGAATCCACATTGTTTTGATCGATTCCATCTGTGAAACTCTTGAAATTGTTTTCTGCTGGTTTTGGTCATGACTCAGATGAAAGAAAGGTCCTCTTTCAAGGGAATTTGAACAGAAAAGGGAGTTAATTTGCAGTTGTGCAGAAATAAACCAGATATTAGGAAAGAAATACTGACTTGATGAACAATAACTCTACTTGACTTCATAAATTATTCAATTATGAGTTTACACAAAAACATGCTTTGATACAAAATCCTTGTTACATTGTAACACAATAATAATCAGTGTGTACCCATGGTTTAACAATCTGCATTGAAAATAAACCCCCAACATCCTAACTCTTGTTGTCTGCACAGCTGAAGTATTTAGCATGTACATCACTCAATAGTATGGTTAGCACTACTAAGGCCCTGACATACAAAGGTCAGCAAACGTGTTTAATTTTCTATTACTTATACATGTAAATGTACAAATTAGTTGATGTAATGCAAACTGACCCTTGGTCTCTGTGTTTTGTGTGTGCAGATGACAGTGGCATCCCCCAGTACTCGAGGCCTGATGGACAACTCACACCCCCAGTCCGTCCTCAGCAAACTGAGTGAGCAACGTTGCCAGGGTCTGTTCTGTGATGTCACAATCGTGGTGGAGGACGTCAAGTTCCAAGCTCACCGCAACATCCTGGCAGCCACCAGTGGATATTTCCGGAATGCCCTGACGTCACCGGATGTCCGCACACCTGGGCAGGTGCTGGAGCTGATGGACCTAAGGTCTGAGGTGTTTGGTCACATCTTAAACTTCATATACAATTCTAAGGTGGTATCGATGACCGCAGAAGACACCAAGTTGCTAGTAGCAGCTGGAAGGCGGTTAGGGATTCCCTTTCTGGAGAAGCTCACAGAGTCAGACAGGCAGAGTACAGGGGCGACACAAGGTCAAGCGTCCACAAACACAAAACATCAGAAACATCAACAGCAAAAGCAGAAACAGAAAACCCAAAAACCCTGCGCTCCAAAGAGAGAAACCCCAAGGCCTGAGGATCCCGAATGTACAAAAGGCCCACGGATAACAAACGCCTTTTCCATCACAGAGGTCGGAGCCGGGAACAACCCCTTCACTCCCCTCGAGCCACGGCATGCAGGGCAGCAGTCACCAAGCCTGGGCAACCTCCCAGCTGCCTGCCCTGCCCCAAGCGTGACCACAGCAGAGAGCGAGCCGACCCAGGCCCTGTCAGAACATTCATATGCAGTGAGTCAGGGCCCACACAAGCCGCCGCAACCTGATGAGGCAGGACAGGTGAACGACAAGAAAAACAGCAAGCCTACCACCACGCCGCCAAAGACACTGACAAGTCGCAACTTTGGCCCCATCAAGAAGCGCCACAGGCTCAGCTGCATCCCCACAAAGACCACACCAGCCCCATGCGACACATCAACCACTCCTGCACAGGTGCCTGACAGCTGCCCTGTCCTGCAGAAAGCAGCAGCAGATCCTCTAGAAACTCCACTGTCTCCCTTATCCACAGATGCTGAAACTGTGACAAGTCCAGCACCTGAGTTGATGCCTGTGACTGAGGACACTACCCAGGTAGAAAGAGAGCCCCCTTCCCTTAGTCCCCAGGAAAAGCCTGATGCACCAACATATCGCTGTGAGTACTGCCCTGAAGTGTTTGGCAACAGAGCCCTCCTTAACATACACACACAGGCGCACAAGAGGAGGTTCGTCAGTCATCTGTGTTGCAAGCACTGTCACAGGAAATTCATGCACCTGAAGAGGTTGCGCAATCATGAGCAAGCGTGCACAAAGGCACCGAAAGGTCCACCCCAACTTGAGCCACAAGACAAAACCTCAGACACAGAAGAGCAAACCGCTGATATTGCATCCAATATAGATGACTCGTCAGAGTCTCTGCCGCCGCTACACCTTGACGATACATTCACCCTTGATCCCACGCTGGAAAGCCCCCTCGCTCCACGGCACATCTTGGAGAGGGTTGAGAAAATCAAAGGAAGCCAAAGGGCTTACAAATGTAGTGTATGTAAACGAGCCTATGTGACACTTTCTAGTCTGAAGAGGCACGAGAATGTGCACTCGTGGCACAGGGCCTACCCCTGTCATTACTGTAACAAAGTGTTTGCCTTGGCCGAGTACCGAACCAAGCATGAGATCTGGCATACTGGAGAGCGACGTTACCAGTGCATATTCTGCCTTGAGACCTTCATGACGTACTACATCCTGAAAAACCACCAGAAGTCCTTTCATGGAATTGACCCAAGGTTGGCTGTGAATAAAAAGTCTGCCAACGGAGGCTTCAAGGGAAGCGTCTACCCCATAAAGCTTTACCGGCTACTGCCCATGAAGTTCAGAAAGAAGCGTTACAAGTCATATAGCCACACATACTCTGATGCCGTGGAAGATCAGGGCTTTGGCACTGCTCCAGGAGACTCCTACCCTGCCACTCCATTTCCCAGTGCTCTCCCGAACAGCCTCGATAGCGTTTGCAACACTCAGTCTTTGTTTTCCATGCCGGTCACTTTCATGGCCACCCCCAAAACAGTGGCGGTCGGGATGCCTCGCGTCAGCTTCGAAAGACCGTGTGACCAAGACGACATGGCGCTCTCTGGACTCTCTGATGGGGAAATGCCGAGCATTCCATCGGAGCAAGCAGAAAGACAAGACGGACTGTCAGACACGGAAGACAATGGATCACCCTTTGGATACACAACAGATCCGACAGAAGGAAACAGAGTGACAGAAAATGATGCAGTATCTCTGAGAGAGGCAGGAAGCAACAGTAGTAACATACCGTTCCTCCACCTGAATCCCACCGGTTCCTTGGAAAGTGTGAATAACAGACTTGGTGACTTGTCTGCAGCGGCACACACTATCGAGGCCATGGCTAGCCAGCTGCTTCTTCCCAGTGCAGAGAGTCTGAAACCAGATAAGTCAGTGGGAGGCAAAACGGAGACATACATCGCAAAGCCAGCATGTCCAGGTCCATCCATAGGTAGCCACGTTCTACCCCTCTGTCACATTACTGTCAAAATTGGCAATGAAGCAATCATTCGCCGCAAAATCAAAGGCTCAAAGTTATTCCCAAGAAAAAGAAAAAGGAAAAATTGGTGTCAGAGAGAGGGAACAAATGAACCTAGTCCAGTGGAAGACACTGTTGGAAGTCCAAGCCTTCGTCTAAGGACAGAAGTCACCACGTCCATAGTAGAGACTGATCCATATGATGATCCAGCTGATCCTGAAACTGACAAGCTATGGCGTCCATATTATTCTTATAAGCCGAAAAAGAAAGGGAAGAGGTTACGATCAAAACATAGGCGAGATAAGTCTGTGAGGTATTACACAAGACCCTTATCACCCGAGCATTCAGAAAACTTCATGGAGCCAGACTACAGTCCCAGAGAGAGCCTTTCATCCGATAATACAGAAATCAGAAGAACCCTCAGAAGTAACAGCCCCAAACAAGCACATGCGTGCAGCATCTGCAAGAGCCTGTTCTCCAACGAGGCCTCGCTCAGGATGCACGCCTTAAGTTGCAACCGGTACATCTGCCGAACGTGTGGCAAGCAAGCTTCCACAGAAGAGGCCCTGAGTCTGGGGAACCCGCTGGCAGACGAGAGCCGGGATTTTGTCTGCAAAAGTTGCATGGAGGACGGCTCCTGTTTCGACGCCAACGCAAGCCGCAGCCAGGGAACGGAGAAGCGCTACCGCTGTTCCTTTTGCCCTCAGCGCTTCCTTTACCTTGCCACTAAGAGGAGCCACGAGAAGAAGCACCAGGAAAAGTCCGGAAAAGGGTACAGCTGCCAATACTGTCACAAGGTCTGCAAGACCACCGCTCACCTGGCTCTGCACGAAAAGCGCCACTTCATCAAGACCGAGGAGAGTGATAACGAAGATGGTGAGATGGAGACCAACAGCTCGACCCTGTTGCACAGGACGTTTGCCATCAATAAGGAGGAAACAAAGCTGGAGCCATGGGAAGGGACTGAGATCTGTGCCCCTTCTCCCGCTAAGGAAGAGGAACCAACAAACGCTGACCGCGAGGGGCCTTATCAGGATGAAGATGTCGGAAGCGACTATAAAAACCCTCCTGTGTTGAGTCCCCGCACAGAAAACCCCTTTCTTGTGTCTCTTTCGGAGCTGCAGAAGAAGACAAAACATAAGCGAAGATACATTCTTGACCGTCCCAAAAGCTTCGGCCTAGAGGGGCATAAACAGGCTGCTGTTGGTAACCTAACACAGGGCCAAAAAGGCCATTTGCCCAGTCTCGGGATAAACAGCCGTTCCAGTCCCGGGATGGGCTTCTCTTCCTTTCTGACAAAAGACCCTGTCCCTAAGGGACCCACCCATCATGTACCCAAGCATAGCCTATCCAAGGCACAGTGTCGCTTGTGGACAGAAGAACCATTTTTTCAGGGGCACAAGTAACTTTTAAAAGTGGGAATGTAACTAACAGAGAATAGCTTATGTGATAAACTGTAGGGCAGGACCTGAACGCTTGATTATGTTGCACCTTAGCTGCAGTTATTGAATTCAACTCCGTCATGTTCACTTTGCAACATGGAGGACTTAATAACTAATATCTATGTAAATAGGGTTTTTGTCTTCACTTAAAATAGAACTGGGTAGTTTTTCATGTTTTTACAAAGAGAATCTGTTTTATTTTTCTATGTTTTTATTTGTCTGTTCAAGACATGTCTGCATTTCAAGTCACCCCACTCCTTTGATGTAACCTATGCATTATGCATTAACTGTGCATACTTAGGTGCACTTTGAGCATACAACAGCAATGTTAGCTGATAATGTGACTTATACGTGGAACACATCACATTAGATTTCAATTGCACCAACATGCCACTATTGCACATGTCTAAAGGTGTTTTGTTGTTATTATTAATTGAGCTAACCTTTTAAACAATTCACAGCTGACCTTTTGCCTGAATTAGGATCCATGCAGTATTCTGATTCAAAATGTATCTTTTCAGTTGTGTATTACTTTCTACATTTCCTAAAAACATAAGCCATAAATAGTTGGGCATCACAAAAACACACACAAAGACTATGCCATTACTTTCCTCAATAAAGACTAATGTTTCCTGAACTGCCTGTGTTTAATACTTTATATATTTTGATACATTTATAATTCAGGGCCTTGTCCAGACCAGGTGACCACAGATTATTTTTACAGCTGGGAGCTCCTGACTCTTAATACAGAGAAAACAGATAAACTAAATACAAAGGCTCTTCTCCCTGCACTCTTCCAGACGACTCTGCCCTGGTTTAAGATTGCTGACTTGTGCAGTCGGAAGTTCCAGCACGCACACTGTCTGTTTATTTCATTTCAATACTCCCTCTCTCTCTCTCTCTCTCTTTCTCTCTGTATCTCTCTATTGCTCTCTCGTTCATTCACTCACACACACTTAGAGTCTTTCTGCGCCCTCAGGGGTCGGTCCATCTGAGAATCTCATTCCTTTTCCTCCACCGGCCTCCTGCACAATGCAGCATTCACAGACAGCACGTCCCACGTGACGGCATCGCCAGATGTTCCCCCCTCCCAGCTACCTCCCAGCCCACCCCTACTATTCCATATCTAAGACAATCTCCCATCAGTTAAATTCTTTACATGAGCCTCCCTGTACTTTTGCGTCCCCAGCTCAGGAACACTCCTCTGTCCACCCGACCACCCCATCATTCCTTTCCCACTCAGGCAATATCCTACCACCAACATCTGGGGTCCAGTCCTGATGTCTAGTCTGCATGTTGAGATAGTCAGCATAGGCACAGAGAGAGTTGCTGGTCAAAATTGCATGACCTGACCTGTAACAGACAGACAGACAGATAGACAGATAGACAGATAGATAGATAGATAGAAACACAACATTGCATGGTAGCCTACATAGCAAGACTACATACAAAGTGCATAATGCAACCACTAGATTAAATACATATTATAAAATTAGAATGTATCTTTAAGACCAAGTTGATCATTCTGTGTTTAATGAGCAATTGAGGTGTATCTGCACTGTTCACTTGCATCAGTGAATTGACTACCATGAAGCATGCCTTTTTCTGCACTTGTTAAGGGAGGGACTTAATAGTGTGTCCTGTGTATGAGATTGAGATTTAAGGTTGAGAGCATGCATTCAGTATGAATTACTTAGCCTAAACTCACACACACACACACACACACACACACACACACACACACACACACACACACACACACACTTCCACCACTGAACAGAATGCCAGTATCCCAGGGGATATCATGGCTGTAAAATGCAAAATACAAAAGAAAAGACACATTTAAGACCACTTTAGAGAAACTCCATCTAACATGGCGATGGCCTACTCGTGCAAAACTATGATGCCCATGCAAGCAATAGTTTTGAAACACACTCAGAAAACTATCCCTCAAAACAAAGTAAAATACAAAAAAAAAAAAAAAGTAAAATAGGCCCACAAAAAAAATGTAGACCATTGATCAACTTGATGGTTATTTTCCCACATGCCTAGCCCTTATCAAGGTCCATCTATGTATTCAGGAATAACATTATTTCCTTCAGGCTACTTGCCAGCATCTAGGACTCCCCATGATATACACGAGAGACGACATATCATTTTCAGAACCGCTTTAAACTGCATCATATTTATTGCGACATGATAATTAGGCTACAAAGATGTGTAGCAATCTTCTTTTAGGCCAGCCGTGCACCGGACTTCCGTTTCTTGGGCTAGTGAGCCGAGAGCCGATTCACACAAATCCTTCGTCTGATGTCAGAGTGTGGCTCTCGGCTTCAACCAATCGAGTTCGTAGTGACGCCACGGTGGGCTGGACGTCAGGTTGCATTCATAAACGGATGTGATAGTTAAGTGTTGAATGTACTGTACAGATATAGACAGAACTTGAACCATGGCGGAAGAAGACGACACGAAAATTCGGATTTTACAAAGTCTACGGGGAAAGATCTGTAAGTCCGACGAGCTGCTTGATTGTGTTCAAAGTCTGAGGTTAGAGAGGGGCATTAAAAGTGATCGACATTCGAAAAAGAGGGGCGCGGTGCGATCAACACACACGCACTCACATACACACAGGGAGAGAGACCCAGTCACTACTTGCTTAACACTGGAGAAGCGATGTGAACTGTGCTAGCTAATAACGTTAACGTTACTAAATGCGTATGATATAACTCCGTTCCCAATAAACACAGCCTTTGTTACAGCATTACTAATCATGTAATTACATTTGTACTACTATCTTTTTTCGATGATGACACTTTTAAAATGACCACTCAGACAAACAGACATCTGAACGAGCATGCCGCTGTTCCTTATAATGCTAGCAAGCCCTCATACAACCTTGCTAACTTACTAGCCATAGTACGAATCACAACACACGAGATTGCTAACCAAGCTAGCTATCAGAAGCTGCTGCCTAATTATTTGGCAGTTTGTCATTTTATTGCAGAAGCTTTAAACTCTGGTGTTACTACTCTAACAGGTTAACGTTACATCATGTAATTGAAATATCGCAGCTATCGATATTCTACTTTGATCAAGCTGCCGCGACTAACAAACAGTTGTGTGAATGAATCACACTTACGTGAAATGCGGGCTAGATTGGACTCTCAGTTTTCAACGAAACTTGCGACATACTCGTGGCAGGAAGTTGTGTTATATTCTGAAACTAATAATGGCCAGTGGATTTCTAATTAATACCGTAAACTCGAATGACCGATGTGTCAAACCAATTCCTGACAACTCCCGCTGCTGATATTTGGCTAGCTATTGCCACCAAACTGGCTTGATGGTTCACTTGAATTGCATACTCGAAGCATACTCAAGCAGAGCTGTAAACTACATGCTGTTGGTATTGCAGGAAGTGTTGACAATAACGTTACGTGGTTAGATTAACAATTTATTACGATTCAACAGTATGCTATATCCGTCGCTGTGTACAGTGCAGTGTAAACTTTAAACTTCAAAAAGCGCAATAGGCCTACAATTAGAATGTATCATGGCTACATAACTTGTCAGAATTTGTAGCTATCGATAGCTGGGATTATAGACCGTCTCAGTGTCTCCTGCTACAACGAAAACATTTCCCAATCGTTTTGGCCAGTGTAAGAATGACTCGGGGTAATTTTGTCTCACACAATTTAATGATAATCATTCTAATGTTAGTTTACGCAAACCTCCATAAGTCTTGTAAAACACTTCCACTCCAGTGGTGTAAAAACCAGGGCTGCGCTAAGAACTGTTCTCGCTGTAACA
The DNA here is from genome assembly GCF_963854185.1 of Sardina pilchardus. Taxonomy (NCBI): domain Eukaryota; kingdom Metazoa; phylum Chordata; class Actinopteri; order Clupeiformes; family Clupeidae; genus Sardina; species Sardina pilchardus. The sequence continues at coordinate 20,697,135 of NC_085006.1, forward strand.
CAAAGGATTATTTATCCCGTTTTATCAATGGTTCCTCAGAGCTTACAAACAAACCCGCTCTCAGCCCAGTACATTAAACAACAGCTCGCATTAAAGGACTATAATAGAGGTGATTAATTTACAGTACAATTCTAGTGGGTTTCCCTAGTGCCTCCTCGACTGGCTTCCTACCCACCGTGTCTCTTGCGCTTCATTTTGGTGAAGCATCACTGTTAATGGCCCTCTAGTTGGCCACTGAAGTAGCTATTAGTTCTCAAGCAAATGAATTGCATCAACCCAGGTGCACAGCTACAGTTATACAAAGACAAATGTCAAATGGGTAGTACCTGTGGTATTTGAGGCATTATGCGGTGACATCTGTGATGCTGCCACTTTGAAAGCTTGAGGGTGTAGGACTGACAGAAGCATTGGAGTTCAGGTTGAAGTTTAAGTTGATTGATTTCCTATTTTGTAAATTCTTAAAACCTGAACTGTCTTTGAAGTTGACACTGAGGTGTGCCGAAATGTTAGTTCTGGTGTTATTGTTACTGCTTGGCAAACCTGGTGGATTTCTTTTCAAGCATCATATGGTTCAGGGAAAATATAAAATACATCTTAGGAAATGTTGGTCTACAGTTGATGCTGGACCAAATGGAGTTTGTACTGCTAAAGTGAAGATCAAGAAACCATGTGATATCAGCATGGAGTTTTGTATTGCCATGGTTTCTTGTTTCGGAAAATGGACATGCATAGGCTACAAAAGAGATCTTGTCAGAGCCCCACATTTTGCAGTTGCAAATTGTTCTGTCCTCTGTCTGACTTAGCACATTATTCACTGTTGTTTGTTGTTGTTGGGGCATGTCCCACACTGCTCATCTTTACACAAACCGTATTTTGTTAGTTTAGCCTAGTTGTTAAAAAAAATGCAAATGCCTGTTTTTATTTTTTATTTTTTGAAGACTTCACATCTGCAGGGTGGCTATTGTTAGTGCCTATTTTGGTGCCATTTGGTGCCTACTGGTATTAGCTATGATTTCTTTCCTGAGTGCACTGCCTTACTCTGTGAGTTCTCACCTGAGTGCACTGCCTTACTCTGTGAGTTTTCACCTGAGTGGACTGTGGAGATAAGTGACAGCAGGCGGCTCACAGTAAGGGTCAGGACAGGGGGGATTAACCACAGGTGTTCTGAGCCCTGCCACCAGGCCTTTCCCCCCCTGCTTAAAGATTCTGTCCGCCACACACCGAACAAATGCCGTGGTTGTACCACGGACGCAAGGCTGATTTGACTGTGTCGCCCCTCGCCCTTTTTTTGCCAGAGTGGTTAGATTTTATTTGTTTTATTTTTGCCCCTTGTATTGAGCATCACAGTGTGTAGAGCAGCGAACACAGGGAACGTTAGTTTGTTATTTACACAAACCACTGGCAACGATTCACTGGAAGCACAGCAGAAGAGCTGGCTGACAGGATGTTTTGTATGTCATGCATGGATTCCTCAGAATGGGCGTGTTGTGAACACAGGGATGGACATTATTTTTCCCTCTTTAAAAAGAAAAGAAGACGGACAACATTTTCTAGGTTCACTGTTTTCTAGGCAAATTATTTTTTTTGCGTCAGTCCTGCCAAGTCAACCACAAGTTTTGAATGTGCGCATCTGAATGGGGTTTTGACAGGATGCTGGCAGCAACCGTACAGCCACTCGACTGTGAACCAATTTATGAACTGTTTGTCCACCATGTGCGCCTGGATGCCGGTTAATTTGTTCGGCCTCCATTTGCATCCGCTGTTTTTGTTCTTCTGCCATCATTCAGCAATTAGAGCAGCATTGTCACTGGAGGCCTGGATGCCTGTAGTCTGTACAAGCTAAAGTCAGATCGCTTTACCGTTGTTGTCCGTTAATGTCGAGATAAGATCAGATAAACTTTATTAATCCCACGAGAGGAAATTACATTGTTACGGCAGCAGCAGAAAAACAAACTGGCAACAGACAACATGTAATCATTGGGCACAAACGACTCAGACAACAATGTAATTTTGCTGACTGATGAGTGCTAAATAAGGTATTGAAAATGATGATGTGTTTAACGTGGTAATTCAAAGATGACAAGCTTTCTCAGACCGAGAGTGAGTAATATTTATGCCATTTTATGAAACTTAAACAGGAAACTAGCATTTTTCAGTTGTGGGGTTGTTAGTGGGTTTATGATTGTGCAAAAGCGACTCAAGTGTTGTTTCTGATGTTCCTGTGTTGTTTGGCTGTTAGATGACATTCTTGTTTACAAGAAATAAGAAATAGTATGTAAATCGGGAAATACCAAGGTACAGGCCCATCGTCCCAAATATTTTTTTCTCATTTTAATGCAAGGCTTAAGTTATAGGTCACCTCCAAAGCATAGTCAGATCTATTGTTCACTGACTCTGACAGTGTCTCCTTTACACAAACAGAGCTATTTACATGCTCACACCAGATGCAGGTGGAACACACAGGTGTACACAAGTGTGCGCTCGTATGTGCGCACACACACACACACACACACACACACAAAGTCACACTCACTCACACAGTCACACTCACTCGCACTCCTCATGTTCACTCCAGATAGTGTTTATGGCAAATCTACAGGTGTCAAGCTAGGCATAGAGTGAAGGGTTTCAGTTAGATATGTGAGAGAAACTCTATTCAGTTACAAAAAGTTCACAGACAGTAAACAACAATTCTTTACTGTTACTGCATTATCATTATTATAATAATAATAATTATTATTATTATTATTTTGAATAATAATAATAAAACATAAACATTCATGAGCAGGATTTTTCTTATACCCCTATGTGGTAGATAATAATCTTCCCTAATTCACATTTTTAAACCAGATTCAGTTGTTCAATGTTTCAATGTAGAAAAGTTAAGTATGTGTGAAATAGCCTACAGCCTAATGTAACATTGAGTAATAGTATTCCCAGAATCTCTTCAATTTTAAAAATGCCAATATTGCTCGGCGTCAATGTCATTGTAATATCGAGGTCTCTGGAAATTCACACCCCTAGTTTCAGTGCTACTCTACGCATCAATGAGCTGTGAGGAAACTCTCGCATTTAGAGGAACTACCACCACGGGCTTCTAAACCTCTTACGAAACAGGCCTGTTCCTCTTGCTGCTGATAGAGGTCCTTGCTCACTCTCTCCCTCCCTTCCTCCTTCTCATTCTCTCTCTCTCTCTCTCTCTCTCTCTCTCTCTCTCTCTCTCTCTCTCTTCCTCCCTGTCCTGCTCTCTCGTCTCCCTCTCTTTCCTGCACAACGTAAGAGTAGCCCAGCTACAGAGCAGTGATGTATGGGTAGGGTTTTCAGTTTAGACTCGCTTCACATGATGCCCTTTATGAGTTATACCACCCCTGGCCAGCCAGTGTACAAATAAGACTAACAATAAGAATAAGAAATACTTTATTCATCCCAAAGGGAATTTGACTGTCACAACAACCCCATCCTATGTGTCTGAACAAACATAAACAAACAAACAAAAAGTGAAATAAGTTGGGGAGGGGAAAGAAAAACGTATACTACTGAGCTCAACTGAGGTGTGCTGGTACTTATGTCATAGTCCAGCTTTGCATGCAGTGGATGTGAGGGTTAGTCTGGTTGTCATGGTATTATCAAGTGGCAGTGGTGAGGTATAAACACACTCACCAAAAGGTTTTTCAATCAATCATATAGTTACAATAACTATGGCGTGTTAAGCAATATTAAAACAACGTCAGTTTAATCAATGGCCTAAGTTGTTGCTGCTCAGTACTCACTGTCCACATCCAGTTCACTAGCATCCATTGTATGCGTCCTAACAGGCTGTCTCATCTACTCGCAAGAATTAACAGCCTTGTGACAAAAGAACTGCTCTCACTTTTATAGACTGTGATGAAGTTGACAGGCCTGAAGATAGGCCCAAATTGGTCTTGTACATCTTATTTTCAGCTAATGCTGAAACCCGTAAAACCACTTTTAACTCCGCACTGGTTGCCCCCATTTCCAGTAAAGGCGAGGCCATCTCATTTATATTTCCTGACACCCATTAAGGGCACTTTCATTATCTACGGAAAAAAGGAATCTGCATAACAAAGTTATAAATGGCTTATTGTCAAATTCCATGTCCAAGTCTTTCCAGCGACAAGGAAAATGTCAGTACAAATCTGAGCGGCTGACCTATCAGATGAGACGAAAGCGCATTCACCATGGGACCCTTACTCAAAACGGACATGCTCAATTAAACTGTGCAGCACAACAAATTACTGTTGTCCTGATTTGTTGAACTTAGATGAACACAAACAAATGGGCCTATAGTCCAATGCTGAGGGGGGAAAAAGGTGTATGAATGCACTATGCTGAAGATATGTTGAGAGATCACTACAAAACGAGAATTGCAGAAATATCTGATAGCCTATTTCCTGATTTTTCTTTACACTTTCATCCCGAGAGTGTTGGTTGAACTTGATTGAACTTGGTTGGAAGTTCACAATGTGTATGATTTTCTGTCTGATATCTGCAAAATAATTTCTGTAAGTTATTGGACCTTCAAGAGTCTTTATCCAGATCTCCCTAACTGTACGCTGTTAATGCCAGAGCATCAGAGCATCAGAGCACTGCACTCTCTCTTTCTCTCCCTCTCTCTCTCTCTATCTCCCTTTTTCTCTCCCTCTCTCTATCTCTCTATCTCTCTCTCTCTCATGGACATATTTAATTTTGGCTACAACCAATGGTGTGGTATGGAGGGTCAGAAACTACTGTAGATTCCATGGCATGCAACAGTTTCTTGTCTGTTAATTAGCTAATACTAATGTGCAATCACAGGATCAGGCACCGACTACTGTACTACCGGGGTCATAGGGTGTTGTGTCCAGTCTTGGATGTGGGCCGAGTATGAATGGCATGTGACCTTTGACCTCTGTCATTTGACATGCATTTCCACAGTGACACGACGGGCCCTGAGGAGCACAGTGGTGTTCTGTGTGGTTCTGCAGTGCGCTATGCTGTGTTGATCTGTGTTGTGCTGTTCCTTGTTTTACACTGGGATGTTCTGCGTTCTGCAGTTGGCCATTCTGTGTTCCATGTTCTGTGTTCCGTGTTCTGTTTTTCTGTGTTGTGCGTGGTGTGGGGAGGGCAGGAGGCTGTAGCAGTTGGCAGGTCAGGCGAGCGGAAGCTTAGCGGCAGCTCAGGATTTCCTATAGTTTTCCCAGCCACCTCTCCGGGATTACGCATATTAATAGCTCTTTAAAGAGCTGAGCTGTATACCTGCTTTAACACAAACACACACCACACAGACACACACACGCACACGCACACACAGTACCATACACACACACACACACACACTTGCACACACACACACACCACACACAGTACCTACACACACAGTACCATATACACACACACACACATAGAGTACCATACACACACGCTACAGTCAAGCATGCACGCACATATACATTCCCCTACATCCATGCTAATGGATTAGCACAGACTTATATACCAAAGATATACACAACACTCTCTCTCTCACACACACACACACACACACACACACACACACACACACACACACACACACACACACACACACACACACACACACAGACACACACACACACAGCTAGTGTGGTAGTGGTAGTTGTGAATTTGCCACCTGTGTATAAATGTCATAATAAATGGGAGAAGCCACAGCCATATAGTCATTTGCTTTAGTCATAGATAGGGATGAGCAATCCAGTCAGCATGAGCAGTCTCGCTGGCAGGGCTCCCGCTGTTATTTCTGCTGGGTTTTTGCAGAGGTAACGTCAGGTGAGTCCAGGTGCGCGGAGTTCAGTGTGTGGCGAGAGGAAATGAATCATCGGCCGCTATTATTAATTAGGTTTTCTTTCCCTGCTTCAGAGGAGCGACCTGTCTGTGCAGGCCGCTCTGGTAACACGATAGACAGTCAGACAAATATGAATATGGAGGCGAGGAGTATGAGAGAGTGGTCACAGCTCGCAATCTCACACACACACACACACACACACACACACACACACACACACGCTACAATCATCTCCTGCAGGCACGGATTTGTTATCACACATACATTCTCTCTCTCTCTCTCTTACGTTGTCATACACACGCACACATTCTTTCTGTCTCTCTCACACATTCACACGAAAATATAGTCACACAAACTCCCCTCAGCTGGCCTCACCCTCTGTTTCTCACATGCAAGTGCGCGCACACACACACACACACACACACACACACACACACACTCACACACACACTGGCCATTCACACCCACTTATGCGGCCCATTCATGAATTCGGCTCTGCTGTGTAGGCTCCTGGTTAAGCTCTGGCCATCCCTCTGAATGACCCAGCCAGCTGACACAAGAAAAGAAGAGCATGTGCCGATTACATCCCCTCTCTCCCTCTCTCCCCCCTCCATCTCTCTCCCCCTCTCTCTCTCTCCCCCTCTCTTTCTCTCACTCTATCTCTCTCTTTCTCTCTCCCCTCTCCCCCCCTCTCTTTCTCTCTCTCCCTCTCTCCCTCACTCTCTCATGAACTGCGTCCTTGTCACAGCTCTCTCTTCAGTGTTGCCTGAGTAAAGAAAGTGTCACTTGAATACAGAAATCAGTTGAGGAAGGCATGCATTAAGACTGCATAATATATTATTTTTGCAGTGTGCGCATGGCATGCACAGTAATCACACTGCAGGACATGCAATTGAAGTATGGTTTGTGCTCAAAGAAATCTCCCCAATCATTCCAGCTCAGGGGTCTTCTTTGCCCTCAAGAGCTACTACTTTGACAAAATAAGAATGGCAGAGAGCTCCCAACATTGTGTAGGCTGTTAGTAGCATGCATTCACATACTGATCTCCACCTAAAACAACTGAATGAGGAATAAGCGTGGTGTTAAGGCTCCTTTCAACTCCTTTCAACTGCCATCTCTTTGTAGCGTGTGAGTTTGATTTGATAGGAATTGTAACAGCTTTACTGAGTGACTTTTATTATCAGTTTTATGAAGATTTTCCTTGAACCTTTTGGAGAGCTTCTCAGAAACAGGCGAGGAGCTACTGTAACAGGTAGCTTATGAGCTACCAGTTGGAGACCCCTTGTTCTTGCTGTTCAAGGCATCTGGTGAAAAAAGATTGTCAGTGTTTTGTTTTTTTTTTCAATATGACATAGCATGTTTTTGTGCATGTTTATAGCTATAACATTTAGCCTATTGGATTAATTGGTTAGGCTATCTTATTTTTTAAAGAAACAAACCAAACATTCTCTAATTCTAGCTAACTTACATTTGAATATTTCACTACAGTCCCTGATTGTGGGAGTTTGAACTAAACTAAAAGATATTTGAAGATGGCATGTTGGGTTTTAGGAAACACCAATCAACATTTCCACCATTTTAAAACACAAGGCTAATACGGTCATTCAAGAAAATTGACAGATTAATCAACGATGATTCATTAGTTGCCCTGGTCTGGTTGTGTTCGTGTGAGTGTGCGTTTGTGTTTGCGTGTGTTTGGGTGGGTACTTATAGATGAACGATAGAGATACTGAGAAAAAAAAGAGATGAAGAGAGACAGAAAGAGTGAAAGAGAGGGGAGGTGTATGGGGATGTTATGTGTGAAGTCTCGGGGGCTTGTGCTTGCTCTGTTCTGGGTGTCGTTTGCTTGCAACATGTGCCTGTGGTCTGACTTGACTTCCGTTACTAAGCAGACTATACACAGCACAGCACTTGACGGTGCACCTGTGTGTGTGTGTGTGTGTGTGTGTGTGTGTGTGTGTGTGTGTGTGTGTGTGTGTGTGTGTGTGTGTGTGTGTGTGTGTGTGTGTGTGTGTGTGTGTGTGTGTGTGTGTGTGTGTGTGTGTGTGTGTGTGTGTGTGTGTGTGTGTGTGTGTGTGTGTGTGTGTGTGTGTGGTAGAGAGTGATGGGGAGGACCCCTAGGGAGGATGAGGAGGCAATTTGTGTGTGTCTGTTTGTGTTTTGGGGTTTGGAGGGGTGGGGGGGGATGGGCAGGGACTGCAGTGTGGTGTTATTCTCCTCTCTTTACCTTCTCCCCTTCCCTGGTGAATCATGAAGAACCTTTAGATCAGATCACAGGTCCCCTTGGAGGCTGGGTACTCTTCCTGTGTGTGTGTGTGTGTGTGTGTGTGTGCGTGTGTGCGTGTGTGCGTGTGTGCGTGTGTGCGTGCACGTGTGTGTGTGTGTGTGTGTGTGTGTCAAGTGTTTGTCTATCCGAGCACATGCTTGAGTAGGGAAGGAGGCAGGAGTTTCTGGGGGACAACCACTGCTTCTGGTCTTTAGGGTCCGTGTGGCACAAGAGGACCTATGGCTCTCCGTGCTCTTCCCTGTTTGAACTTGCAGAGATGTTCTACAGACTGAACACATGGACTCTAGTGTGTGTGTGTGTATGTGTGTGTGTGTGTGTGTGTGTGCGTGTGCGTGTGCGTGTGCGTGTGCGTGTGCGTGTGCGTGTGCGTGTGCGTGTGCGTGTGCGTATGTGCGTGGTGTGCTAGAGGCAAGAGGGAGGGAGCGTTGCCTGGTGTCTAAATGTGGTTCCTGGACCTCCGAGACCTGCACATCCAGGAAAAATAATCCCAGCTGAGGGATGAGCATGAAAGTGTGTCACGTTTCATCGAGGAGATGATGCCACCAGGATTAGATTGGCCTGCATCTGCCCAGTTGACACGGTGTGTTTGTGCGTGTGTGTGTGTGTGTGTGTGTTTGGTAGTGAGAGTGAGAGTAAAGAGTGAGAAAAAGAGAGATTATTTTGAGGTACAGAGACATCTGCGTGCATCCATCACAGACCAGTGTTTTGCTCTCTGTGGTGTTTTTGAAAGAGGCTTTTCTCTCCTTATTTTTTCTCACTCCCCCTCACTTTCTCTCTCTCTCCCCCTCTGTCTCTCTCCCTCTCTCTCTCCCTCTCTATCTCTCTTTCTCTCTCTCTATCTATCTCTCTCTCTCTATCTCTCTCTCTCTCTCTCTCTCTCTCTCTGTGTGTTGTCGAGTGTGAATTGTGACTTGTGAATCAGAGCGGCGCTGGAAGGCAAAGGGGTTGTTCTGGGGAGGAAGTCAGCGCTCCGCGCCTGAAACCACATCTTATAGCAGCGAGCCTCCGAAGCGAGGACCGCATCCGCCTTCGCCACGCCATGCTCCACCGCGGCCGCCCGCCCGCCCCGCCCCTCCGTCCGTCCCTCCGCGCCGTCTGCCTGACGCTAGCAGAACTCGGCCTCCTCGGGCTTGCTTCACTTCCCTCGGCCCCGGCGCAGAAACGGCCAAAGGAACCCCGAGTCATCCTTTAGTCTCAGAGGCGCTGTTGCTGAACCGGGCTGAAGTTCAGCCCCAAACAGCAGAGCCACTGTAGCCTGGTCCTACCATACTCTCGTACATGCATACTGTAATGTGCAGAGAGTCTGGCCACTTTCCATTGTCAAGCGATACTCTGTTGATGTTAAAAAATTATTGGATCTGCCCAGAACCTCTCAGATCTGCCATAACCAATCGCTAACGTTTGGTCGTGACGTGACATGCTCAAACTAGCGCACGACCTCAACGTCATCGTTCTCAGCTACTCCCACTGTTCGCTGATTGGACCTGCACATTTTGACACAAAACCTGCGAATATACCGCAGACCCAGACTCTCTCTACATTAGTATGGTAGGACCAGGCTAGAGCCACTGCCCTACCACTGACAAACACACATTTGTAGCCTCACGTTTTTTGTGATTGAAGTGGGTGTTATATTTGCATTACTTTTGATACTCACAAATGCAATTCTCACCGACACAAAGGATATTATTCGTGTCGTGTTGTAGGCTACATTTTGTCTCGATAGGAGACAACATATCCTGATAAAGCAACAGGCCAATTCAATTCATGTGGGTGAAGTGGGATTATTGGTGTGGGGAAGTGACCATGGATAAAATGAGCTCCAAATGTTCTGCAGCTTGTATATTATTCATTATCAGTCTGACCACATACGTGAAATGTGTGTTTATTTATTCGATGGTCCTTGTTGATCTGGGGGGTTGGTCTTGTGACGTTTGAGTGTAAACGTGATTTCACCATCCTAATTAATGTCGTTGTCCTCATTGAACTCTAAAGGAGGTAACAGCAACGTTAACGTCATGAAGCAATATATCACACACACGGACATGCGCATCCTGCAGTGTCGGAAGTGACTAATATGTTGTTTGTTGAAAGAAATTGTGTTCTGTGTGCTGTGACTGTACTCTGTTGTCAGGACATCAGCGTCACGGCAGTCTATGCACTGCCAGCTACCACCATACTGACCGAATGCTTATGTGTGTGCGTGTGTGTGTCTGTGTGTGTGTTCAGAATATCACCATACTGACCAAATGCTTGTGTGTGTATGTGTGTGTGTGTGTGTGTGTGTGTGTATGTGCGCGCGTGTATGTACGTGTGTGTGAGAGAGAGAAAGAGAGCGAGAGAGAGGGTGTGTGTGTGTTTGTGTCTCAATCATTGCTATAGGAAACAATGCAAATTCCACAGAACGATGAAGACACTGCCTTACCACACAGACCCAGTCTGATCCCTTGCAAATGACTATGTGGACTGTCAAGATTGGATTTGAACAATGGGATTAGCGAAGCAAATGGGAATTGTCTTCAGTGTGAACATGGTCTAATAAGACACTAAGCCAAAGGTGCCATGCCGCTAGACTCTGTGTGATAAAAACACTTTAGTAGGTCACGTATAGTGTTGCACGATATACCGATACTGGAAAGGTATCACGATGCCTTAACGCAAAAAACGATACGATTTCCGACGTTTTTAGTATCGATACTTTATTAAAAATAACTTTCCGTGTCTGTGCAAGAAGCTGCTCCAACTATCAGTCATGCTCCTTGAACGCAGAGGCTAGTGGGCGTGGCTAACTTTCCCCTCTCACACGCAGCCACAGTGTGTGCACGCAACAGGCTGTGAGTGAGAGGGAGAGAGATGGCTACAGGTTCAGGAGCGCCTGCCGACCGTCCTCGGCTTGCTGATCAAATAGACGGGCGAACTGAAGTCTGGAGCTATTTCGCATGTGTCGACAGTGAAGGCAAGCCCACAGACACAAGAGATGTAAACAAAAGCATGCAGGCAACGTCCAACTTCGCACAGCACCTTGCGGACAGACATCCCGACCTTTACAACGAATTCAAAGACCGAGAGGTCAGCGAATGTGATTGAAAACACCATGATCAGCCCCAATCGTATCCACAAACTAGCCTAATAAACGAGTGTGGTGTATCCTGTAGGCTAGTTGGAAAACTATTTTTTCAACATTGAATTTTGACGAGGCATAACGACCGTAAGCATAGAAACCTCGTTGACAGAGGTAATGTTTTCATTGGGGTTTGCCGTTTGTCTGTCTGTGTTTGCAAGATGATGACTCATGTTCACGCTGATAATTGTAACTTTAGCATAACTTGCAAACGATCTATTTAACATTCAATCAGTTCTGGTAATATTTATCATGGCATGTAGTCTGCCTTTTTTATTATTTCTTAGATATGAGCTAGGCTACAAACTCTCTAGAGCCCATAGCCAGAATGTATAGAGTCCAAACATTAATTTCAGCAGGCTAGACCTCATGTAGGCGTCATCAGATGGCCCACTGAGTAGTAGGCTAACTTGCTTATAATTTTAACACTTTTAATTTTAACACTTTAAACACTATAATTTGTAACAAACAATAAAAAAACTATGGACAAAAAAATAATGAACGTGCGGTGACTTTATGATGAGCCCAGAATTTACCTGCACACTAGTGTATTAAATTAAACTCACATTTCTCTACACCTGGTGGAGGTTTGCGTCCTACTGAGCATATTGTCTGGATATAACAATTATAAATTATGGTCTCTGAAAGTCAGACAATCAAACTTATGAAATATTAAAGTAGGCTAACTTGTCCACTCCCTTTAGGAAATGTTAAAGAAAAGTGGCCGGCAAATATGTTAACAAACAAGAGACTATGCTCATACTATACTGGGGAATAATAATTATTATTTTTATTGGTGTAATTTGCACAAAAAAAAACCGGACAGGAACAAGCTGGTTAAAGTGAAACCGAACCAGACCATTATTGATCTTTTTTTCAGATATTTTAGAATTTCACCGTGGTATCGGTTCAGTATCGACTATCGAGGTATTCATGGCAGGTATCGAATCGAAGTCATAATTTTGGTATCGTGACAACACTAGTCACGTAGGAAGTAGCCTCCAATGCTTGACAAAAGTTGCCTTCGTCACGAATGAAACCAAAGATATAGGTTGAGGCTATACTTTTTGTTTAACAAGATCTTGGTGGTTTGTTTATGGTGAATATCTCAAGAAATGATGCCTTAATATTATGATATTAAGATATTGTGCCATTATACTGGATATGTGGTTGCAAGACTTTAATCTCACAGATTAAAAGAAACCTTGAGTGAAAATCTCCATTGAAGAAAGTTTTTTGTCCAGAACTAAAATGAATCTATAGTATGTGCAGAGAAATGGATTATGATAACTAGCTCAAAGGCTCAACCAAGTCCTGACAGAGTTGGTGTAGTCACAGCAAATTGCATTTTTGATCTATAACATACACAACTTAATGAGCCTGAATGGGCTGAAACAATTCACAACATTCAAATGAAAAAAAAAGCATCAACCTACATTTTTTTTTATAAAATGTAAATATACGAAAAGCACTTAGCTCTTCGTAGACTGTTGTGTCAAGTGGCATTGAGGGCTATTCATGCTGTTTGTTTGTTTGTGGTGCTAGTTGCCATTGTGAGAGCTGCAGGAAGTGAAGTGTTTCTGCTGTGCTCTCATGTGATCACTGCTGCTGCTGAGCACCGTGACTGTCTGACTGACCTCAGCACTCTCTGACCTTCACGAGGTCAGGTCACCAGGTAGATGATTGCACTTCCACGTAGTCAGCGGCGAGAGGGTTGAGGCTACTTGCTGGACGCAGTAGCAACAGGCTACCTACAGTAGCCTAGCATCCATGCCTTAACTGCATTTAGCAGTTAACTCCTAAGTAGTGGGAATGTGGTTATGTGACGTGTCCCGGTTGATCCGGAGAGGAAGGTCATCTAGTGATGTTATAAGCCCAGCGTGGGGCAGTGAAGTCAGTCAGTCAGTCAGTGCGGGTCTGGTACAGTGTGGGGCTGGACTCGGCTGCCAGAATAGAAGCTGCGTGGCTCGCCTGCAAAACTACTTTACCTCTAAATCAGCATTGCAGATGGCCAGTAGATTGCTGCCTTTGAGTGAGGCCAGACCTGAAGTTGAGATCT